>NC_135985.1:0-300000 GCF_053455715.1 Rhinoraja longicauda
CACTCACAACACGATACCCACTCCCACCTCAGCCCACCTCAGAGACCCCCCCCCCCCACCACACAACGGCCACTAGCTCCACACAGACCAGGTGCAGGTTTGCAAAGCCCACTCACTCACAACAAAGACTTGCAGAACATGATAAAGACAGGAGGCCAGAGGAATGCTGAAAACATTAACATCAGATAAAACAGCAGGAGGCCAGGAACACAAACAATCAAACAAACACAAAGAATAGGGATGAGATCAACAGTCCCAACCAAAGTGACCAGTCCCAAGTCAGCAGATGGAAAGGACATACCCAGAAAGGGAGGGATTTTCAACCCACCCTTTAAAACTCCCCACCGACCAGTAGTAGTTATTGATTTTTCCCTGATGAAGCTACAGCAAGAGCGAAACTGGAGGCTTGTTACCCAGTCACCGGTCCCAGGACTCAGCACATGGGAGGAGTAAATCCAGAAAGGTAGGGACATCAACCTACCCTTTAAAACCCCTTATCGGCTAGAAGTTGAGTAGAGCTGCGAGTTGAGCTGCAAGTTTAAAACAGGAGGGTATGGAACTGAGGGGGGTGTACCTGGGACGCCAGGTTTCACCGTTGAGCCCTCTGGAGACGTTGTGGGCTTATCAATGAAACGTCGAGGAAGGAGGGTACCCACCTGATGACCCCGATGACGTACCTACCCTACCTTTCACCAGGGAAAAGTTCAGCAAGTGGTCTCCGTAAGCCGGAAAAAACCAAAGACTTGTGGAGCACCTGGGTGTAAACTGTACTAGAGATATTTGATGTTTATAGTTTACTGCACTAGTATTGCATTGTAGAAACTGTACTAGAGATACTTGATGTTTATAGTTTACTGCAGTAGTATTGCATTGTACTAACTGAGCCAGAAATGAGTAATTACATGCAGAGGGGAGGGGATGAGTGTGATTGTTTAACAACAGTATTAATGTGAATCATGACCAGCACAGGAGTCAACCGAGACCGAGAGATTCCTTTGCAGTCGCAGGCAGAGTTATTTATAAAGTGGCCCAGACTCTGGACCACCTGAGGGTTCTGCAAGAACAGAGCCGACCCCATAAGGGCATCAGGAAGCAGTGCAAGATATTGATAACAAGGCCCAGACTCTGCACCACCTGAGGGTTCTGCAAGAACAGAGCCGACCCCATAAGGGTATCAGGAAGCAGTGCAAGATATTGATAACAAGGCCCAGACTCTGCACCACCTGAGGGTTCTGCAAGAACAGAGCCGACCCCATAAGGGTATCAGGAGGCAGGGTAAGATAATGACACAATTTGTAAAACCGGCAAATCCCACCCAGGAAACATTGCAAAAATTGGCCTCTAATGCTGGAACGTGGGTAAAGCCAAACAAACACGACACATTTTAAATGAACATTACCAAAATAGCCTGTGATATGCCCATGACAAAGGAAAGGCCAAACCTCACCAGAAAAGAGAGGGAGACCATGGCAGAGCTGAGGGATAAAAATGAGATTGTGATAAAACCAGCAGACAAGGGGAGCAGTAGGGATACAAATTAATGTCAATATGGGGCCTGTTCCCACTGGGTAATAGACAAAAACATAGAACAGGGTGACAGGGGAGACCGGACAGCACAGAGGATAACCTGTGAGCAAAATAATGGGGTGTATGCAGTTTAATGTAAGGAGTGTAACTTACTGTACATAGGCGAAACAGGTAACAGCCTCAGAATCAGCCTGACAGGACACCTCAGCAACACATAAAGTCCATACCCAGTAGTTGACACTCCCAGCAGCACGGGACCCAGTCCCTAGAGATCATGGGCCTAGAAACAAACATAAATTAGTCAACCGGGTGTCGGAAGAGGGCAGAGGGGATATGGATTGAAGCGTTAGACTCGAGAGGCCAAGGGCCTCAATCAAGCATAAACTCAAACTTAGGGTGGACCCTGACTGACTCCTAAAAATCTACAGAAGGGCAAGTGCAAAGGTCAACAGATTTGTACGAGGGTGATGAGACCGTGGGCCAGAGCAAAGTGGCAGTACATGGTGAAAAGGAATCTCCAGGCAGAGATCATTGAGCACCAGAGGGCATTTTGTCCCACTGTCCGATAAATCACAACCTAACCCTAACCCTAACCCTAAACCCTAACCCAAACCCAAACCCTAAACCCTATAGCACCAAAGGGCATTTTGTCCCACTGTCCGATAAATCACAACCTAACCCTAACCCTAACCCTAAAACCGAGACGTTAAATTTAAAACCCAGACACAAAATTTAAAACCGCGACACAAAATTTTAAACCACGACACAAAATTTAAGTACCGAGATGCGAAATTAAATACCAAGACACAAAATCTAAAACCGAAACGCTAAATTTAAAACAGCGACACGTAATTTAAAACCAAAACATGAAGTTTTAAACCACGACTCGAAATTTAAAACCGCGACACAGAATTTAAAACCTCGACACAAAATTTAACACCATGACACAAAATTTAAAATCGCGACACTAAATTTTAAACCGAGCCACGAAATTTAAAACCAAGACTCGAAATTTAAAACCGCAACACCAAATTTAAAACTGCGACACAAAGTTTAAAACCAAAACACAAAATTTAAAACCGAGACATAAAATTTAAAACCGAGACCGGAAATTTCAAAAAGAGACACAAAATTTAAAACCCAGACGCTAAATTGAAAACGGAAAAATGACTTTAAAAACCAAGACGTAAAATTTAAAACCGAGACGCAAAATTTAAAATCGAGCCACGAAATTTAAAACCGAGCCGTGGAATTAAAAACCGAGACATGAACTTTAAAACCGAGACACAAAATTTACAACTGAGACACAAAATTAAAAACAGAGATGCAACATCAAAAACCGAGATGCAAAATTTAAAACAGTTGCGAAATTTAAAACAGACATAAAATTGAAAAAAAGACCGAAATTTCAAAAAGAGACACAAAATTTAAAACAGAGGTGCTAAATTTGAAACCAAGAAATTACATTTAAAACCAAGACGTGAAATTTAAAACAGAGATGCGACATTCAAAATCAAGCCATGAAATTTAAAACCGAGACATGAACTTTAAAACAGACACAAATTTTAAAATCAAAACACAACATTTAAAACCGAAACGCAAAATTTTAAACCAAGACGCAAAATTTAACCCTAATTTAACCCTAACCCTAATGCACACCCTAACCCTAACCCGAACCCGAACCCTCAAACCCTGACCCCGACCCAAACCCCAACCCGAACCCGAAAACACAACATTTAAAACCACGACACAAAATTTAAATACCGAGACCGGAAATTAAATACCGAGACACAAATTTAAAACCACGACACAAAATTTAAAACCGCGACACAAAATTTAAAACTGAGCCATGAAATTTAAAACTGAGACGTGAAAGTTAAAACCAAAACACGAAATTTTAAAGCAAGACTCGAAATTTTAAACCGTGAGACAAAATTTTAAACCGCGACACAAAATTTTAAACCAAGACTTGAAATTTAAAACCGAGACACGAAATTTTAAATCAAAACATGAAATTTTAAACCAAGACACAAAACTTTAAACCGCGACACAAAATTTTAAACCGCGAATCGAAATTTTAAACCAAGACTCGAAATTTAAAACCGAGACACAATTTAAAATCAAAACCTGAAATTTTAAACTGAGACTCGAAATTTAATACCGCAACATGAAATTTAAAAACGCGACACAAAATTTAGAACCTCGACACAAAATTTAAAACCGCAACACAAAATTTAAAACCGCAACACAAAATTTTAATACCGAGACACAAAATTTAAGTACCGAGATGCGAAATTAAATACCAAGACACAAAATCTAAAACCGAAACGCTAAATTTAAAACAGCGACACGAAATTTAAAACCAAAACATGAAGTTTTAAACCAAGACTCGAAATTTAAAACCGCGACAGAATTTAAAACCTCGACACAAAATTTAACACCATGACACAAAATTTAAAATCGCGACACTAAATTTTAAACCGAGCCACGAAATTTAAAACCAAGACTCGAAATTTAAAACCGCAACACCAAATTTAAAACTGCGACACAAAATTTAACACTGTGAAACAAAGTTTAAAACCAAAACACAAAATTTAAAACCGACACATAAAATTTAAAACCGAGACCGGAAATTTCAAAAAGAGACACAAAATTTAAAACCCAGACGCTAAATTGAAAACGGAAAAATGACATTAAAAACCAAGACGTGAAATTTAAAACCGAGACGCAAAATTTAAAATCGAGCCACGAAATTTAAAACCGAGCCGCGGAATTAAAAACCGAGACATGAACTTTAAAACCGAGACACAAAATTTACAACTGAGACACAAAATTAAAAACAGATGCAACAGAAGGGGCGTGGCTGTGTTCTGCAGCTGCGGCTCACCGGCAGTCTCTCCGTTTTTTTTTGTGTTTTTTTTTGTCATTGTCGTTGTTAAATGTACGTTTTGTTTTATTATTAATTCTGTGTATGTAGGGGGGTGGTGGGGGGGTTGGGGGAAACCTTTTTTTCAATCTCCTCCTCAACGGAGATGCGACCTTTACCGTGTCGTATCTCCGTTCGCGCTACGGCCTAGCATCGTGGAGTCGGCGGCCTCCAGCTGGGATCGACCTCGAAGATTCCGGTCGCAGGGCCTGGACTTACCATCTCGGAGGCTTCGGCCGTTGGGCCCTGCAGACCGCAACATCGGGAGCTCGCAGGTCCCTGGCTGGCGACCGGCTTTTGGGAGCTCCAGCCGTAGCAGCTTCGACCGCCCCGAAGCGCAAGGTACGATCAACCCGCCCGCAGGCCCTTCATCGCCCTGCGTGGCCCGGCCGCAGCACTTTACATCGCCCGGTGGGGGCTCAGGACTTTCATCGGCCTGCTCGGCTCGGCCGCAGCACTTTCCATCGCCCGGTGGGGGCTCAGGACTTTCATCGGCCTGCTCGGCTCGGCCCTGGGACTTTCCATCGCCCGGTGGGGGCTTCAAGGGGTTGGGAGCCTCGATCGCCTCGTGGCGCCACGGGAGAAGAATGAGGAGGAGATAAGACTTTGCCTTCCATCACAGTGAGGGTATGCCTGGAGCAATCACTGTGATGGCTGTTTTGTGTAAAAAATTGTATCTGTGTCTTGTGCTTTTTGATGTCTGCTGCCGGACCCTGACGTGAGAGGACGCTGGCGTTGAGTATTCGCCGCTTTTCCGTCAGGATAGTTTGTCTGTTTGTTTCTATGTTAATTGTATTTGTAAAGCGCTTTGAGCATGTGATAAGGCGCTATATAAAATAAATATATTATTATTATTATTATAACATCAAAAACCGAGATGCAAAATTTAAAACAGTTGCGAAATTTAAAACACATAAAATTGAAAAAAAAGACCGAAATTTCAAAAAGAGACATAAAATTTAAAACAGAGGCGCTAAATTTGAAACCAAGAAATGACATTTAAAACCAAGACGTGAAATTTAAAACAGAGATGCGACATTCAAAATCAAGCCATGAAATTTAAAACCGAGACATGAACTTTAAAACAGACACAAATTTTAAAATCAAAACACAACATTTAAAACCGAAACGCAAAATTTTAAACCGAGACGCAAAATTAAAAACCAAGACGCAAAACTTAAAGCCGGGAAACGACATTTAACTTGACATTTGGAGACAGGAAATTTAAAACCGAGACACGACATTTAAAACCGACATGCGACACTTGGAGACACAAAATTTAAAACCAAAACACAAAATTGAAAACCGAGCCGTGACTTTTAAAATTAAGCGGCGACATTTAAAACCGAGCGGTGAAATTTAAAACCAAGCCGCGAAATTTAAAACCGAGCCGCGAAATTTAAAACCGAGCCACGAAATTTAAAACCGAGCCGCGAAATTTAAAACCTAGATGCAAACTTTAAAACCGAGAAACGGCATTTAAAAATGAGACATTGGGAGACACGAGATTTCAAAAAGAGACCAGAAGTCTCAAAAACAGACACACTTTAAAACCAAGCAACACGAAGTTGAAAGCCGAGCAATTACGTGGTTGAGAGGCAAGCCGCGCCATTGAAAATCGAGCCGCGACATTTAAAATCATGGCGCAACATTTGGAGACACGACATTTAAAACCCATTTATGGAGGAGATTGGAGATATTTTGGATGGGCACCACAGGTTCCTGGTGAATCGACCACATTTAGAGACCCGCAGGGGGGTAATGAACAGAGCCCCCAGTGACAAAATTATACATTCTCCAAAATGAACAACCAGACACCTGGACAGTGCCTGGAGAACTAATTCGAGGAAGGCCCAATCGGTGCGACTACAGCAATGAATCTTACAGGTTAGCAGAATACACTGACTTGATCAACTGGCTCAGCAACACCCCAGCTAAACCAAACACCTCACACAAAGTGTGTTATTTGACTGTCCCCCTGCTGGTGTTTACCATGGGCATCAACGGCTGTACAGCAACAGGAGCATCCAGGGCGTTCAGAATATCCTGTGAAAACACACCCATGATACAGACACTACTTTAAATGAAAACATCCTTTGAATTAAACCATCTACAAACCATAATAACAATGATGGGGAAGAAGGTTGCCCCAGGACATGCCGATATTGGCAAATTGGGAAGAGACTGTCTAACAATAGCAGATATTTCCAGCAGCACATGGCCCAGTCTTTGGAGACACTGGGTGGAAACTAACCGGAATTGGTCAATCCTTCAGGGGAAGGGGGGCTAGGAAATTGTGGCAATGCAGATGTATCCAAATCTGAGATTTAAACCAACTGCAAAAACTACAGTACTTGGAAGGGCAGGATTAATAACGTGGTGAGACTTCGCCACAATATTAAACTCTACTTTCACTGTAACAGGGCCAACTGCAATTACTAGGTTAATTCCCGGAATGGCGGGACTGTCGTATGTTGAAAGGCTGGAGCGATAGGGCTTGTATACACTGGAATTTAGAAGGATGAGGGGGGATCTTATTGAAACATATAAGATAATTAGGGGATTGGACACATTAGAGGCAGGAAACATGTTCCCAATGTTGGGGGAGTCCAGAACAAGGGGCCACAGTTTAAGAATAAGGGGTAGGCCATTTAGAAGAACTTTTTCAGTCAGAGAGTGGTGAAGGTGTGGAATTCTCTGCCTCAGAAGGCAGTGGAGGCCAGTTCGTTAGATGCTTTCAAGAGAGAGCTGGATAGAGCTCTTAAGGATAGCGGAGTGAGGGGGTATGGGGAGAAGGCAGGAACGGGGTACTGATTGAGAGTGATCAGCCATGATCGCATAGAATGGCGGTGCTGGCTCGAAGGGCTGAATGGCCTACTCCTTCACCTATTGTCTATTGTTTATTGTCTACTTTAACCGAGGAACATGGCTAAAGACAAAGTGCTGGAGGCATTCAGCAGTTCAGGCACAATCAGCCTGACCGCAAGTGGAATGGACAGACGACATGTCAGATCAGGAACTTCCCTCAGACTGATGAGTGAAAAGAGGCAGAGGCACGCAGGACAAAGCCAGCAAGTAAATAGGTGGATAGGTGTGAGGGGTGATGAGCATACGGATGGAGTCAGTGCCAAAGGCTCAAGGTGAAAGGGATAAAATGCCAAATAAGAAGAGCACTGAGCGTACATCGGAAAGGAAAGGACCAGGGTTAGCTAGGTTAGTGAGGAATGTGCACACCAGGGTGGGGAGTGAAGGGAAAGAGGGGCTTTCCCTCGTCAGTACGCTCATCTCCCATCTCCTTGTCCTATATTTCCCTTTTACCATCCTACCCCACCTCGCTTTGGCTTTACTTTTCACAGCTCTTGTCCTTGTCCGACATGTTTTATCACTTCCACCTTCAGCCTTTGTCACTTACTCCACCCGTCTGCCCAACACCCACTCACCTGTATCCACCCCCACCTCATTTCCAGCTTTCTCCCATATTCCAGTCTGAAGGCCCCTTACTGAATAAGTCATCTGTCCATTTCTTCAGAGGTTGCCAAACCCCCAGGTTCCTCCAGCACTTATTTACTTATCTACTTATTTACTTGAATCGAGTTATTTTCTCCCGATTCAAGCATGGGGTGGCACGGAGGCACAGCTGTAGAGTTGCTGCCTTCCATCATAATCATACTTTATTAGCCAAGTATGTTTTGTAACATACGAGGAATTCCAGTTGACTTAGTCACACCAATAAAAAGCAACAGAACACACAAAATACATTTTAACATGGACATCCACCCAGTGACTCCTCCACATTCCTCACTGTGATGGAAGTAAACAAAAACGTCACTTCCCTTCTTTGTCTTCCCTCGGTCGGGGTCCTCGAGCCTTCCGTTCACGGGGCGATCTTGGCTCCCACAGCTGGCGAACGGGCCCTCCGCATCGGGGCGAACAAGCCCCCCGCGCCGGGCCATCGGACCTCGGGTCGGTGCTACTCGAACCTTCCTCGTTCTTTGAAGCTTCCTGACATCGGTCTACCCGAGACTGCGAGCTCCTCGATGTTGAAGTCCACAGGCCGAGATTGGAGCGTCGATCCCCGGCAAGGGATCGCAGGCTGTGGGTCTCAAAGTCAGTGTCCAGCAAGGCCGCCAGCTCCATGATGTTAGGCCGCAGAACGACCGGAGATATGATCTGGAAAACAAGGCAAGGTATTGAAATAAGTTTCCACTGACCCCCTCCACCCCCCACATAAAACAATGAGAACATTAACACATACTATAAAATACATGGGGCGCAACATGAGACGCAACATTTGGTATGACTCCAGCAGTGAATCCTACAGGTTAGCAGAATACATTGACTTGATCAACTGGCTCAGCAACACCCCAACTAAACCAAACACCTCACACAAAGTGTGTTCTTTCACTGTCCCCCTGCTGGTGTTTACCATGGGCATCGAAGCCTGTATAGCAACAGAAGCATCCAGGGCGTTCAGAATATCTGGTGAAAACACACCCATGATACAGACACTACTTTAAATGAAAACATAATTTAAATTAAACCATCTACTAACCATAATAACAATGATGGGGAAGAAGGTTGCCACAGGACATGCCGATATTGGCAAATTGGGAAGAGACTGTCTAACAATAGCAGATATTTCCAGCAGCACATGGCCCAGTCTTTGGAGACATTGGGTAGAAACTAACCGGAATTGGTCAATCCTTCAGGGGAAGGGGGGCTAGGAAATTGTGGCAATGCAGATGTATCCAAATCTGAGATATAAACCAACTGCAAAAACTACAGTATTTGGAAGGGCAGGATTAATAACGTGGTGAGACTTCGCCACAATATTAAACTCTACTTTCACTGTAACAGCAGCCAACTGCAATTACTTTAACCGAGGAACATGGCTATGTCTAAACACAAAGTGCTGGAGGCATTGAGCAGTTCATGCGCAATCTGCCTGACCGCAAGTGGAATGGACAGACGACATGTCAGATCAGGAACTTCCCTCAGACTGATGAAAGAGTGAAAAGAGGCAGAGGCACGCAGGACAAAGCCAGCAAGTAAAAAGGTGGATAGGTGTGAGGGGTGATGAGCATATGGATGGAGTCAGTGCCAAAGGCTCAAGGTGAAAGGGACAAAATGCCAAATAAGGAGAGCACTGAGCGTACATCGGAAAGGAAAGGACCAGGGTTAGCGAGGTTAATGAGGTTAGTGAGGAATGTGCACACCAGGGTGGGGAGTGAAAGGAAAGAGGGGCTTTCCCTCGTCAGTACGCTCATCTCCCATCTCCTTGCCCCATATTTCCCTTCCCACCCCACCTCGCTCTGTGTTTACATTTCACAGCTCTTGTCCTTGTCCGACATGTTGTATCACGTTCACCTTCAGCCTTTGTCACTTACTCAACCTGTCTTCCCATCGCCAACTCTCCTGTATCCACCCATCACCTGTCAGGCAGTGCCCCACCCCCACCTCATTTCCAGCTTTCTCCCGTATTCCAGTCTGAAGGCCCCTTACTGAATAAGTCATCCGTCCATTTCTTCAGAGGTTGCCAAACCCCCATGTTCCTCCAGCACTTTACTTATCTACTTATTTACTTGAAATCGAGTTATTTACTCACGATTCAAGCATCGGGTGGCATGGTGGCGCAGCTGTAGAGTTGCTGCTTTCCATCGTAATTATACTTTATTAGCCAAGTATGTTTTGCAACATAGGAGGAATTTCAGTTGACTTAGTCACACCAATAAAAAGCAACAGAACACACAAAATACATTTTAACATGAACATCCACCCAGTGACTCCTCCACATTCCTCACTGTGATGGAAGTAAACAAAATGGTCACTTCTCTTCTTTGTCCTCCCACGGTCGGGGGCCTCGAGCCTCCTGTTGACGGGGCGATCTTGGCTCCCAAAGCCGCCGGTTGGGCCCTCCGCATCCGGGCGATCAAGCTCCCCGCGCCGGGCGATCGGACCCCGGGTCGCGGCTAGTCGAACCTTCCTCGTCCTTTGGAGCTTTCCGATATCGGTCTCTACCCGAGACTGCGAGCTCCTCGATGTTGAAGTCTGCAGGCCGAGTTTGGAGCGTTGATCCCAGGCAAGGGATCGCAGGCTGCGATGGTCAGTCCATGGCCCCGCTGTGGGTCTCAAAGTCAATCTCGAGCAAGGCCACCAGCTCCATGGTAGGCCGCCGAGCGACTGGATATACGATCTGGAAAACAAGGTAAGATATTGAAAAAAGTTTCCCCTGACCCCTCCAACCCCCACATAAAACAAACCAGAGAGCATTAACACATACTTTTTAAATACATTTGGCACATTTGATGTGAATCCAGCAGTGAATTCTACAGGTTAGCAGAATACATTGACTTGATCAACTGGCACAGCAACACCCCTAGTTAAACCAAACCCTTCACACAAACAGTTTTCTGTGACTGTGCCACCTGCTGGTGTATACCATGGGCATCAAAGCCTGTACACCAACAGGAGCATCCAGGGTGTTCAGAATATAAGGTGAAAATACACCCATGACACAGGCACTACTTAAAATGAAAACATCCTTTGAATTAAATCAGCTACAAACCACAATGACAATGATGGGGAAGAAGTTTGCCCCACGACATGCCGACTGGCAAATTGGGAAGAGACTGTCTAACCTTTGCAGTTATTTCTAGCACCACATGACCTTGTCTTTGGAGACACTGGGTGGAAACTAATCGGAATTGGTCAATCCTTCAGAGGAAGAGGGGCGAGGAAATTGTGGCAATGCAGATGTGTCCAAATCTGAGATTTAAACCAACTGCAAAAAACTATAGTACTTGGAAGGGCAGGATTAATAACTTAGCAAGACTTAGCCACAATATTAAACTCTACTTTCCTCGTAACAGGGGCCAACTACAATTACTTTAACCAGGGAACATGGCTATGTCTAATCACAAAGTGCTGGATGCCTTCTGCAGTTCAGGCACAATCTGCCTGACCGCAAGTGGAATGGAGAGATGACACCTCAGATCAGGAACTTCCCCGATGAGAGTGAAAAAAGGCAGAGGCACGCAGGACAAAGCCAGCTAGTAAATGGGTGGATAGGTGTGAGCGGTGATGAGCATACAGATGGAGTCAGTGCCAAGGGCTCAAGGCGAAAGAGACAAAATGCCAAATAAGGAGAGCACTGAGCGTACATTGGAAAGGAAAGAACGAGGTTTAGTGAGGTTAGCGAGGTTAGCGGGGTGGTGGGGAATGTGCACACCAGAGTGGGGAGTGAAGGGGGAGAGGGGCTTTCCCTCATCAGCCTGCTCATCTCCCATCTCCTTGTCCCATTTTTCCCTTCCCACCCCACCTCCCTCTGGTTTTACAGTTCACAGCTCTTGTCCTTGTCCGACATGTTTTATCACTTTCACCTTCAGCCTTTGTCACTTACTCCACCCATCTGCCCATCACCCACTCACCTGTATCCACCCATCACCTGTCAGGCAGTGCCCCACCCCACCTCATTTCCAGCTCTCTCCCGTATTCCAGTCTGAAGGCCCCTGACCCGATAAGTCATCTGTCCATTTCTTCAGAGGTTGCCGAACCCCCCAACTTCCTCCAGCACTTGATTTCTTATCTGCTTATTTACTTGAATCACGAGTTATTTACTCACGATTCAAGCATGGGGTGGCACGGTGGCGCAGCTGTAGAGTTGCTGCCTTCCATCATAATCGTACTTTATTAGCCAAGTATGTTTTGCAACATACGAGGAATTTCATTTGTGACAGTCATACCAATAAAAAGCAACAGAACACACAAAATACATTTTAACATGAACATCCACCACAGTGACTCCTCCACATTCCTCACTGTGATGGAAGTTAAAAAAAAAGATTTCACTTCCCTTCTTTGTCCTCCCACGGTCGGGGGCCTCGAGCCTCCCGTTGACGGGGCGATCTTGGCTCACAAAGCCGGCGGTCGGGCCCTCCGCAAGAGGGCGATCAAGTTCCCCACGTCGGGCGATCGGACCCCGGGTCGCGGCTAGTTAAACTTTCCTCATTCTTTGGAGCATTCCGACATCAGTCCCTAGCCGAGACTGCGAGCTCCTCGTTGTTGACATTTGTAGTCCGAGGTTGGAACGTCGATCCCCGGGAAGGGATCGCAGGCTGTGATGGTCAGTCCATGGCCCCGCTGTGGGTCTCAAAGTCAGTCTCGAGCAAGGCCGCCAGCAGCATGATGTTAGGCCGCAGAACGACTGGAGATATGATCGGGAAAACAAGGTAAGGTATTGAAATAACTTTCCACTGACCCCCTCCACTCCCCACATAAAACAATGAGAACATTAACACATACTATAAAATACATGGGGCGCAACATGAGACGCAACATTTGGTATGACTCCAGCAGTGAATCCTACAGGTTAGCAGAATACATTGACTTGATCAACTGGCTCAGCAACACCCCAGCTAAACCAAACACCTCACACAAAGTGTGTTCTTTCACTGTCCCCCTGCTGGTGTTTACCATGGGCATCGAAGCCTGTACAGCAACAGGAGCATCCAGGGCGTTCAGAATATCTGGTGAAAACACACCCATGATACAGACACTACTTTAAATGAAAACATCATTTGAATTAAACCATCTACTAACCATAATAACAATGATGGGGAAGAAGGTTGCCCCAGGACATGCCGATATTGGCAAATTGGGAAGAGACTGTCTAACAATAGCAGATATTTCTAGCAGCACATGGCCCAGTCTTTGGAAACACTGGGTGGAAACTAATTGGAATTGGTCAATCCTTCAGAGGAAGAGGGGCGAGGAAATTGTGGCAATGCAGATGTATCCAAATCTGAGATTTAAAACAACTGCAAAAACTAAAGTACTTGGAAGGGAGGATTAATAACATTGTGACACTTAGCCGCAATATTAAACTCTACTTTCCCCACAACAGCAGCCAACTACAATTATTTAACCGAGGAACATGGCTATGTCTAAAGACAAAGTGCTGGAGGCATTCAGCAGTTCAGGCACAATCTGCCTGACCGCAAGTGCAATGGACAGATGACATGTCAGATCAGGAACTTCCCGCAGACTGATGAAAGAGAGTGAAAAGAGGCAGAGGCACGCAGAACAAAGCCAGCAAGTAAATGGGTGGATAGGTGTGAGGGGTGATGAGCACATGGATGGAATCAGTGCCAACGGCTCAAGGTGAAAGGGACAAAATGCCAAATAAGGAGAGCACTGAGCGTATATCAGAAAGGAAAGGACCAGGGTTAGCGAGGTGGTGGAGAATGTGCACACCAGGGTGGGGGTGAAGGAGAAGAGGGGCTTTCCCTCGTCAGTACACACATCTCCCATCTCCTTGTCCCATATTTTCCCTTTACCATGCAACCCCCACCTCCCTCTGGCTTTACATTTCACAGCTCTTGTCCTTGTCCGACATGTTTTTATCACTTTCACCTTCAGCCTTTGTCACTTACTCCACCCATCTGCCCATCATCCACTGACCTGTATCCACCCATCACCCGTCAGGCAGTGCCCCACCCCATTTCCAGCTTTCTCCCGTATTCCGGTCTGAAATCTCCGACCCGATGTCATCTGTCCATTTCTTCAGAGGTTGCCAAACTCCTCTAGCAAACAAGTTCCTCTAGCACTTATTTACTTATTTACTTGAATCGAGAGTTATTTACTCACAATTCAAGCATGGTGTGGCATGGTGGCGCAGCTCTAGAGTTGCTGCCTTCCGTCATAATCATACTTTATTAGCCAAGTATGTTTTGCAACATACGAGGAATTTCATTTGTCTTAGTCACACCAATAAAAAGCAACAGAACACACAAACTACATTTTAACATGAACATCCACCACAGTGACTCCTCCACATTCCTCACTCTGATGGAAGTTAAAAAAACTTCAATCACTTCCCTTCTTTGTTCTCCCATGGTCAGGGGCCTCGAGCCTCCTGTTGGCGGGGCGATCTTGGCTCCCATAGCCAGCGGTCGGGCCCTCCGCATTGGGGCGATCAAGCTCCCCGCACCGGGCGATCAGACCCCGGGTCAGGGCTAGTCGAACCTTCGTCGTTCTTTGGAGCTTCCCGACATCAGTCTCTACCCGTGACTGCGAACGCCTCGATGTTGAAGATCGCAGGCCATGGTGGGAGCATCGATCGCCGGCGAGGGATCGCAGGCTGCGACGGTCAGTCCATGGCCCCGCTGTGGGTCTCAAAGTCAGTCTCGAGCAAGGCCGCAGAGCGACTGGTGATACAATCTGGAAAACAAGGTAAAAGATTGAAAAAGGTTTCCCCTGACCCCCCCCCCCACATGCTTACACATTAAACATACTTTTAAAACACAAAAAATAACAAAAAAACTGCAGTGCAGCGGATCACCACATGGTGGGAGTATTGACCACAAATTGGACGTGCCTGCAGTGCAGCAGATCACCACACGGTGGGAGTGTTGACCACAAATTGGAGCGACCTGTTTTTTGAATTCACTGCACATTGGGAGTGTTGTCTACAAATTAGATATAATTTTACTCTTTACTGCAAAATAGTCTTCATTGATCTGCAACCCGTTTCCTTTCCCCATAATACACCCATTACCCAGATGCCAAAGTTTGTAAAAGCCCCGAGAAGATTTGCAATCAAAATCAAGGAACTGCAGATGCTGGTTTACAAAAGATACAGTGCTGGAGTAACTCAGAGGGTCAGGCAGCATCTGTGGAGAACATGGACAGGTGACGTTTTACAGAGTGCTGGAGTAACTCAGCGGGTCAGGCAGCATCTCTGCAGAACATGGATAGGTGACGTTTCAGGTCAGGAACCTTCGTCACATCGTACTAAAAGAAAAACATTAAGACCAACTAAAATATGGGTGGCACAGTGGTAGAGTTGCTGTCGTACAGGAGCAGAGACCTGATCTCTGGTGCTGTCTGTACAGAGTTTGTTGCTCTCTCTGTGACCACAGAGATTTTCTCCAGGTGCTCTGTTTTCCTCCCACATACCAAAGACCTGCAGGTTTGTAAGTTAGTTAACTTCTGTAAATTGTCCCCGGTGTAGGTTAGGGAATGGGTGATTGCTGGTCAGCATTGACTCGGTGGGCCGAAGGGCCCCATTTCCATGCTGTCTCTCCAAACTAGAGACAACTGGAATGGGCTGCATTAATAAATTCTAATTACCTTAAAAAAGGCCATGAATATTAAACTCTAACTCTAACTATTCCCTTTTTTACCCCCTTCACCCCCATCCTGTCCCATTACACCTGTACACCTCCCTCAAGCTTTAAGCTTTACATTTCACCCTCTCCTTCTGACACATTTTCAACTTTTCATCCCAAGCCTTTGTCACTTACTCCACAATCACCCCCTCACCTTATCCACCCATCACTTGCTAAGCTTTGCCTCACCCCACCTCACTTTCCCAGCTTTCCCCCACTCCAGTCCGAATGATTCCCAATGGACACATCTATCCATTTGCTCCACAGATGCAGCTTGACCTACAGTTCCTCCAGCACTGTTGTTTTTGTTCAAGATTCCATCGCCCTGAATTGAAAGAATCTCAAATAAAAAAATAATTTTAATATAACGAGCTCCTCCAACCAGAAGACATAAGAGCAGAATTAGACCATTCAGCCCATCGATTCTACTCCGCCATTCAATCATGGCTGATCTATCTCTCCCTCCTAACCCCATTCTCCTGCCTTCTCCCCATAACCCCTGACACCAGCACTAACCAAGAATTTGTCTGTCTCTGCCTTAAAAATGCCCACTGATTTGTGGCCTCCACGGCCTTCTATGGCAAATAATCCCACAGATTCACCACCCTCTGGCTAAAGAAATTCCTCCTCATCTCCTTCCAAAAGGAATGTTCTTCAATTCCTCTGGTCCTAGACTCTCCCACTGGTGGAATCATCCTCTCCACACCCACTCTATCCCGGCCTTTCACTATTCTGTACTTTTCAATGAAGTCCCCCCTCATTCTTCTAAACTCCAGCGAGTACAGACCCAGTGCCAACAAACACTGATCGTACGTTAACCCACTCATTCCCGGGATCATTCTTGTAAACACTAACTCTTTTGTCTTGCAGATGTTGAGGGATGGCTTGTGGTCCTGACATCAGGAAGCAGGTGCAAGAGTCGGCCATTCGGCCCTTCAGGACAGAGGGATCCCAATGTCTTTCCTGTATTCTATCTCATCGTGGCTGACAATAGTGTTATAATCGGTGGACGTACATCACGATCCCATTGGCATGAGACCGGGCCACAAGTTGTGGGCGGCACGGTAGCGCAGCGGTAGAGTTGCTGCTTTACAGCGAATGCAGCGCCGGAGTCTCAGGTTCGATCCTGACTACGGGTGCTGCACTGTAAGGAGTTTGTACGTTCTCCCCGTGACCTGCGTGGGTTTTCTCCGAGATCTTCGGTTTCCTCCCACACTCCAAAGACGTACAGGTATGTAGGTTAATTGGCTGGGTAAATGTAAAAATTGTCCCTAGTGGGTGTAGGATAGTGTTAATGTACGGGGATCGCTGGGCGGCACGGACTTGGAGGGCCGAAAAGGCCTGTTTCCGGCTGTATATATATATGATATATATGATATATGATATATGATATGATAACCCTGTGGGGCATTGGTGTCAAGGGTCAGAGCGCAGGGAATGTTCTGAACAATGCCAACTGCCAGAGAAATGAACAGTGATGTATTTTCTTAATTCATCATGGCTGAAGCAGGTGGGCTCACTTTTGACTAGACTTTACTGTGGGCATCTAAACAGGAAAGGTCAACTTTATCTATTAACAAAGAATGACCCAGGGAAAGGAGAATGGTACTCTTGGAAGTTCAGAGAGTCACAAAGACACCCAGCAAGGAAACAGGCCCTTCCTTCGGCCCAATTTGCCCACAGCAGCCAACATGCCCCAGTTACACTAGTCCCACCTGCCCACACTGGCCAACATGCCCCATCTACACTAGTCCCACCTGCCTGCATTTGGCCCATATCCCTCCAAACCTGTCCTATGCATGTACCTTTCCAAGTGTCTCTTAAACGTTGTGATATTCCCTGCCTCAACTGCCTCTTTTGGCAGCTCGTTCCATACACCCGCCACCCTCTGTGTGGAAAAGTTACCCCTCAGATTGTCCAGTCCAATGCTCAATGAGTGACCGCTCTACACATTTCACAGTTTCCTGTCACCTGAAATTCATAAGTATTCATAATAAACAAGCTTTGATTAGGGTAGTTCACATTAATCATTTCACACAAGTGGTTAACAACTAGTTCACATTAACTTTCCTCAACCAAGTACAATGTATATCCACTTTAAATTCCTTGCTATCTTCTTAATCACAACAATTAGTCATCAACTGAAAACCCATCTTCTTGAAGTTCCCCAATTAGAACACAATTGGGCAGCTATCCAGGAGACAAATTCATTTTTGCCACTGCCTTTATGAAGTAAATGGAACCACATGCAGAAATCAGTCTGAAGGCTCTCAACACAAAATATCACCTATCCATGTTCTCCACAGATGCTGCCTGACCCGCTGAGTTACTCCAGCACTCTGTGAAACGTCACCTATCCATGTTCTCCACAGATGCTGCCTGACCCACTGAGTTACTCCAGCACTCTGAAACGTCACCTACCCATGTTCTCCACAGATGCTGCCTGACCCGCCAAATTACTCCAGCACTCTATGAAACTTCACCTATCCATGTTCTCCACAGATGCTGCCTGACCCACTGAGTTATTCCTGTAATGTGTCTAACTTTGGTATAAATCAACATCTGCAGTTCCTTGTTTCTACATTTTATGTCACCCAGATTCAATTTCAGTTGTATCAAGGTCAGGGTATCATCTCTTTAGTAAAGACACATCCTTTGATTCTGACACTGTGCCCTCTGAGACTGTCCCACTCGTGGAAACATCCTTTCAGTTCTAAGATACAGCATGGAGGTAGCACAATTCTAGTTGCACCAGAAAAAAAAATCATCATTCAAACCCTGGACATTTCAAATGACACAATTGAAAGGAAAAGTCAGCACAATTAATCAAATAAGCAAACACATTTCAGGAGAAACAATAATGTTCTCGCCTACCTCCTGCCCTGGCGACATAGATCCACATCAGACACAAGGGGAGACTCCCTGCATCTACCCTGAGCATCGGTTACAAGGGGAGACTCTCTGTCACTGCCCTGAGCACTGGTTACAACAACAGCACAGGACAACTACACTTAGACCCTCCCACAACTCCTTTTATACAGAGGAGTTGGCAATTACCCGTCACACCTCAATCCTATTGAGCTTCAATCAAGTCGTTTACCACATTAACCCGTCGTCCACCAGTGGCCGGTCAATGTTTGTTGCACACATCATAATGTCCACCTGGGGGCAGTAGTTGTCTGGGGACAATAATTGCCCTCTATTGACTCATTGCTGTTTGCACAAACTGGCTGCTTGCATCTCCTTATGTCAGAGAAGACCAGAAGACACAAGAATTAGACCATTCGGTCCATCGAGTCTACTCTGCCATTCAATCATGGCTGATCTGCCTCTCCCTCCTAACCCCATTCTCCTGCCTTATCCCCATAATCCCTGACACCCACTCTAAAAGAAATTGGGGAGAGAGATGGGAGCAGGACAAAGCCTGGCGAGTGATAGTTGGATACAGTCGAGAGGGTGGTTGGCAGATGGATGGAGTAAGTAACAAAGGCTTGAGGGGAAAATGAGACAAAGGTTGTCAGATAAGGAGATGAGAGCATTGAAATGTAAAGCCAGAGGGATGGATATGGGTGCAAGGGGAAGGCGGAAAATATAGGACTCAGGGAATGAGAGATGAGTGTACAGAGGGGGAGGAGCAGTGACTGAGGTGATGGGGAAGTGTGTACACCAAGGTGGGGGTGCAGGGTAAGAGTGGAGTTTTCATCAGTATGCTCATTTCCCTCTCAGAGCCCCATATTTCCATTTTACCCCCTTCACCCCCACCCTGTCCCATTACACCTGTATACCTCCCTCAAGCTTCACATTTCACGCCTCCTCACCTTCTGACACATTGAATGTCTTTGGCATGTTGAAAGAACCCAGAACACCTGGAGAAAACCCACTTGGTCACAGGGAGAACGTACAAACCCTGTGCAGACAACACATGTTGTCAGGATTGAACCCAGGTCTCTGGCGCTGTGAGGCAGCAACTCTACCACTGTGCTGTCCAATCTTTCCACAAACACTGAAACCCAAGTGAGGGTTTGAAACAGGGGCCTTGCCATCTCCATAAAGACCAGATCCACATAGAGTTGACAAAGATGTACAAAACAGTCAAATTAATACACCACCAATAGTAAACTCTACTTTCCCTGTAACAGGAGCCAACTACAATTACTTTAACCAGGGAACATGGCTGTGTCCAAAAACAAAGTGCTGGAGGCGTTCAGCAGTTCAGGCACCAACTACCTGAGTGCAAGGTGAATGGAAAGATGACATTGAGATGGGACCCTTCAGACTGATGGGGTTGGATGAAGTAGAAGAGGTGGGAGCGAGTCAAAGTCTTGAACCTGATCGGCGGATTTAGTGGAGGGAGGTTATTGGGAGAGGAGAACAGTCGGTGACAAAGGTTCGATGTGAAAAGTAGACAAAAGGGGTCAGACAAGGGGAGAAGAAATTTGAAATGTAAAGGGCCTGTCCCACCTCGGCCATTTTTAAGGCGACTGCCGGCGACTTTCAAAGTCGTAGCAGATCGCCGAAAAACTTGGAATTTTTTTAAACCATGTCTACGACTCCCCCTACAACAATGCCCACAACAAGCTTCGATAACCTACCACATAGGCGACGGCAAGCTACCGACAATCGGCGACCCAGTCTTTGCGACCTAGGAAGTCCACCTACGACAGGGACTACAAGCTACGACAACCTACCACATAGGTGACGGCAAGCTGCCGACAATCGGCGACCCAGTCTTTGCGACCTAGGAAGTCCATCTACGACAGGGACTACAACAAGCTACGACAAGCAACGTCAACATGACCTCCGCCCTCGACAAGCTACGACCCTGTCAGGTCACAACTGATATCATATCATATCATATATATACAGCCGGAAACAGGCCTTTTCGGCCCACCAAGTCCGTGCCGCCCAGTGATCCCCGTACATTAACACTATCCTACACCCACTAGGGACAATTTTTACATTTACCCAGCCAATTAACCTACATACCTGTACGTCTTTGGAGTGTGGGAGGAAACCGAAGATCTCGGAGAAAACCCACGCAGGTCACGGGGAGAACGTACAAACTCCTTACAGTGCAGTACCCGTAGTCAGGATCGAACCTGAGTCTCCGGATGACAACGGGGGGGGGGGGGGGGGTAGCAATTTCACGTAATTTTGGCGCCAAAGGGGTGTGGGTAGGATCACCGATCATTCTGCATCATGTTTACCAGGAAGCAGAAAATGCTGGCATTGCTCTTTCATCAAATGCAAGCCCTGCTGCTTGCAGTGGCCCTCGCGCTTCAAATTCTGATAGGCAGAAGAAAAAGAAGAATGGTGAAGAAGAAACCCAAGAAGAGGTCTGTGTGGTTGAAGCCCTTGTCCGTGAAGAGACCCAGGTTGGGCCAGTATGACAACCTGATGACTGAGCTCCAGCAAGAAGATGAGGCTGTGTTGGATGTTAAACCGAAACTGTTTAACTGTGCTCTTATACTGACGTCACTTCCGGTGTACCAGATATAAAATGCATATGAAAACAAAATAAAAGTCTTCACTTCCGGTTAGAGCAACACCGATGTATGAGAGCATGTAAAAATGGTTTCGCACAAAATCCAGCAGATCACTGCGTGTACAGTAAAGAGACTGAAAATGAGAGAATAATTCTGATCATGTGGGTTGACGACCTAATTATTGCTGCCAGTGATAAAGAATCTCTCAATGGTGTGAAAGAAATGCTAAGTGCAAAGTTTAAGATGAAAGATCTTGGGAAACGTAGACATTTTCTAGGCATTGATTTTTCACAGACAGAGGGAGAAATAAAAATGAACTAAAAGAGGTACATAGCAAATATACTGGAGAAGTTTGGAATGTCTGACTGTAAAACAAGGTCAACTCCATGTGAACAGAAACAAAACTTTTATGATGATGATGAGCCTGTTAATCCAACACAATACAGGGAAGTGGTAGGCAGCTTGATATATGTGATGACATGTACAAGGCCTGATTTAAGCTGGATTGTCAGTAAACTGTCACAATATCTAGCAGAGCCTAAAGAACAACATAGGATAACTACCAAACATGTGTTGAGGTACTTAAAGGGTACTTTAAACCAGGAGCTGTGTTACAAGAAAAGAGAGGAAAAACTCAAACTTGTTGCATACAGTGACGCTGACTGGGCGGCAGATCAAAATGACAGGCGAAGCGCAACAGGATATTGTTTTAGTTTGTCTGAAAATGGGCCTGTTATTTCATGGAAATCCAAGAAACAGCAGACAGTAGCCCACATGTGAAGCCGAATATATGGCAATGGCGGCTACTACACAAGAGAGCTTGTATCTTGTGCAGCTATTGAAAGGAATGGCCAAAGATTGCCAGTACGAGCCAGTGAAAATCTTTGAGGACAATCAAGGTGCGATTGCATTATCAAAGAACCCAGTGAACCGACAAAGATGCAAACATATCGACATTAGGTATTATTTCATTCGGTCTGCACTCAGTGATAAGAAAGTAATCATTGAGTATTGTCCAACAGCAGACATGGTTGCAGATATCTTAACTAAGCCTGCAACAAAGTTTAAAACTGAGAAATTCAGGGATTATATGTTTGGAGTGTAAAATCATAACAAAATTATTTTTTTTTTGAAAGGTTGAACACTGTAAATGTGTAAAATGTGGTGACACAGAGAATGTAATCAATTAAGTTATGTTGTATATGTTGTTAAATGTAATGCACAGCATAAGAGCAAGTGGGGGTGTTGGATGTTAAACCGAAACTGTTTAACTGTGCTCTTATACTGACGTCACTTCCGGTGTACCAGATATAAAATGCATATGAAAACAAAATAAAAGTCTTCACTTCCGGTTAGAGCAACACCGATGTATGAGAGCATGTGTGTTTATTCCTCCGAAGAATAAAAGACATAATACCGACTATCCTGCCCTTGAGATGCAAACGTCAACAGGCTGCCTTCAGAAACTTCACTAGGCTACCTCCTGAGGTGTTTCACGAGCTGAGGTCACGGGTGGGTCCTCTCCTGGAGAAAAGGGAAACCTTCATGAGGAAGCCACTGGAAACAGGCCTGCGCCTAGCCATCACCCTCTGCTACCTTGCATCAGGAGACTCCTACAAGAGCCTCTACTACAGCTTTCTTGTGGCCCACAACACCATCAGCAAGGTTGTCCGAGAGACCTGTGAGGCCAACATCAATGTTTATGAAGATGAAGTCATGGACTGTCCTTCTACACCAGATGAGTGGAAGAGTGGCGCAGAGCATTGATACCAGATGGAACTTTCAGAACACATGTGGGGCAGTGGACTTCAAGCACGTGGCCATCAGATGTCCACCCAATGGAGGTTCCACGTACTTCAACTACAAGAAGTTCTATTCCATCGTATTCATGGCTGTGGTGGATGCAGAGTACAACTTCCTGTATGTGCATGTGGGCACACCTGGCAGTGTCGCAGATGGTGGGATCTGGAGAGAGACATCCCTTGGGGAAGCACTGGAAGGAAGAGCAGGCTTTCCTGATCCAGAACATCTGCCAGAAGAAGAGAACCCTGCCATCCCATACACCCTGGTTGGTGATGACGCCTTCCCACGCAGGTCATGGATGATGAAGCCATACTCTCACAGGGGGATGTCAAGGGAGCAGAGGATCTTCAACTAGAGGCTATCCAGGGCTAGAAGGGTGGTGGAAAATGCCTTTGACATCCTCACCTGCAGATTCAGATGCCTGATGACTACGATGCAGTAGGAGCCCAAGAATGTGCAGACCATTGTCTACGCAGCATGTGTCCTCCACAACCTGATCAGTAGCAGAAGTGCAGCAGCAGCAACCATGGTGGAGGGTGGACAACCAGACAGGCTCATGGAGAACTGGAGGACACGCAACACCACTGCTGGGACTGGGGATATTGCCAGGAAACACCTCCGCCAAGAAAGCCAAGGAGCAGAGAGACCATCTCTGCACTTACTACAACTCCGAACTAGGCAGCGTACCATAGCAGAATGACATGATCTGAAGACCAGCAGCAAACTGCCCACTCCACAAGCAGATGTCCAGCACTCCAGGAAGAGAGCCCCCAAAAGACCACAACCCAAGCCCCTATCCAGGGCCCCCCACACCCTCCCAATGAGTTTATTTTTCAATGCAGTGCATTGGTTGTGTTGGTTTTGTTTCAATGATCAAAAGAAATGGTAAGAGTTTGCCTTTCAATGCAGTGAATTGCTTGTGTTTGTGTTTGCTTCATTGATCTAAATAAATAAAAAGTTTTGTTTTTAAATGCAGTGCAATGCTTGTGTCTGTGTTTATTTCATTGGTCAAAATAAATGAAACAAAAATATTTGAAAGAGGTGCCATGAGAAAGTACTTAGAAATGCAATAACTTCAGACATCAATTTTTTGTCAAAATGTCCAAAATCAACTTTATTCAAACAAACTAAATTCCTATAAAAGGTGGATAACTACATGCAAAAATCTGTGAAAAATATAAACTTCAATTACAAAAACTACCAAAAAAGAGATTTTTAACATTAAACAGATTCTTCTATGTAATAATGTTTAATGTGGCCGGTTAGACATTGGCTCATGAGGACTGCCGTCAGAACTTGAGGCCGGGCTCTCTGTTCTGGGGGGCCACTCTGTTGTCCCTTGCGCAGGTGCGTGTGTCTCCAGCCAATAGTACCCAGGCATTGAGTATGCCGTCTGCGATGAGAAAGGTGCTGCATGCTGATAATATGGGGGGGGGGGGGGGGGGCATCAATGGGGGTCTCAACAGGGACTGTGGCTGCAACACAGAAACATATCGAGAATAAGTGAAAGGCAAAGAATTAAAAACAAATAATGTCAAGTCCAACTCCCCACAAATAATGTAATTGGATACCTGGTGAGCGTCCATCACTTGCCAGGCTTTGCCCACCCCACCTTACCTTTCCAGCTTTCTTCCAGCCCCACTCCAGTCTGAAGGATCCTGACCCCACACATCTGTCCATTTCCTACCGATGCTGCCACACCCATTGAGTTCCTCCAGCATTGCTTTTATTGCTGAAGATCCAGCATTTTGAATTATAAAATCTTGACCAAAAATAGGGAACCCATTGTTAATCTTTCAAAGACTTATATCCCCACTGAAACCAAAGGAGGGGTTGAGATAGGGGCCTTACCTTCACACCATCTCCATGGAGATCACATCCAGATAGACTGGATATGGTTGCAGGAACGTTACAGGGCGTGCAGCAGTTCAAAATAGAGGAAACCAGACCACAGACCAGACAATACTTCAACCGACAAAAACACTGAATGAAATGAGACTTGTATCAGGAGAACAGCAATGGAGAAGAAGTTTATTCCATCCTACGCCAGCATTTAGCAGAATGGGAAGAGACAGTCTTACCCCAGCAGACAAGTGTCTGCCCAGCAGCACAGGTCAGACAGGTCAGATCGCTGCCAGTTGTGCTGGGAAATGTTGACGATGAAATCCCACTGCAGATGAAAGCGCGGGCGGGGAAGTGGTTGTAGCTCTTTCTCGTGACTCTTAAAAGGGCCTTTGTTGGACGGAGTGAGAAATTCTGGGTACGGTCCCCACCGATGTGGCTTCAGATCCGATGGTTTCACGATGTTTTAGTTTAGTTTCTTGTCATGTGCACTGAGGTACAGTGAAAGGCTGTTGTTGCGTGTTATCCAATCCCTCATGGGGTTGCAAGGGAGAATCCACGGCGATTCAGAAATTTGTCAAACTCGTCCGGCTCTGACTCATCATCTGCCCCAGTGGCATTTTCCTGCAAGTCTTCGGAGGGAAAGTTCCATGCAAACAGCTGGCGACCACATCAGTCGGCAGATGTTTCATGTTTTCCCCTTCACACCGTCTGGAGGAGATCCGGGGCCACAAGAAGTCCCACCAAGTTGTTCCTCATCAGCTTCTCCAGCGCCAGGTGTGGAAGGTCACATAGAACTTGGAGCAAGATTGGGCATTTGGGATCTTCAACGATGTGTCATTCCAGTCCATGGTGATCATCAACCTCTGCTATCTGCTGTTGTCGGAAACTGACCTGTTAAATGGAGACAAGAATGGAGTCTTGAAGGGTCCCGATCAAAAACATCGTCTGTCCCATTCCCTCCACAGATGCTGCCTGAACCGCTGAGTTCCTCCAACTGTTTTTCTTCTGACCGAGGAGATCGAACCTCACCGATCTCCCACAAGATCTCGGTCTGGAAGCACAGGTCGGTCGCGGTCTCCCCGCCATTGCCTTCAAGGCAGCGGCCCAGGGGCGCTGGATCTTCTCGGAGCCAACCTGACCTGCAGATGTTTGCGCGCAGCTGGACTTGCGGGGACTCGGCGCCGGGGAGTGCGTGGGTGCAACCGCGAACACGATCAACGGTGCAGAATGACACAAGAAAGAGATTCCCCGCCCTCACCCCCCTCTTACTCACCCCCCTCATAATCACCCCCCTCATACTCACCCCCCTCACACTCACCCCTCTCACACTCACCCCCTCACACTCACCCCCCTCACTCACCCCCCTCACTCACCCCCCTCATAATCACCCCCCTCACACTCACCCCCCTCACACTCACCCCCTCACACTCACCCCCCTCATAATCACCCCCCTCACACTCACCCCCTCACTCACCCCCCTCATAATCACCCCCTCACACTCACCCCCTCACACTCACCCCCTCACACTCACCCCCCTCACACTCACCCCCCTCATAATCACCCCCCCTCATAATCACTCCCTCACACGCACCCCTCTCACACTCACCCCCGCCTCGCTCCTCCACGGCACCCGACCCGCCGGTCAGCGGCTGTGCGGACAGACAGGCAGGGCTGGGAGGGGGGGGGGGAGGTGGGAGGGAGGGAGGGACGATATTTTATTAAACTGCGGGAGAGGGGCGACGTCTCTGATCTTGACCCTTGGTCGGGTCCGGAGCGCAGTCACGGTCGGGCCGGTGAAGCCTCGCTGAGCAGTGGGACCAGAGCGATGGATGGATGGGCTGTGTTTTGAAGGGTCCCTCTCGGGGGCGCCGCTGCAGTTGGTGGTTTACAAAACAAGACACAAAGTACTGGAGAAATACAACATTAGTTCAGTTTATTATTCTCACATGTACAGAAGTCCATTAAAGAATTATCTGTCATGGTTCAACCAGTGACTCTTACAAACCTCTACAGATGTTCCATAGGAAGCATACTGTCGGTTTGCAGCACAGCTTGGTTTGGGAACAGCCCTGCCCGAGACCGCAAGAAATTGTAGTGTTGTAGATGTAGCTCAGTCCATCACACGGACCACACTCCCCACCATTGTAGATGTAGTCCAGTCCATCACACTCCCCACCGTTGTAGATGTAGCCCAGTCCATCACACAGACCACACTCCCCATCGTACACTCCATCTACACTTAAACGCTGCCTCAGGAAAGCAGCGAACATAATCGCAGACTTGTCCCAGACTGGCCATTCCTTCTTCTCCCTGCTGCTGTCAGGCGAGAGGTACAGAAAGCTGCACCAACAGACTCAGGAACAACTACTTATCAATCTGCACCTTCCCTTTGCTCTACCTGTTCTACGTGATTGTATTGATGTTTACTATTATCTGATCTGATTGGATCCCCAGTCACACCTAGATCAGAATACTTTAGACTTTACTTTAGAGATACCGCATGGAAACAGGCCCTTCAGCCCACTGACTCCACGCCGACCAGCGATCACCCCGTGCACTAACACTATCCTACACACCAAGGCCAATTTTACAATTTTACCAAAGCCAATTAACCTACAAATCTGCACGTCTTTAGAAACCGGAGCACCCGGAGAAAACCCACGTGGGTCACGGGGAGAACGTGCAAACTCTTACAGACAGCACCCGTAATCAGGATCGAACCCGGGTCTCTGGCGCTGTACGGCAGCAACTCTACCGCTGCGCTACTACGCCACCGTAAGAATAAATGAATAAAAGATGGGTTCTGAAAGAGCTGCAGCATGAGGAAAATAACTCTGCAAATAAATGAGGAGGAATATCACAGAGAAAGATTGGTGGAAATACCAATCGTTATGTATCAGAGAATATATTTTTTATAAAGGCAAAGAAAGATTTTCTCATTACAGATATCACTCAAAGGGCAATATTATTTATTTAGATTTAATTCTCTCACATTGTTTGGTTAAAATTGTCCCTGGGATGTAAAGTCTAACTTTATTAGTTATTGGTCAGTTTGATGCCAGCACGTTGTCTTGTTATCAGATGGCTGCTGAATGTGTGGGAAATGCATTGTTTAACAGCAGAGTATCCTCCCTTTCATACAGGTGCTGTGTTTACCAACCATGGTTCCTTGGTTATGCGCACAGATTAAAGCATTGGCCTCAAATACTAGAGGGGCAACTTTTTTTTTACACAGAGGGTTGGTGGTGGTGGAGGCAGATACGACAGTGGAGTTTAAGAGGGTTTTAGATAGTCACGTGGACATACAGGAAATGGAGGGATATGGGTTATGTGCAGGGAGATAAGAGATGGTCTTGGCATCATATTCAACAGACATTGTGGGCTGAAGGGCCTGTTCTTGTGCTGTACTGTGCTATGTTCCAGGTTCTAGAAGCAGAGGGGCGAATGCTGGAGGGGATGGACGGACTGTGGGTGGTGTTAGTGGAGGAGACAGATGGACGGTAGTTTTGTGGTGGTCGAGGGCGGTGGTGTTGGCAGCGGTATTGCTGGAGGGGACAGATGGACGGTGGGTGGTCGCGGGCAGGCGGTGGTGTTGGTGGAGAGGATGGACAGTGGATTTGCGGTGGTTTTGGTGGAAGGGACAGATGGACAGTGGGTTTGCGATGGTGCTAGCGGTGGTGTTAGTGGAGGGGACAGATGGACGGTGGTTTGGCGGTGATGTTGGCGGTGGTGTTGGTGGAGGGGATGGACGGTGGGTTTGCAGTGGCCGCGAGCGGGCGGTGGGTGGTGTTGGTGGAGGTGGCCGTGGGAGGTCCTACAGCAGTCAGGGGGGTGAGCGGGCGGTGGGTGGTGGTGTCGGTGGAGGGGACAGATGGACGGCGGGTTGGTGGTGGTCGCGGGCGGGCGGTGGGTGGTGTTGGTGGAGGTGGCCGCGGGAGGTCCCACAGCAGTCAGGGGTGTGAGCGGGCGGATCGATCATTGCCTGGGGCAGCTGCACGGGGCGGCGGTGGAAGTGGCCGATGTCGGACATGGCGATGGGCCAAGCCCACTCCTACTTCACCCATCCAGGGCCGCCACCACACCCGGCCTTAAAGCAAGAAGGTAAGAAATTGG
This sequence comes from Rhinoraja longicauda, assembly GCF_053455715.1. Lineage (NCBI taxonomy): Eukaryota > Metazoa > Chordata > Chondrichthyes > Rajiformes > Arhynchobatidae > Rhinoraja > Rhinoraja longicauda. The sequence continues at coordinate 28,869 of NC_135985.1, forward strand.
TATCTCTTTGGGCCAAGATCAAACTTTTCAGAGAAGTGGAAGTTACAAGATGTTGCCGGAACCTGGCGGCTCTCTGCGTGCTGTTCCAGACGAGGATCCATTGTATTTATGTGTGCTATTAGTGGACTGGACCAACAGCTTGCCCTCTCATCTCATAGATGGTGCAACATAATCCTTCCAATGTTAAAATAAATCACGTGCAGGTATCCCCTGCACCTGAAAACTGGAGTGGAAATCAGTCATTCTTCACTTGGGGGGCGCCCAAGAAAGGGGAAGTAAAATGAACATTTGCATTCGGAAATGAGATAAAAACACAGCCTGGTCAAAAGGGCAACGCAGTGGTGCAGCGGGTAGAGCTGCTGCCTCACAATGCTGCAGATCCAGATTCAATCCTGACCTCGGTCACTGATGTTGTGGAGTCTGCACGTCCTCCCTGTGACTGTGAGTGTTCCGGTTTCCTCCCACATCCCAAAACGTGCCGATTAGTCAGCATGGACTCATTGGGCCGATGGGCCTGTTGCTGTGCTTAATGACAAACTCTACACTTGCATTGCTTGGTATCCAACCTGTTGCCCTGCCTCTGTTTTAATTACCTACACTGTGAATCTCACAAACATCCAAAATGTATTCTGTAACTGATAATGGTTCCAGAACAATATTATGTGTTGGTGCTAATTCTATAAATGAAGTGAGCAACAGAAAGATAAGTAAATGTCCACATTTGTTGAATAGTCATCCAAATATTTTAGTTTGCCAATATCAAAGGAGCTTGTGTATTGATTTCCAGCACACCAGTAATCACAGTTTATTAAATATTACATAATATCCGAGATGTCTCAGCATTAATGAGGTTTTGAAATGCATGCAATATCTGGAACATTTTCATTTGGGTCTGAAATTAAACCAAGCCGTATCTAATTTGCCAAACAGATGGGCAACCAACTGTGCATTGATGTCCTGATACCATTATGTAAGTGACTTTGTTGCCTTAACCTTAAGGGTGGCACGGTGGTAGAGTTACTGCCTCACAGCACCAGAGACCAGCGTTCGATCCCAACTACGGGTGCTGTCTCTACGGAGTTTGTACGTTCTCCCTGTAACCATGTGGGTTTTCTCTGGGAGCTCGGGTTTCCTCCCACACTCCAAAGATGTGCAGTTTTGTCGGTTAATTCGCTTCTGTACATTGTAGTGTCATTGTTCTGTACAGTGTACAGGTGGGCACTGGTGTGAACGGGTCACCATGGACTCGGTGAGCAGAGCAGACTGCCGATTCTGGAGCCATGGTCAAAAAACAAAGTGCTGGAGAAACTCAGCGGGTCAGTCAGCGATCTGCGATCGGGAGCCTTCTTCAGACTGATTGGAATGGGGGTTGGTGAGGAGAAAGCAGACTCAGTCTGAAGAAGGGTCCCAGTCCTCTTCAGATGGGGCCTTACCCGCTGAGTTCCTCCAGCACTTTGTTTTATGCTCAAGATTCAGTATCATCCACTTTACAACATCACACAATGCAAGGTAACATAATGCCTGGCTAAAGTAATCATCTACTCTTTTTTTTAACCTGAAGCATAATTCTTTACTGTGGGCATTTAAACAGGAAAGGTAAACTTTCTTTATTAATAGACAATAGGTGCAGGAGTAGGCCATTCAGCCCTTCAAGCCAGCACTGTCATTCAATGTGACCATGGCTGATCATCCACAAACAGTACCCCGTTCCTGCCTTCTCCCCATACCCCCCCGACTCTGCTATCATTAAGAGCTCTATCTAGCTCTCTCTTGAAAGCATCCAGAGAATTGGCTTCCACTGCCTTCTGAGGCAGAGAATTCCACAGATTTACAACTCTTGAGTGTAAATGTTTTTCCTCATCTCCATTGTAAATGGCCTACCCCTTATTCTTGAACTGTGGCCCCTGGTTCTGGACTCCCCCAACATTGGGAACATGTTTCCTGCCTCTAACGCATCCAATCCTTAATAATCTTATATGTTTCAATAAGATCCCCTCTCATCCTTCTAAATTCCAGTGTATACAAGCCCAGTCGCTCCAGTCTTTCAACATACGACAGTCTCGCCATTCCGGGAATTAACCTAGTGAACCTATGCTGCACTCCCTCAATAGCAAGAATGTCCTTCCTCAAATTTGGAGACCAAAACTGCACACAGTACTCCATGTGTGGTCTCAGTAGGGCCCTGTACAACTGCAGAAGGACCTCTTTGCTCCTATACTCAACTCCTCTTGTCATGAAGGCCAACATGCCATTAGCTTTCTTCACTGCCTGCTGTACCTGCATGCTTACTTTCAGTGACTGATGAACAAGAACACCCAAATCGCTTTGTACTTCCTTTTCCTAACTTGACACCATTCAGATAATAATCTGCCTTCCTGTTCTCACCACCAAAGTGAATAACCTCACATTTATCCTCATTAAACTGCATCTGCCATGCATCCGCCCACTCACACAACCTGTCCAAGTAACCCTGCATCCGCATAGCATCCTCACAGTTTACACTGCCACCCAGCTTTGTGTCATCTGCAAATATGCTAATGTTATTTTTAATCCCTTCATCTAAGTCATTAATGTATATTGTAAGTAGCTGCGGACCCAGCACCAAGCCTTGTGGTACCCCACTAGTCACTGCCTGCCATTCTGAAAGGGTCCCGTTAATCCCTACTCTGTTTCCTGTCTGCCAACCAATTTTCTATCCATGTCAGTACCCTACCCCCAATACCATGTGCTCTAATTTTGCCCACTAATCTCCTATGAGGGACCTTATCAAAGGCTTTCTGAAAGTCCAGGTACACTACATCCACCGGCTCTCCCTTGCCCATTTTCCTAGTTACATCCTCAATTTCCAGAAACATAGAAACATAGAAAATAGGTGCAGGAGTAGGCCATTCGGCCCTTCGAGCCTGCACCGCCATTCAATATGATCATGGCTGATCATCCAGCTCAGTAACCTGTACCTGCCTTCTCTCCATACCCCCTGATCCCTTTAGCCACAAGGGCCACATCTAACTCCCTCTTAAATATAGCCAATGAACTGGCCTCAACTACCTTCTGTGGCAGAGAATTCCACAGACTCACCACTCTCTGTGTGAAGAAATGTTTTCTCATCTCGGTCCTAAAAGACTTCCCCCTTATCCTTAAGCTGTGACCCCTGATTAGTCAAGCATGATTTCCCCTTAGTAAATCCATGCCGACTCGGAACGATCCTGTTACTGCTATCCAAATGTTCTGCAATTTTTTCTTTTATAATTGACTCCAGTATCTTCCCCACCACTGATGTCAGGCTAACTGGTCTATAATTTCATGTTTTCTCTCTCGCCCTCTTAATAGTGGGATAACATTAGCTACTCTCGAATCCACTGGAACCAATCCTGAATGACAAAGAATGACCTAGAGAAAGGAGAAAGTTATTCTTGGAAGTTCAGAGAGTCACCCAGCATGGAAACAGGCCCTTCCTTCAGCCCAACTTGCCAACACCGGCCAACATGCTCCATCTATACTCGTCCCAGCTGCCCGCATTTGGCCCATATCCCTTAAAACCTGTCCTATCCATGTACCCGTCCACGTGTCTCTTAAACGCTGTGATAGTCCCTGACTCAACTACCTCTTCTGGCAGCTTGTTCCATACACCCACCACCCTCTGGAAAAGGTACCCCTCAGATTGTCCAGTCCAAAGCCCAATGAATGACCATTCTACTCAGTTTCCTGCCACCTGAAAGTCCTTTGTAAGAATTCCTAATAAACAAGCTTTGATTAGGGTAGTTAACATTAAACATTTCACACAAGTGGTTAACAACTAGTTCACATTAACTTTCCTCAACAAAGTACAATGTAGATCCACTTTAAATTCCCTGCTGTCTTCTTAATCACAAGAATTAGTCATAAAATGAAAACCCGTCTTCATAAGTCAGCATGGATTTACAAAAGGCAAATCATGTCTGATGAATCTTATAGAGTTTTTCGAGGATGTAACTAGTAGAGTGGATAAGGGAGAACCAGTCGATGTGTTGTATCTGGACTTTCAGAAGGCCTTCGACAAGGTCCCACATAGGAGATTGGTGTACAAATTTAAAGCACACAGTATTGAGGGTCCAGTGTTGAGGTGGATAGAAAATTGGTTGGCGGACAGGAAGCAAAGAGTAGGAATAAACGGGTCCTTTTCGGAATGGCAGGCAGTGACTAGTGGGGTACCGCAAGGCTCAGTGCTGGGACCCCAGTTATTTACAGTGTATATTAATGATTTGGACGAGGGAATTGAATGCAACATCTCTAAGTTTGCGGATGACACGAAGCTGGGTGGCAGTGTTAGCTGCGAGGAGGATGCTAGGAGGCTGCAGAGTGACTTGGATAGATTAGGCGAGTGGGCAAATGCATGGCAGATGCGATATAATGTGGATAAATGTGAGGTTATCCACTTTGGCGGCAAGAACAGGAAATGGTGACCGATTAGGAGAAGGGGAGATGCAACGTGACCTGTGTGTCATGGTGCACCAGTCATTGAAAGCAAGCGTGCAGGTGCAGCAGGCAGTGAAGAAAGCGAATGGTATGTTGGCATTCATAGCAAGAGGATTTGAGTTTAGGAGCAGGGAGGTTCTGCTGCAGTTGTACAGGGCATTGGTGAGACCGCACCTGGAGTATTGTGTGCAGTTCTGGTCTCCTAATCTGAGGAAAGACATTCTTGCCTTAGAGGGAGTACAGAGAAGGTTCACCAGATTGATCCCTGGGATGGCGGGACTTTCATATGAGGAAAGACTGGATAGACTGGGCTTGTACTCGCTGGAATTTAGAAGATTGAGGGGGGATCTTATAGAAACATATAAAATTCTTAAGGGGTTGGAGAGGCTAGATGCGGGAAGATTGTTCCCGATGTTGGGGGAGTCCAGAACCAGGGGTCACAGCTTAAGGATAAGGGGGAAGTCTTTTAGGACCGAGATGAGAAAACATTTCTTCACACAGAGAGTGGTGAGTCTGTGGAATTCTCTGCCACAGAAGGTAGTTGAGGCCAGTTCATTGGCTATATTTAAGAGGGAGTTAGATGTGGCCCTCATGGCTAAAGGGATCAGGGGGTATGGAGAGAAGGCAGGTACAGGTTACTGAGCTGGATGATCAGCCATGATCATATTGAATGGCGGTGCAGGCTCGAAGGGCCGAATGGCCTACTCCTGCACCTATTTTTCTATGTTTCTATGTTTCTATAAAGTGCCCCAATTAAAACACAATTGACAGCTGTCCACGACACAGTCATTCTTGCCACTGCCTTCATGAAGTAAATGGAACCAAACATAGATATTAGTCTGAAGGCTCCCGTTCCAAAATCTCACCAATCCATGTTCTCCACAGATGCTGCCTGGCCCGCTGCTCCTCCAGCACTCTGAAACATCACCTATCCATGTTCTTCACAGATGCTGCCTGTCCTGCTGAGTTACTCCTGCACTGTGTCTTTTTTGTAAACCGGCAACTGCAGTTCCTTGATTTTCACCCCAAATCTTCCTTGGTTTCATGGCTTTTACAAATGTCGCATCTGGGCAATGGATGCATTACGGGGAAAGGAAACAGGTCACAGAGCAATAAAGAACCATTTTGCAGCAAAGAGCACAATTATATCTAATTTGTAAACAGCGCTCCCAAAGTGCAGTGAATTCATATAAAAGGTCGCTCCAATTTGTGGTCAACACTCCCACCGTGTGGTGATCCGGTGCACTGCAGGCCCATCCAATTTGTGGTCAACACTCCCACCGTGTGGTAATCTGCTGCACTGCAGGCCGGTCTGATATGTGGACAAAGTACTGGTTTGACTTGGCAGCAGCAACAATTCCTGGCAATATCCTCATAAATCTCGTCTGCACCCTTTCCCAGGGGCTCCAAGCATTGGAGATAGAGATAGTGTAGGAAAATAACTGCAGATGCTGCTATAAATCAAAGGTATTTATTCACAAAATGCTGGAGTAACTCAGCAGGACAGGCAGCATCTCAGGAGAGAAGGAATGGGTGACGTTTTGGGTTGAGACCCTTCTTCAGACTGATATCAGGGGAGGGGGCAGGACAAAGATGGAATGTAGTTGGAGACAGGAAGACAGTAAATTTGAGCTGGGCCTCACTATGACAATGGAAGAGGCCCATGACAGAAGGATGGGCGACCCCTTTTGTTCCATCCTAAAATCTCTCGTTTCTCCAGAGATGCTGCCTGACCCACTGAATTACTCCAGCAAAGTGTCTAACTTTGGTATAAACCTATACCTGCAGTTCCTTGTTTCAACATTTTACATCACCCAGATTCAATTTCAGTTGTATCAAGGTCAGGGTATCACCACGTTAGTAAAGATATCCTCTTTTAGTCTGACTCTGTGCCCTCTGGTCAGAGTCTCCCACTAGTGGAAACATCCTTTAGTTCTGAGATACAGCACAGAAACAGCACAATTCCAGTTGCACCAGAAAAAGTAATAATTAAAAACCCTGGACACTTCAAATGACAATGAAAGGAAAAGTCAGCACAATTTAATCAAAGAAGCCAATACATTTCAGGAGAAAGCAATAATGTTCTCACCTACCTCCTGCCCTGAAGATCCACACTTCTTTCTCCACTTCAGTCTGAAGGTTCCTGACCCAACACATCTGTCCATTTCTTACAGATGCTGCCTGACCCAATGAGTTCCTCCAGCACTGCTTTTATTGTTAAAGATCCAGCTTCCTGAATTGTAAAACCCTTGACTAAAAATAAATAGGAAACCCCATTGTTAATCTTTCAAAGGTCCTGATCTGAAACATCCACTGAAACCAAAAGAGGGGTTGAAATAGGGGCCTTACCTTCACACAATCTCCATGAAGATCAAATCCAGATAGTTTGGATAAGGTTGCAGGAGCATTATAGGGCAACATTCAAAATATCAGAGGAAACCCGACTGTAACACTACTTTGACAAAAACACTGAATTATATGAGACTTGTGTATCAGGCGAACAGCAATGAGAAAGAAGTTCATTCCATTTTATGCCAGCATTTGGCAGAGTGGGAAGAGAAAGTCTAACCCCAGCAGATACTTCCAGCACCACAGGTCCAGTCCTTGGAGATCCTGGGTGGAAACAAACACAAATTATTCCTTCCACACAGAGCCTTGGTGTTGGGCTGCACCAAGCCTCAGTGAGTCTCTCAGCACATCCTCCTGCAGTCTGGAATGGGTCAGGTGCCAACATCCCAATGGAAATCTTGCTGTGCTGGGAGACCAACATGTTTCAGCAATCCAAATGGTTCACACTAGCTCTCAGTTATCCCACTTTGGCAAACACTTGCGACACACTTCAAGGACAGTTTCTTCCCAACTGTTATCAGGCAACTGAATCATCCTCAACAACTAGAGAGCAGTCCTGAGCTACCATCTACCTCATTGGAGACCCTTGGATTATCTTTAATCAGACTTAATTGGACTTTATCTTGCACAAAACGTGCATATATCTATGTACACTGTGGATGGTTCGATTGTAATCATGTATTGTATTTCCTCCGACTGTTTACCACTCAACAAAAGCTTTTCACTTTACCTCAGTACACATGAGAATGAATCAAACTAAACTTATCACAAATAGCAGATGTCGCAGCACAGATCCCTGCTGAACTCCACTGGTCACAGACCTCCAGCCAGAATATCTTCCTTCTACCACAAACTCTGTCTTCTATGAATAAGCCAGTTCTGAATCCATATGACCAAGCCATCATAAATCCTGTACATCTTAATCTTCCGGATCAGCCTACCACAACAGGTCTGATCAAAGCCTTCCTCAAATCCATTTAGACAGCCACCTTCACCATCTCCTCAAAGAATCAACCATATTAGTAAAACATGACATGACATGCTGCCTACAAACCTGTGCTGGCTATCCCTAATTAGTCAATTTTCTTCCAATCAGAGTAAACCCTATCTTGAAGAATTTTCTCCAGTAGTTTCCCTGCCACTGAGCTGAGGCTCACCTGTCTATACAGTAGTTCCCTGGATTCTTTCTAAGTCCTCCGGGACCTCGCTTGCAGCTAGAAAAGAAAGAGATTCTCTTCAAGGCCTCTGAAATCTCCTCTCTTGCCTCCCTCATTAACGTGGGACAGATCCAATCAGGCCTGGGGACATCCTCTAACATCCTGATCCTGCATTTTGATCAGCTAGGTTTTAAACTATTCCAACATGTTATCTGTGGAAATAGCCAATAACAACTGATCCCAATGCACCTTCCATTGCTCCTGCCAAATGGCATTGTAATCTGCCTTGTCCCAATTACATATCTTCCCCCGACACCCAGACCTGTCCCTGCTGAAACCAATCTTAACATGTGTGATGAGAATATAAATGAGAGTGTGGATGGAGAGAATGCTGCAGAAAGTAAATATCGTGAAGGTTTGATGCTTTTTTACATTCAATGTCTTTATTTTGTATCCGAGAATTAAAATATTTCACATTTCTAGGATCATAAAACATTTATGATACAGAAAGAGGTGATCTAGCCTATTGTGTCTGTACTCATGAAAAAAGTAGCTTCCAAACCTAAATCCTTTTCTGGCACAAGTTCCAAAACCCTGTGGTTAATCACTCTTCAAATGCAACACCAGCAGTAAAACTCCACTAACAGGGCACACTTGGGACAACAGAGGTGCTGGATTAGCAGACTGCTGGCTTTACAGACTGTTAGATGGTCTTCACTGCCCATATTTTTTAATTTTAATTCATATCGTTTTACAATACATTTCCCAGTGAACCTGGTAAATGTAAAGAGAGCTCGAGACTCAAATGGAAGCACAGAATCCATGCCCCAGTGAGTCGGAAGGGAATACAAGATCTCAGTCCCAGTGAATAGGAAGATCAAAGATGCCGAACCATTGGGATTTCTGATTGATCTGATAGCAGATTTTGGAGTTTTGCTATACTGTTTAAATGCAGCATGGGTGTCTGTCACTCACACCCTTCCAGCACTGAGCTACAGATGCAGCATCCTTGCCTTAAAAATGTTTTCTTCAATGTCTCCTTTAATCTGTTTACTAATTACTTCAAATCTATGCCCACAATGTTTCACCCCTTTAATAAGTCCTCTCTATTTATTTTAGACTCTCATAGTTTTACACTCTTCAGTTAGCCTTCCTTCAGCCTCGTCTGTTCCAAGGGAACTTCCCCCACTTATCCTATCTTTCCTCACAGCTACGATTTTCCAGTCTTGGCAACATCCTCAGGATCCCCATTTCCATTGAAATCACATATATTTTAATGTGACTAGAAGATATATTGAGCTACTGTCAGACCTCCACATACAGTTCCAATATAACCTCTATGCTTTTATATTCTATGCCTCAACAAATGGAGTAAATTAGTGAGATATCTTGTTGTCTTTAAGAATCTGTGAATGTAAGCCCCAGGGTCATTTCACTGTCATCGGGATTCTATTAGTTGGTTCGCTCGTCCTCCAATGGTTATGTTAAGTAACCATTCCTCTCTTTGATCGTTAGATCATTGGGTCCTTGACGGATAATTTGACTTCTCAATTAGCAACTGATGATCAAGTCTTCTGATGATTGATTAGTTCGCCAAACTGGCCTGGTCATTAGTGTGATTGGCTAGTTCATATGCCTTCTTTTACTTGCTTTGTAGCCATGTTCCTTATGATGCTGGTGCAATACTGATTGGTTTGTGAGCCTATTTATGATTTGATAGCTGATATTGTGGTTGGTTTGCCAGCCTTTCATATTAAATTGCCTTCTGGCTTGATGAGCTGCTGTACTGGATATGGTTTGGCTGACAAGTTGGTTTGTTATCAGCTGTTTGTAGATTCCCTACTGCTGTGTGGCAGGTTAGTTGTCCTTAACTTGGTTGTTCAGCTGATCTTCTTTGACTCTCCTTAGTTTAATTGGACAGCATGCCTTCCATTAATTGGTTATCAGATTTTCTAAGGATCAATGGTCATGTTATTGGTTAGATCGGCTCCAGATAATTGGCTTATTGGGATTCAAATTGTTTAATATCTGACTCCTAATATTTAACTGGCATTCCATTGGTTGGTTAGATATATTAAGTTATTTGCTCACACTGGTAGCTTTGCGAGCCTTACAGTTTATTTTCTGGCATCTTGATGGATAACAGGTCTTCCTATACCTAGATGGTTGGTTGGCTAGTTGATATGCTGACCAAACATTGGTTTGCATCTTCCATTGACTAGTTAACTAGTCTTCAGATGATTGATTAGCTGGTTGGTTACTTGGTTACTTTTTTGATGTTCTTTGGTCAGCTGGTCTTATGTTGATAAGACCAGGTTACCTGACCTCCAGTGATTCTCTGATGGTTAACAGGGTGAACTGGATTGTTATTTAACTATCTAATATTCATATTGGTTCACTGACCCTTAAACTGTTGATAACTTGACCTTTGGACTGGGTATCTTTCACTGTTTGCTTTTAATGATTTCTTGGTTAACTGGCAACCTGATAGTTTGCTAGTCTTTGAATTTCTGCTTAACAGGCCTGCTGAAGTTTGGCTGGCAAACTTTGTTCATGAGTTAGCTGTCCTGTTGGTTGTTCAGTTTGATGTGGAATGGTAAAGAACTAACTTTTAATTGACTAGCTGTTTAATTGGCTCTCGGCTTTCTCATAGATTTGCTGGTCTTTTAATGGATAGATGGTCCTAATGAGTTAACAATTGAGCTGACAATTGATGCATAGGTTGGGTTGAATGTTTGGTATGTAGGGACTGAGATGATGTGGCAGCTAATGAAGTTTCTGTCTGCCTGAATCTGGACAGAGGTAGAACTTTCAACTCCTCAACATGGGTTTTGTTTTCTCCCATTATTCAACTTCTCTCGTTTTCCAGGTCAGGATCGAAGAGAAATATGGGAAGAATTAGTTAAATTTTCCGACATGTTCTGCTGATTAATTGTAGGTGAGACCAAGAAGATTCCTCATCTGCTCATAGACCATGAAGCTGATGCTCACGGCAGGGACAACTTTCATGCAGTTGGGTGTGAATCCTCGATAAAACCCTCTTAAACCTTGCTCTTCCATGATGGTGATGATATATTGAACCATGCTTGCCGGTGCCCTGTTTGTGACAATAGCTATAGAAAGAAAAAATCCTGTGCATTACACGTTGGAACAACTTAACCCATTGGCAAATAGTTTCAAAGCACAATCTAGGTGTGAACAGGTAAAAGCTTAACACAGAAAGTAACCACGCATCAGGGCAATCATTCAAGGGGTATGGGTAATTATATTTAAAACCTGATCCTCAAACTCTCACATCTGAAGGTGGGAATGATCAATTATCTCAGGAATCCGGGACCAATCTGCTGCAAGATGTGAGCTGGCAACCAACCAGGTTGGCAAGGACACAACCAGCTGGCAGTGGCTGGTCAGGTTTCCATGTTTCTCATTCACTCTTCCAGATTCCCAAGCAAATCGTTGCTCCTGACATCCTCATGGGATATTGGGCCTTAAGACTGAAATGATTGACTGGACAGGAAGTCGGTAAAATTAGAACACAAGATTAAATTGGCGATCTTCCTGTTGTGTTGCACTCAGGATGCTGGGAACATACACCATTCTGGTCAAGGTGTTTAACAAAACTTGGATAAATGTATCTGGTGTTTGCCATCAGATTTTAGCCGAAGGCTGTACTGTATTGGGAATGGGAAGGTAGGTTGTTACTGCACAGTCTGTTGCAATGGACTTGGAGCTGGCCAGTAGCAGCACAGAGATCACCATGTCTCTTAGTCCCTTGCCGAAGCTCTCAGTTTCTTGCCTTAAGTACAGGCAAATTCACTGGATGAGGTGAGTGATCATTTCATGGTGGCCCCTGGTGCACACTACCACTGTGCCACTGTGACCAGTTTTGAAGAGGTTTCTGAGAAGCAGATGGGATATCACACATTTCACAAAACTGGTATATCAAGGAAGTCACAAGGAAATGTTGGAATATGCTGAGCAAAACATAAAGTGCTGGAGGAACTTTAAGGGCCTGTCCCACTTAGGCAATTTTAAGGCGACTGCCGGCGACTAGGCTGTCGCCGAACATTCGCCAGGGTGTCGCAGGCGTGATCGTGAGGAGTCTTCAATGAATCGTAGCGGATCTCGGCGCGTCATTGAAAAAAATTCCATATAGAAATTTCTCGGCGACAGCTGGCTTGTCGCCAGGTATCGTAGCTTATTGTGGGCGCTGTCTGTCGCACGCTGTCCCCAGGTTTGCTAGGTTGTCGCAGATGCATTTAGAAGCACGTAATATTAAATTAAGAAAAGGCATTTGAAGATACCAGAAGATAATTTTGTTTAACCAATTTATTTACCGTCAGGACATTTGACAGGTAGATTGGAGGCGACAGTTTGACAGTCAGGTAAGCGTGTTTCCGAAGACGGTGTAATCTCTTAGCCAGGTGCTAGTTTCACAAAAAAAGTAACTTGTATCGACCTGACTCGGCATTGTCGTCGGGTAAAAGAAATATTTGGCGATCTGCTACGACTTTGACAGTCGCCGGCAGTCACCTTAAAAATCACGTAACCGGGACAGGCCCTTTATGGCCAGGCAGCAACTGTGGAGGGAATAGACAGGGTGACCTTTTGGATTGGGCCCCTTTTTCAGACTCTTGTTTCTGGTTCTCAAGACTCATTTGCCTGTTCATTCCCTCCACAGATACCGCCTGACCAGCTGAGTTCCTCCTGCTGTTTTGCTTAATATCAAAGGATGTTTGACACTAGAAACTGTATCTTGGGACTTCATGTAATCTGTAAGGCCGCCATGGTTCTTCTGCTTCTTCAGATCAATGCATCAAACTGTTCCCCAATACTTTGCTCGTTACACAGATTCTCAGTGGGTTTGTTCAGTAAGCAGATCACCACATTACTTGGTGTATGTAATGAAGGAATCTTGAACTGAGATGAGAGAACTTACCATGTGCTTGCATCTTGGTCCTAAGGAGTGCCAAAGGATAGCTGCCCAGCAGCCCACAGGTGCTGGAGATGGTGCCACAGCCAAGGTGGATGAACATACCAGGGTCATTTGGGCTTTGCCCATATCTCTGGCAATATGCTTTTTTTGAACTCTGTAATCAAATGAGAAGAAAATGCACAAACAATGAGTAATATGCGTAACAGGATAGAAAGTGGTGACACGTCAAAGCAAATATGTCAGTCCATGAGTGATGCGTGGTCTGTGAGAATGGGCCAAATGGCTTTCAGTAGCAGCTTAGGAGAGTAGAATGTTAGGTATGTGAGATAATGATATTGCCCATTGCCCAAGACTTATCCTATCCAGGTCATTCCTCCTTCTCTCTGCTCCCAACTAGCAGAAGAGACAGAAGCTTGAAAGCATGCACTACGACACTCAGGAACAGCTTCCTCCCCTCACCATCAGACTTCTGAACATTCTTTCAATAAGTAGGGTACTGCCCAATTCACCTCTACTACATTGCGCACATTGGACTTTGATGGAACTGATGTGTGATGCTGAGAACTATATTCTGCACCCTGTATCTTCCCTAGTCGCTCTATCTATTCTACTTGAGTTTGACTTGGTTGTATTTTTTTATAGTGCGATCTGATCTGTTTGTATCTAATGCAAAACAAAGCTTCTCACTGTACCTCAGTGCACGTGACAATAATAAACTTGAGCTTAGGAAGACTGTCCTAAAAGGACACATTGCTGGAGTAACTCAGCATGTCAGGAAGCATCTCTGGAGAACATGGATAGGTGGTGTTTCAGGTCAAGACCCTTCTTCAGACTTTGGCCTGCTCCTTTGGTTGTTAACTGGTTGTGCTAGTTCAGAGCATCTTGGAGCTGTGTCCGTACTGAACAATAAAGAGGCATTCCTGCCTGCTTGTTTGAGTTGAGGGATCAGACCAAAGGGTGGAGTTCCTTAACAAAAGGTCATCTGTGCACTTTGCCTGTCTTTCACAGAGAGTGGCTGTGATAAAGTGCATTACCATGTAACATGATAATGGAACGGAATGGACTCAACAGCACTGCCTGAAGTTACCCTTAAAATAAAATGGTGGCCAGGTTTCTGGTCACAAATATAAAGGGAAGTGTGGTTCGACTGTTTAGAGTCACCAAATCATTGTAAAACAGGCTCTTTGGACTAACTCCAGCACGTTGACCGAGATGTTTACCTGAGCTCATGTCATGTGCCTGAATTTGGCCCATATCCCTCTTCACCTGTACTGTCCATGTGCCTTGTCTAAATGTTTTTCAAACATTGTAATTGGACTGAACTGTACCACTTCCGCTGGCAGTTTGTTCCATATACATCGTACCAGACTGTCGTGAGGTAGTGGGGTCTAGAGACTCCGACTATTAACAGCAGTGGCTGTTGTGGTGGAGCAGCCGTCTCTCACTAAATCCAAAGTATTTCTTGTTGAAACATACCTCGTAGACTGTCAGCTCGATGCCTGCGTAGGGGATGATACCAAGTAGGTTTGGGAAGTAGCCTCTGTAGAGAGCAGCAAGACCTTCACCTTTGATGATAATTCTCATGCAATCATTGATTCCTTTGTACTGCCCCGTATATCCAAGTGCCAGTCTCGTCTTCAGTACCTAAACCATGAGAAATCTTCATTAGACTCATGATCTTGGTAAGCTTACATATCTGTGATTCTGGATGAAAAGGATTTTTAAACAGTAATATTTCAAAAACAAGCTTTTTCTGTAATGATCCTGCAGTTATTTGAGTTTCCCAGAGAGGAAAGCCAAACAAAATGCAGGTGATTGCCACAATTACATTTGTTAATGTGGGTTTCAGATAGGCTTTCAATAAAATGTAATATATCAGACATGTCAACAGTATTAGAGAGAAACAACTGAGTCTGAAGGGTCCTTTTATTTATTCGTGTCATCACACAACTGTTTGCCAATAGCCAGCAAATTTTAATGCCACGTCGTTGGGCTCTGCAAGATCCTTCACAGTGCATGTGTCATGCAGCAGATCACAGCTCAGGAGATGTTCCATAGTCTGGAAGCCCCGTCCGCACTCGCAGTCTGCCGCATCTTCAGTGTATCCCCACTTCAGGATGTTGCTCCTCCCCACGCCTGTCCGCAGTCTGTCGAGACTGCACCAGGTTATCCACGGTTGGTTGGAACCTGGTGGGAGTTTCTCAGAGGGATCGATTGCCATGTGAATGTCTTCCGGAGATTTCTCTCGTCTATCTTCCCAGAGTTTGAGCCTTCTGGATGATGCACTGCAGTCCAGGGGATGGACAGAAGAGAGAAAACTTCTGTGTGATTTCAAATGCTGAGGTAGCAAAGGGTGGTCATGTAGGGGGTGTCTGTTATCCTCTGGTTGTCTGAAGTGTTCTTTTTTGACTGGCTACAGATCTTCTGATTCCAGGAGGTGCAATGCCAGAGAGTAGGTAGATGTTGTCGGTCTTGGTAGGTTTCATGCATCTACTGATGCAGCGACAGCTTGTGTTTAGCACAGGATCAATCTTCCTTGTCTGAGCTGAGCACTCCCACACTGCACAGGCATACTCGGCAGTGGAGAAGCAGAGAGCCAGAGCCGTTGATCGAATGGGTTTAGAATTTACTCCCCATTTTGAGGTCCTCAGATTGCTAAGAAGAGCATTTCTGGAACTGATTTTTCCTTGAAGCTTGGTGATATGTGCTTTGTAGGTCAGAGATCGATCAAGAGTCACACCGGGATAAACTGGATTGTCCGAGTGCTCCAATCTGACTCCATTCCATGTGAACTTCAACCTTCGATTGGCACACTTGTTCTTCAAGTGGAAGGCGCAGACTTGGGTTTTAGATGGATTAGCTCTCAGGTGATTCTCTTTGTAGTACAGGTTGACTAAAGCCTCACACAGAGTAGCTTCTGCCTCAAGGAATTCAGCACTTGGGGCTGTAGTACACAGGTCATCTGCATAAATGAAACTCCTGGTGTTGGGATGGATAGGCTGGTCATTATCACCATAGATATTGAACAAGGTGGGTGCCAGGACACTTCCTTGAGGGAGGACGTGTTTCTGCCTGCGCCAGCGACTTTTCTTTCCTGACAGTTTGACAAAGAAGTTTTGGCATACTGACCGGCCTACTGTGTCTGTTTTCGACCAGAATCCTCACCAGGTTGGTTAGATGCAAGTTGTGTGCCAAATTAAGTACTTTGTGTTACAGTCGGCGACGGTTTGCTGTATCATAAGCGGCTGAAAGGTCTACAAAAACAGCGCCTGTGATAACACCTTCCTGAAAGCCATCCTCTATGTGTTGGGTGAGATTGAGAAGCTGACCTGTGCAACATTCCCAGGCTGGACCCTGCCTGCTCCTTTATTAGGGATGGCTCTATCACCTGGCTGAGGCCGGTCAAGATGAGTCGCTCAAACAGCTTGTAGGTGTGGCAAAGAAGTGATATTGGCCTGTAGCTCTTTGTGGCTGAAGGATCAATGTCTGGCTTCAGCAATGCCATGACACGTTCCCCCTGTGACCATATGGGTTTTCTCCAGATGCTCCATTTTCCTCCCACATCCCAAAGATGTATGGTTGGTAGGTTAATTGGTTTCTGAAAAATGGGATAATATAGAACTCGTGCCAATAGGTGATTGATGATTGGCGTGGACTCAAGCATTCAAGAGAGAGCTAGATAGAGCTCTTAAGGATAGCGGAGTCAGGGGGTATGGGGAGAAGGCAGGAACGGGGTATTGATTGAGAATGATCAGCCATGATCATATTGAATGGCGGTGCTGGCTCGAAGGGCTGAATGGCCTCCTCCTGCACCTATTGTCTATTGCCTATTGGCCTGTTTCCATGCTGTATGTCTAATCTGTAACTAAATTACATTTCTCTCTGAAGAAGGTTTTTGTGAGCAATTCCAACTTTGCTGATCCTGGATTGACCCGTCAACAATGGCCTGAACTTCAGAAGTAGATGTTACCTCCATCGGATAGACGATGGTCTGAGCAGTGACCCCTGCGAGCGATCCTGCAGCAAAGCGTTGATGGATGGCCAGCTTGGCGTGGCTGTCGCTGAAAAACTTCTTGTACTGTTCAAAAACACACAATGGGGGATATAATGTAAGTATGGGAATAATTGTACATCCATTTGTTAAGTTATTCAACGTTGCTGGCTTCTGGCAGCACCATGGTTACGTTACTAGACCAATTTGGTGAGATTTGCACTGTCGGTTTGGAGGGGGATCCCACCAGCATAGCTGGTGATTGAAAGTTCAGGGAATAAAATTAATGTAAAGTGAAAACCAGGTTACCTGTAAAGGTGATCATAAAATCACTGGATTCTCATAAACCCAGCCAATTTGTTAAAATCCTTCTGATGCTCTCACTTGGTTCAGCTGTGACATAGTTTAAACATGGCTTCATGTCAAAATGATCTGGTAAGTCACTTAATTCAAAGAAAATTAAGGTTAAGCAATAAATGTTGGCCTTGCCAGCAAAACAGGGCGATTGGCGTGGACTTAGTGGACCAAAGGGTCTGTTTCTGTGCTGTATCTTTCTATGACCCTACAACACTCACACCCTATGAGTGTGTACAGATTTAATGTTGCAGTTACACCGATCAGCCAAAACATTATGACCACTGACAGGTAAAGTGAATAACATTGATTATCTTGCTACAATGGCACCTGTCAAGGGGTGAGATATATTAGGCAGCAAGTGAACAGTCAGTTCTTGAAGTTGATGTGTTGGATGCAGGAGAAATGGGCAGGAGTAAAGAACTGAGTGACTTTGACAAGAGCCAAATTGTTCTGGCCAGCCAACTGGGTCAGAGCATCTCTGAAACGGCAAGGCTTGTTGGGTGCTCCCGGTCAGCAGTGGTGAGTACCTACTGACAGCGGTCCGAGGAGGGACAAACCACAAACTGGCGACAGGGTGTTGGGCGCCCAAGGCTCATCGATGTACGAGGGCAGCGAAGGCTATCCCATCTGGTCCGAACCGACAGAAGGTCGACTGTGGCACAAGTCACAGAAAAGTTTAATGGTGGTCACTGGAGGAATGTGTCACAATACACAGTGCATCGCACCCTGCTGCGTATGGGGCTGCACACGGAGGACCAACAGCATATTAGGCAGGTGGGCATAATGTTTTGGCTCATCAGGTCATAATGTTTTGGCTGATTGGTGTATATAAGACATTGGTGAGGCTGCTTTCCGATTGTGGCATTCAGTTCTGGGTACCACTCTTCTACTTTGCTCCCTTCTTGAATATTTCCAACTTTCCAATCGTCTGGAATGCCTCCTGATTGTCGTGATTCTTGAAAGATCACATCTAATGTCTCCACAATCTCCAAACCCACCTCTTTCAGAACCCTGGGCTGCAGATCTTTCGGTCCAGGTGACTATCCACCTCAGACCTTTCAGCTTTCCAAGCACCTTCTCCTTAGTAATAACCTCTCCACTAACTTCCACCACCTGACTCTCTTGAATTTTAGGCACGTTGCTGGTGTTATCCACTGTGAAAACTGATGCAAAAAAAAATTTCAATTCATCTGCCATTCCCCATTATCACTTCTCCAGCATCATTTCCCAGCGGTCCAATGTCTCTCTTACATTCCAATTGTATCTCCTGATGTAATTGGTACCCTATATCCTGGCTGCTGATTGGAAGTCTGTAAATAACACTCATCGGGGTCTTTTTACCCTTGCAGTTTCTTAGCTCTGCCCACAAGGATACTACATATCTGATCCTATGTCACTCCTTTGCCAAGGACCAGATTTCATTCCTTACCCCATCCCCTCTGCCCACTTGTCTTGTCTTTTCAATAGGACATGTAACCTTGGATATTCAGTTTAGTTTAGAGATACAGTGCGGAAACGGGCCCTTTCGGCCCACCGGGTCCGCGCCGACCAGCGATCGCCGCACATTAAAACTATCCTATACACTCGGGACAATTTTTTACATTTACCTAGCCAATTAACCTACATACCTGTACGTCTTTGGAGTGTGGGAGGAAACCGAAGATCTCGGAGAAAAACCCACACAGGTCACGGGGAGAACGTACAGACAGATCCCGTAGTCGGGATCGAACCCGGGTGTCCGGCGCTGCATTCGCTGTAAGGCAGTAACTCTACCGCTGCGCCACCATGCTGCCCAATTTCCCACAGCTCCCGGTTCTGATCCTCTTTCAGCCATGTCTCCGTAATGACCACAGCGTCGTACCGACCACTTGTTAACCGCGCTACAAGTTCATCCACTTGGTTGCGTATACTACGTGAATTCAAATAGAACACCCTTAGTTGGGTATTCACCACCCCTCCACTCATATTGGTCCTGATTTTACCTGATCTTAATCTCTTATCGATATACTAAAACTCGTTTGTTTGTTTGTTCCTGAGCTACAGTCAAAACGGTACACAATTTTGTGTACACAATTACATCAGGAGATACAATTGGAATGCTACCTGAGCCACAGGCGATTGGCACAGGGTTGAGAACATTAAAGAGTTGAACGTGTGGCTCAAAGATTGGTGTGGAAGAAGTGGTTTAAATTTGTGGGATATTGGCAACAATGTTGGGAAAGGAGGGAGCTGTCCTGATGGGACAGACTCAACTTGACCCGACTGGGACCTGGGTCCTGACAAACTACATAATCAGAGTCGTAGACAGGGCTTTAAACTAATTAGTGGGGAGGGGGGTCATCAAATTGGAAATGTATGGATGAAGTTAAAGGGAAGGAGAGTGCAGGAGAGGTTACTGAAGTCTCAAGAAGTAATAGGACAAGAAATGTTAGTAGGGACTAGACCAAATGAACCCGTTGGGCCCAAACCTCTCCTGCGTTGGTGCAGTACCCTCTCCTCCCTCCCTCCCCTCTCCTCCCCCTCCCCTCTCCTCCCCCTTCCTCCACCCCTCTCCCACTCCATCCCCCTCAACCCCCCCTTATCCTCCCTCCTCCCCCTCCTCCCCTCCCTCCCCCTCAACCCCCCCTTATCCTCCCTCCTCCCCTCCCTCCCCCTCAACCCCCCTTTATCCTCCCTCCTCCCCCCCCCCTTATCCTCCCTCCTTAGGAGATAGATTTAAACTTTAAAATGTGAATAACTTTAAAAATATTACCAATTTCAATTAAACCTTTCATTAGCACTAAAGGGACGACGGTGAGTAAGGTGGGCCTAAAATTGTCACGCATTCCAGAAATTATTTCCTCTTTGGTTCTACTGTACTTTTCAATTTAGCCCCTAGCTGTTCAAATTCCCTCAGCAGAACCTTTTTCCTCATTTTACCTATGTCATTGATACCCACATGGACCACAAGAAGTGGACCTTTTCCCTCCCACTCCAAGTTCCTCTGCAGGTCAGAAGAGAGGTCCCGAACCCGGCATTAGGCAGGCAACACAGCCTTTGGGACTCTTGATCCCCGTGACAGACATTAATGTCTACTCCTCTAACTATACTATCCCAAATGGCAACTATGCTTTTCCTCCCTCTCTCCCCTCTTGAATGGCCCCCTGAATCATGATGCCCTGGTTAGGTTGCTCATCCTTCCAACAGCCTCCACACTCGTCTGCACAGGGAGCAAGAATCTCAGACCCAACCGACAAGCTCAAGGGCTGGGGTTCCTTTAACGCTGCTCTTACCTCTATTCCCCTGCCTGCCTCACTTGCAATCACATCTTCCTCCTGACCACGGACCACATTGGAAGCTGTTACTCTAATGGGTGTGACTGCGTCTAGAAACACAGCGTCCAGGTAATTCTCCCCATCCCTGATGTGCTGCAGTGTTTGAAGCTCAGACTCCAGGTCGTCAACTTTGAGTCTGAGTTCTTCGATCAACCAACTCTTATTGCAGATGTGGTCACAAGGGGTCCACCAGCTCCCACATTGTATAGCTACAGCACATCAGGTGATTCACCCTGCCTCCTTTGTGTTTCTCGTGGGGTTGGTTGGGTCACATTGGTCAGAAACCAGCATTGTTATGAATTAGGATTATGAGATGAATGGGGTCAGCAAAGACTTCCCCAGAAAGGTTATTTCTCTGGATCACTGAGCCAATTACCTGATCATAAGCTAGAAACTTAATGCCTGTCTCTGGTGCGATTTTCATGATATTTATCCCATTGCCTCTCCAGAGTGAGATGTAACCGCCCTCCTTCACCATTGCCCTCCAGATGCTCAGTAGATCCAGGCTCTCTTTTATGGCATAGACCTAGAGGAAGGAGAAATCGAAAACCATGATACAAAGATAACTGCTGGAGTAGATAGTTTAGAGAAAGTAGGGACTCTGCAGAAGGACTTAGACAGGTTGGGAGAGTGAGACTGATCGCAGGAATGATTGGGTTTACATATAACGAGCGTTTACTCGCTGGAATTTAGAAAGATGAGGGGGGACCTCATTGAAACTTACAGAACAGCAAAGGCCTGGATAGAATAGATGTGAAGAGGATGGTTCCACTAATGAGAGAGTCTAGGACAAGAGGCCATAGTCTCAGAATAAAAGGACGTAGCTTTAGAAATGACATGAGGAGGAATTGCTTTAGTCAGAGGGTGGTGAATTTGTGGAATTCATTGCCACAGACAACTGTGGAGGCCTTCAATGGATATTGTTAAGGCAGAGATTGACAGATTCTTGATTAGTGAGGGTGTCAGGGGTTACGGAGAGAAGGAAGGAGAATGGGGTTGGGAGGTAAACATAGATCATTGAATGGCAGAGTCGACGATGGGCCGAATGACCTAATTCTGCTCATACAACTTATGAACATGAATTTATAAGTCATTTATACACACTGTGATATCATGAGAGGTAGAGTCATAGAGGGGAGATACATTTCCTCCCGGTGGATGCAACAAGGACTACAAACCATCATGGCTGCCAGCAAAAGACTACAAAACCCATAGTCAGCAGGGCTGCTGACACTGATTGCTGCTGACACTGATTGCTGCTGACACTGATTGCTGCTGACACTGATTGCTGCTGACACTGATTGCTGCTGACACTGATTGCTGCTGACACTGATTGCTGCTGACACAGATTGCTGCTGACACAGATTGCTGCCCAGCTGAACCAGATGAGCTGATTGCCTCTGAGAGAGCTAAAAGGGAAGGGAAGCAGTGTATTTAAAAAGAGAGACAATGACTGGAGCAGACAGGGAGAGAGACAATGACTGGAGCAGACAGGGAGAGAGACAATGACTGGAGCAGACAGGGAGAGAGACAATGACTGGAGCAGACAGGGAGAGAGACAATGACTGGAGCAGACAGGGAGAGAGACAATGACTGGAGCAGACAGGGAGAGAGACAATGACTGGAGCAGACAGGGAGAGAGACAATGACTGGAGCAGACAGGGAGAGAGACAATGACTGGAGCAGACAGGGAGAGAGACAATGACTGGAGCAGACAGGGAGAGAGACAATGACTGGAGCAGACAGGGAGAGAGACAATGACTGGAGCAGACAGGGAGAGAGACAATGACTGGAGCAGACAGGGAGAGAGACAATGACTGGAGCAGACAGGGAGAGAGACAATGACTGGAGCAGACAGGGAGAGAGACAATGACTGGAGCAGACAGGGAGAGAGACAATGACTGGAGCAGACAGGGAGAGAGACAATGACTGGAGCAGACAGGGAGAGAGACAATGACTGGAGCAGACAGGGAGAGAGACAATGACTGGAGCAGACAGGGAGAGAGACAATGACTGGAGCAGACAGGGAGAGAGACAATGACTGGAGCAGACAGGGAGAGAGACAATGACTGGAGCAGACAGGGAGAGAGACAATGACTGGAGCAGACAGGGAGAGAGACAATGACTGGAGCAGACAGGGAGAGAGACAATGACTGGAGCAGACAGGGAGAGAGACAATGACTGGAGCAGACAGGGAGAGAGACAATGACTGGAGCAGACAGGGAGAGAAGCAGTGTTTGAGTTACATGTTGTAAGAAGGCAGCAAGCTAGTTTTGATTTAACTACCTGTTTTGGTTTTGTGTACCTGTCTGCAAACAATTGTTTACCTGTTTTTGGAAAAGACTAAATATATGGAATTTAAGTTTGAAAACAAGAACTTTTCTGTCTTCATTTCCGGCACCCACACCTCCCAACCTTCAAGAGAAAAGCTCCCGACCTCTCAAGACATCACAATGGTGGAGAATGCCAAATAAGGAGGGGGGGGTAAGTACGAATGTCCATCAGTGATTTGACTATCCGCTTGGCACAATTGAGAACCAGTGAGAACGACATGGAGGAAATGTTGAAGATGCTGGCTCAGAGTAACCAGCTCCAAATAGAGACGAGATGGGCTCTTTTGGAGGAACAAAGAAAAGCCAATATGTTGAAAGAAGAGGAACTCAGGTTACAGAGGATCCAGTCTCAAGGAGCGGGGCGATCAACCACCAACCCGAGGGTCCGTGCCAGTGATTTTATTGCTAAAATGGGACCCACTGATGATCCAGAGGCCTATCTCCATGCATCGAGACTACTGCAACCAGAGAAAAGTGGCCTAAAGACCAGTGGGTTGGTATCCTAGCCCCGTTCCTAGCCGGGGAATCACAGAAAGCTTTTCAAGACTTGAACAGTACAATAGCGAATAACTATGACATCTTGAAGCAGGAAATATTGAGCAGAATAGGACTTACAAAGTTTGGAATGGCTCAACGTTTCCATAATTGGGGTTTTAGGAATGACCAACCCCCCCCCCCCCACCGGACTCAGATGCATGAACTTATTCGTATTACAAAGAAGTGGCTTGATCCTGATAAAAACTCTGCAGTAGCCATTGTGGAAGCCATTGTTGTGGATCGATATTTACGTGCTCTACCCTATGAGACAAAAAGGGTTATCGGCCACAGTGCTCCTGTTGCAGCTAGTGCCTTAGTGGATGCAGTTGAACAGTTTCAGGCTACTAATGAAATGCTCCGCATGGGGGAAAAAAGAGCAACCTATCGTTCAAGGACGTCAAGCAAATCCTCGGCCACAGCCCCAAAAACCCATACAGGGCAACCCAACCAGACAGGTTAATATAAGAAAATAACTGCAGATGCTGGTACAAATCGATTTATTCACAAAATGCTGGAGTAACTCAGCAGGTCAAGCAGCATCTCGGGAGAGAAGGAATGGGTGACCTTTCGGGTTGAGACCCTTCTTCAGACTGAAGTCTGAAGAAGGGTCTATTAAGTTGTTTACCCCCAAAAGAGTCAGGAGCACCACCAAGAGATGACATAAAGGTGGGCCCAGAGCTGTCACCCCAGCAACGTCAAGAGTGCATGGAGCTGGTTGACCGTAACCAAGATGTGTTCTCGGCCAAGCCGGGCACTACACATCTCGCGGTACATGAAATTCGCACTAAGCCTGGAAAGGTAGTCCATCAGCGGCCCTATAGAGTTCAAGAAGCCCATAAGGAAACAATTAGAGAGGAAGTTAAAAAGATGCTTGAACTAGGAGTTATTGAAGAATCCCATAATGCCTGGGCAAGCCCAATTGTACTGGTCCCCAAACCTGATACGTCGACTCGATTCTGCAATGACTTTAGAAAACTAAATGAAGTGTCCGAGTTCGACGCTTACCCCATGCCCCTGGTAGATGAACTAATAGACCGTCTGGGAATGGCTCGCTTCACCCTTGACCTCACAAAGGGGTACTGGCAAGTTCCGCTTTCCCTAGAATCCCGAGAGAAAACAGCCTTTGCAACAAGTGAAGGGCTTTTCCAGTACACCAAGTTACCATTTGGTCTACACGGAGCGCCTGCCACCTTCCAGCGGCTGATGGACCGGGTCCTGCGGCCCCACAAAGAATATGCTGCAGCCTATTTAGATGACATAGTGATACATAGCACAGATTGGGAAAGTCATTTGCCCCGAGTACAAAAGGTACTGGATGCTCTTCGGGTAGCAGGTCTCACAGCCAATCCCCGCAAGTGCAGGCTAGCCTATAGTGAAACAGGGTACCTTGGTTACACAATAGGGCGTGGCCTTGTTAAACCTCAAGATGCTAAACTAAGGGCCATCCAAGATTGGCCATGACCTGTATCAAAGAGACAAGTAAAATCCTTTATAGGCCTTGCAAACTACTATAGACGCTTTGTTCCCAACTTCTCTGATCTAATTGCCCCCCTAACAGATCTGACAACTAAAAGACAGTCCCGAATGGTGAAATGGTCACAGGAAGCAGAGGAGGCTTTCACCAGCCTGAAGAAGGCCTTGTGTTCCCACCCAGTTCTGGCCGTCCCAGACTTCAACAAGGAGTTTGTTGTTCAGGTAGATGCCTCAGAGGTGGGTCTTGGGGCGTTACTCTCTCAGATACAGAAGGGTGAGGAGCACCCAATACAGTAGCAGAAAGCTTTTGGCCCATGAGAAAAGATACTCTACACCGGAGAAAGAATGTCTGGCAGTTAATTGGGCCCTTGAAACCCTTCGCTATTACCTTATTGGGCGCAAATTCACTCTACTCGCAGACCATGCTCCTTTGCAATGGATGTCAAGAAATAAAGAAACGAACAGTCGGGTAACAAGATGGTTTCTCAGCCTCCAGGCTTTTGACTTCTCGGTTGTCTACAGGGCAGGTCGGAAACATGGGAATGCAGATGCCCTTTCCCGAAGAGACGTCCTGTGGGCCTCCTTCCCCAGTCCGGAGGCCTCAAGTCAGGGGAGGGGAAAATGTGATATCATGAGAGGTAGAGTCATAGAGGGGAGATACATTTCCTCCCGGTGGATGCAACAAGGACTACAAACCATCATGGCTGCCAGCATTAGACTACAAAACCCATAGTCAGCAGGGCTGCCTGCCCTGCTGGCACTGATTGCTGCTGGCACTGATTGCTGCTGGCACTGATTGCTGCTGGCACTGATTGCTGCTGGCACTGATTGCTGCTGGCACTGATTGCTGCTGGCACTGATTGCTGCTGGCACTGATTGCTGCTGGCACTGATTGCTGCTGGCACTGATTGCTGCTGAGACTGATTGCTGCTGACACTGATTGCTGCCCAGCTGAACCAGATGAGCTGATTGCCTCAATGAGAGAACTAAAAGAGAAGCAGTGTATTTAAAAAGAGAAACAACGACTGGAGCAGACAGGGAGAGAAGCAGTGTTTGAGTTATATTTTGTAAGAAAGGCAGCAAGCTACAGTTTTGATTTAACTACCTGTTTTGGTTTTGTGTACCTGTCTGCAAACAATTAAGTTAACCTGTTTTTGGAAAAGACTAAATATATGGAATTTAAGTTTGAAAACAAGAACTTTTCTGTCTTCATTTCCGGCACCCACACCTCCCAACCTTCAAGAGAAAAGCTCCCGACCTCTCGACATCACAACACCTAATGATTTCAATTAAAATTACTTATACAGCTTTCACATCTTGTGGTGCTGTATTCTGCTGTTGTTGTATGCACCGAAATGTGGTGCTGCAATATGTTATCATGGGAATGGATTAATCTTAACTTGAAATGCCAGGAATTAGTCAAGGATCATCATCATAATGTTTTTAATGGAAATCCCTGTCTGACAAATCCAATAGAATTTCTGAAATGGAAATTAAAATTGTCAATGAGTGTGATGTGGTTGATGAACTTCAGTAAACCTTTGACAAAGTTCTAAGTGGGTGGCTGATCCTGAAGTAAGAGGCCATGGTGTGGTTGATGTTGGATCTGAAATTGGCTCCATAACACGAGACCAAGGGTGACAGCAGAAGGCTGTTTGTGATCGGCAACCTGTGACACGTAAGTACCAAAGGGACGATCTGCAGGTGAATTCAGGAGGTATATTTAGTCAGATACAGATGACATGAAAATTGGTGGTTCTGTTGAAAGTGAGGATAGTTTGTGATATTAATTAATTAGATGACCAGCGCAAATGTCAGATGGAACTTAATCATGAAAAATATGCAATAATATTTTTTGAAAGTATTAATGATAGAAATATGTCATGAATGGTACCCATAGGAAGTACTAAGGAATAGTGGGACCTTGATATACTTGTGTACGGATCGCCAAAAGTAGTGAGATACTTGTCCTCAGCAGCGGCACAGAAAATACGATCAGAGAGTTCTGGTACAACAATAGAAAGCATTGGTTTGTCGACAGCAGGGGTACTCCGTGCAGTTGTGGTTGTCACACGATGGAAGACAGTGCAGGGTTTAGTATTTGTACTCCGTGTACACCAGTGTAATCAGAATGTAACAATGTACTATCCTGTAGTGTAGTGCCAGTGTAACACAGTGAACCATTGTTGTAACGGACCATGGTGGGGGGGAGGTCGTTTTGTTTGCCGATTGTCTGCTACAACCAAGTAAGGTATTATCATAGTAGAAATAGTTGAAACTGTAGTTACTGGTCAATGCACAAAAAGACACAAGGTGCTGGAGTAACACAGCAGGTCAGGCAGCATCTCTGGAGAATATGGATAGGTGACATTTCAGGTCAAGATCTCGATCCAGTACTGGGCCTGGAATTCGGGTGAGTTGACGCCCCCCCAGCCTGCTGGAGGCCGGGGGAGAGGCAGGATCGGCGAAACCAAAAGGAGTAAATACTGAATGACTGGAGGTTGGTGAGGATTAACACCTCTGTACTGACTAACCTCAGTCCCCTGCTGGCTTCCGGCAACCTAAGCCTTTCTTCCTCACGAACAATGTAAGGGCCATTGTGGTTTCATTGGCAAACTTTTAATCCTGACTTTTACGTAATGTAGCAGCAAGTCCTCAGTCAGCAAAAAGTTGTACTTACCTTTGTAAAACAGTCTCAGATGTACACCATGTATTTCCTTGGCCTGTTTGTCCTCCCCAAGATAAATCCAATTTGCCTTCCTATGTTGGATTTTCATCAGACTTCTTGCCAATGTGAACCACATTGGTTAATACACACAGTCTGCACTACCTTGATGAATCTCTTTGTGATCTTCTCAAACAATTCAGACATAATCATTGTGGAAACAATGACCTGCAGATGTGGTTAATACACAAAAGGACATAAAGTGCTGGAGTTCTCCAGAGATGCTGCTTGACTCGAAGTTATTCCAGCACTTTGTGTCAATTTCAGACATATCATTAGGGTTAGGGTTCAGTCAAATACTGACTGAACTTAATTCAACAATGGAGACACAAGAGACTGTAGATGCTGTAATCTAGAGCAAAGCCAAACTGCTGGAGGATCATAGCAGATCAGCAGCATCTGTGGAGGCAAAGGGGTGTTGACGTTTTGGGTTGAGATCCTGCATCAATGAAACTGTGCCTCTTTAAACAATCATTTGTGTTGCCTTACAGATTCTCTTTAGAAGTGTGTCCACTTCTGTGCAGGATTGGCCCATGTTCCTTCCGTAGCCCCTTAAGATGCAAGTTTAGTCTAGTTTAGTTTGGAAATGCAGCACGGAAACAGGCCCTTTGGCCCACTGAGTGCCACTGACCATCGATCACCCGTTCAAACTAGTTCTGTTATCCACTTTCTCATCCTCTCCCTATGCTCTGGGGGCAATTTACAGCAGCCAATTAACCTACAAATCCACATCTTTGGGATGTGGGAGGAAACCGGACTACCGGCCATTGGGAGAATGTGGAAACTCCACACTATTGGCATCCTCGATCAGGATTGAACCCGGATCTCCAGTAGCAGCTTTACTAGCTGCACTTCTCTTTCCACAGCTGCTGGCTGACCTGTTGAACAACTTTTGTTTTTATTTTTAATTTTCAGTTTTTATTTTTGTGACAATAAAGACTTTGCAGAATCCCTGGAGCCAAATGACTGAGGTTAGTTTGGAGATGAAGAAGACATTGAAACTATGTAGATTAGCACTACCAGGTTTGTTCTCAGACTTTGAGACATTAAAAGAGAAAATTGTATATATTTTCAATTTGTACACTAAAAAAAGTAGAAACAGGAGAAAAAAGCAGGAACTAGTATAGTTTCTAAAAAGGAAGTTGATAAAAATTTATGCAACAAGTATTAAATTGTGTGAGAACAGGGTTATGATATGACGTGAAGAACAAGTTTCGGGACATCACTGGGCAATAGTTTCTTCCTTTGGTGAAATATTCTATCCCAATGGCGGTTTTTAAAGATTTAACTGGGAGTTTTTTTAATAACTGTGCCTGCAGTGGTGAATGAAAATGAAGCAATAAAACAATGAAAACGTAACACAGGAGGAATTTTGACAGAAAGGAGAAGTCAGAAGTTAACAGAGAAATCATTGTATTTGGAAAGGCAATATATGAAAGATTTGTCAAATACTTGAAGCTTAAGGTAAGAGGGAATAAGTTTAAAGAAATGTTTGAGGCATGGTCTCTACAGACTGATACAATATTTACATTGAAGAGGCATATGAACAGACACAAGAACAGGCAGAAAAAAAGATGGATATGCAGGTCAATGGGATAAGTTTAAATTGGCAAAATGATGGGCCTAGACGTGGTGGGCCCACCGAGTCTGCACTGACCAGCGATCCCCGGACATTAACGATGGGCCTAGACGTGGTGGGCCCACCGAGTCTGCACTGACCAGCGATCCCGGACATTAACGCTACCCTACACACGCTAGGGACAATGTACACTTATAAACCAATTAGCCTACAAACCTGTATCTCTTGGACAAAAACCACGCGGTCACAGGGAGAATGTACAAACTCCGTCGGGATCGAACGTGGGACTCTGGTGCCACAAGGCAGCAACTCTACCGCTGCGCCACCATGCCACCCTAGACTAGCTCAGTGAAAGTGCTTTGTAGATCTTAGTAGATATATCTCAGATTTTTTTAATCTACTTCCTTTTGAAGAAGCTACTAGACGGGCATGGACCCATTGGGTCCAAATCTCTCCTGCGGGCGTGGCAACCTCTCCTTAGGGCCCGGCAACTCTCCCCCAACTGATCGAAAACTCTCCTGGGGGTGTGGCAACCCTCCGTGCAAACCTCTCTTGCGGGCGCGGTAATCCCCGTTGGGTGCAAACCTCTCCTGTGGGGGTGTGGCAACCCTCCCCAACTGACGATCTGTGGACCCGTTGCCGGCCGGGGAGTGTCCCCCAGCGGGAGGGGTTAGCGCATTTATTAAAGTTTATGAAGTTAATTTGTTTTTAAAAAGTAACAAAACTTGATTTATTGAGAGCACATGGAAATGGTGAGTAGGGTGGATCTAAAATTGTTGCACTATCGTGTACTGTTTTGGCTGTATTTCGGGAACAAGAGACAAATGTATAGATAAACAAACAAGATGAGTGTTTTAGTCATTT
Organism: Rhinoraja longicauda; assembly: GCF_053455715.1. Classification (NCBI taxonomy): domain Eukaryota; kingdom Metazoa; phylum Chordata; class Chondrichthyes; order Rajiformes; family Arhynchobatidae; genus Rhinoraja; species Rhinoraja longicauda. The sequence goes on from NC_135985.1 coordinate 58,939, forward strand.
GTAGATTCTGCTGTTTCACCCATTTCTCAGTGGAAGCTCCCTGGGTAACGTCTGTAAATCACTCTGGAGGGCAACGGCTTTGTTTCCCATCACCCTTTTCATTTTACCTGTACATAGATCTTGAGCCGGTCCAGCGGGGCCGTCGATGTTCGAGACACGGCTCCAGCTATTGCTCCTGCCACCAGATGCTTCCACCAGGTCCCAATAAGTGATTGATTATAGGAAGTCTCAGGAAATAAGATCTCCCTGAAAGGCCTGGAGTCATGGTACTGCAACTGGAAGAAAAACAATGCAAGTTAGAGAAAGATACATGTTTTCCTCTTCGAAGTGACTCTGCTGTTTACAGAGCCATGGGCAGCCTGCTCGTAGACCCATGGGCAGCCTGCTCGTACAGCCATGGGCAGCCTGCTCGTACAGCCATGGGCAGCCTGCTCGTAGAGCCATGGGCAGCCTGCTCGTACAGCCATGGGCAGCCTGCTCGTAGAGCCGCGTACAGCCACATCCCCACCCAACTCACACCACATCCCCACCCCTCTCACACTACATCCCCACCCCTCCCACTCCCCTCCCACTCCCCACCCCTCCCACATCACATCCCCACCCCTCCCACATCACATCCCCACCCCTCCCACACCACATCCCCACCCCTCCCATTCCCCACCCCTCCCACATCACATCCCCACCCCTCCCACACCGCATCCCCACCCCTCTCACACCACATCCCCGCCCCTCACACACCACTCTCCAAGCCACAGATTAATGGACCTCATTGTGCCACGCCCCCATTTCTACAAAGCAAAATCACCTTGCCACCCAGACCTGAACACTGCCCATATTCAGCCAAGAAGTAGAACGCACTTTCCAAACTCCTTTCATAGACATCACTCAGCTCTTTACACAAACCATAACCCCTGCTTTTCTACACCCTGCCCTCTCTCCCACAGTCCCCAATATTCATTCAACAACCTAACCACATAAAAAGCTTGCCATTGTTCTTGGCATATCTATCTCAGCCTGCACCATCCACGCACAGGCACCATCATCTCCACCAAACCATATGCACTGCTACAATCTTGTCTGCACTCACCCCACTATTTAATTACATCACATATATATCACTGTCAGACCCAGCTAATCACACCACATTGTCTGATCTCTGACCCCCAACTCTGTACTCATCCACACCCCGCCATCTTCGCACCCACACTCGTAAAATGAGGGGAAGCTGCATTAGATAGGAAAGAGTGAAACAATTTAGAGACCAAAACAGCAGGCAGCATTATCTCTGAATGAATACTTTGCATCCATTTTCATGAAAGTTGGAGTGGCATGCCAGAGAAATGAAGTAATCGTGGTTATAAACTAGGAAGAATGTGGTGCATAGAACAGTACAGGACATGAACAGGTCCTTCACCCTATAATGTCCATGCCCAATATGATGTCAAGTTAAACAAATCCCCTCTACCTGCAAGTGATCCATAATCCTTCCATTCCCTGCATATCCATGTGCCTATTCAATAGCCTCAAATACCACGATCGTATCTGCCTCCACCACACCCCCTGACACTCACCACGTACAGACACTCACCGTGTACAGGCACTCACCGTGTACAGACACTCACCGTGTACAGACACTCACCGTGTACAGGCACTCACCGTGTACAGACACTCACCGTGTACAGGCACTCACCGTGTACAGGCACTCACCGTGTACAGACACTCACCGTGTACAGGCACTCACCGTGTACAGGCACTCACCGTGTACAGGCACTCACCGTGTACAGGCACTCACCGTGTACAGGCACTCACCGTGTACAGGCACTCACCGTGTACAGGCACTCACCGTGTACAGGCACTCACCGTGTACAGGCACTCACCGTGTACAGGCACTCACCGTGTACAGGCACTCACCGCACTCTGTAAAAACTTGACGCTCGTATCTCATATAACAAACATATAACAACTACAGCATGGAAACAGGCCTGCCCGGCCCTACCAGTCCACGCCGACCATTCTCCCTGACCTAGTCTCATCTACCTGCACTCAGACCATAACCCTCCAATCCCCTCCTATCCATATACCTATCCAATTTACTCTTAAATAATAAAATCGAGCCAGCCTCCACCACTTCCACTGGAAGCCCATTCCATACAGCCACAACCCTCTGAGTAAAGAAGTTCCCCCTCATGTTACCCCTAAACCTTTGTCCCTCAATTCTGAAGCTATGTCCCCTTGTTGGAATCTTCCCCACTCTCAAAGGGAAAAGCCTACCCACGTCAACTCTGTCCGTCCCTCTCAAAATTTTAAAAACCTCTATCAAGTCCCCCCTCAACCTTCTACGCTCCAAAGAATAAAGACCCAACCTGTTCAACCTCTCTCTGTAGCCTAAGTGCTGAAACCCAGGCAACATTCTAGTAAATCTCCTCTGTACCCTCTCCATTTTGTCGACATCCTTCCTATAATTTGGCGACCAGAACTGCACACCATACTCCAGATTCGGCCTCACCAATGCCCTGTACAATTTCAACATTACATCCCAACTTCTATACTCGATGCTCTGATTTATAAAGGCAAGCATACCAAACGCCTTCTTCACCACCCTATCCACATGAGATTCCACCTTCAGGGAACAATGCAGTTATTCCCAGATCCCTCTGTTCCACTGCATTCCTCAATTCCCTACCATTTACCCTGTACGTCCTATTTTGATTTGTCCTACCAAAATGCAGCACCTCACACTTATCAGCATTAAACTCTATCTGCCATCTTTCAGCCCACCCTTCCAAAAGGCCCAAGTCTCTCTGTAGACTTTGAAAATCTACCTCACTATCAACTACTCCACCTATCTTAGTATCATCTGCATATTTACTAATCCAATTTGCCACACCATCATCCAGATCATTAATGTAAATGACAAACAACAGTGGACCCAACACAGATCCTTGGGGCACTCCACTAGACACTGGCCTCCAACCTGACATACAATTGTCAACCGTTACCCTCTGGTATCTCCCATTCAGCCATTGTTGAATCCATCTTGCAACCTCACTATTAATACCCAACGATTTAACCTTCTTAATCAACCTTCCATGTGGACTCCTTCAAACTTTAAAGCCATGGCCCCTCATCTTTGACATTTCCACCCTGGGGAAAAAGATTCTGACTGTCTACCCTATCCTTGCCTCTCAATGTTTTATATACTTCCATCAGGTCTCCTCTCAATCTCTGACATTCCAGAGAAAACAATCCAAGTTTATCCAATCTCTTTAGATAACTAATATCCTCTAATCCAGGCGCCATTCTGGTAAACCCCCTCTGCACTTTCTCCAAAGCCTCCACATCCTTCCTGTAATGGAGTATTTAGAACTGTACACAATACTCCAAATGCGGGAGTTCACTGAAAGTATAAGAAATGTTAAACAAAGAGGAGAGAGAGGACATATTAAGGCGTCTGTCATCTTTAAAGAAATAAATAACGGGTAAATTGCCAGGCAAGGAAGAAATGTATCCCTTACACTTAAATGAAGCGACAGGGTCTAACACTGGACAACCAGTGCTCTCTTCAGTGCTAGCTAATCCTCTCACATGTGATCAAATGCCTTGGATTCTTCTCTGGTCCTCCTTTCCCATTGCGCCCGCCTTGGCTTTGCATCCCAATCTCCATATAGCATTTTTTACCCCAATTTCTGTTTGAAGGTTCAATCTGTTCCCACGTCTCCATGAGACAAGAGCATTTTAAACACTCGCCAACCACTGGATGAAAATGCTTGTTTCATGTTACCTCAAACTCATTTACCATTCACCTTAAACCATTTTTTTCCAAACATCAATTCTTCAGCCATTGGGTATATTCCATAATATATTCCATCCAGATGTTGTATTTCAATCACCTGTGAAATCCCCCTTTAGCCTTTATCTGTTTTTAAGGAAAAACCTGCCTTCTGTGAGAAAATCATATGTCATAAAAAGATATGACACAAAAGTCAACCATTCAGTCTATTATCCTTGAGCTGGCTCGTTACCCAGATGGCATTAGTACCAACGCCATGATCTCTGTGCTACATCCCTCCTCCTTAGAAAAACTCGGATTGTTTTTTTACTTTGTGTGTCTATTCAACAATATTATAGATATTTCTATTGATAGGAAAAAGCAAAAGTGATAAATCGGCTCAGGCAGGACATTGATCCATTCATGGCCTTTCCTCAGATAGTTCGCCAAGCAAGCAGTGTGGCATAGCTGACTTCCCACCTGGACCATGGTAACGTGTCCCCGTTACACCCTAGCAGACTGGGTTGAACATCTTAAGTACAGTTTCGGAAGAACATTGGAGTTTTACAGTTGGCCTGTTGCTCCTCTGGCCCTATGGGAAGCTTCCTCGTCCCTCTGTCACCAATGCCTGGTTCCTCTAACACCAATGTCCACTCCCTCCAACACCAATGCCCCATCCCTCTCACTCCAACAAAAGTTGCCTCCAGGACTCCTCACAGCAGCAGTGTCAATCACCATGGGGAACCTCCTCCATGCGCCTTCCCTTAGTGTTGTGACCACCTGCATGATGGCAGACATCCTCCACTGACCATTTCCTTTCTCCTTGGCTGACTGTAGCTCTCTGAACGACTAGTTGCGCTTTCCCAATGGGGATGTGAACCTCTCAATGTCCATTGAATTCTGCAGCTGTTTCTCGGCTCTAGGTGAGTGGGTTAGCCGGGGCGCAGTGCGCCCAGAGAGGTCGGCGTTAGGCCAAAGAAACTCTGGGTGGAAGCGCCCCACATGTTGGATTTACAAACTTCTCACTCAAGACCCATTGCCGCTACTCCATGTTGTGGCCCAGGGATTCCTCCTGCCTGTAATTTGCTGCTATCACATTTATTCATAATTTGATTGGACAACACGCAAACTTTCTTACTGTATCTCGAAGCACGTGACAATAACAAACAAATACCAAACACTGAGTCGTAAATCCCCGCACTCCCCATAACCTTCCTAGATTAAGGCACCAGAATTAGACAAAATATTCCCCCTGAGACTAAATTAGTACCTTATTAGGTGCACATAGTGGTACATTATAGAGCACACAACCTCCTGGATTTTGTGCTCTATAAACAGAGCTAGAATTAAAGGCCATGAATCCACATGATTTCTGAACTACTTCAAGCCCATCTCTTTCTGTTCTTACACTCTCTTTACACTCATATCTGTTCTCCTTCTTCTTCCCACTAATATATCTCCCTTCACACTTCTGGGAGACACTTTGAAGATGAACGTGCACTATTACATTCTAGCATCCTTCCAGTGTCCCCTTGAGCTCAACTATGATCGTACTCAATGTTCGCGACAGAATTTTGCCAGAACCCAAGGCTAAGATAATAATGTTCATCAAAAGCAACAGTGCTAAACCTCAGGAAACTCCCTCCAATCTGAAACAAAACAGCTAACACTCCATTACTCCAGCACTTTGTGTCTTTGTTTGTAAATCAGCATCTGCAGTTGCTTGTTTCGACCATAATTCTGTCTTGTTGCTAAAGACATCTTCAAGTTAATTGATCAGTAAAGTGAGTGGTGGAGTCTGGAATTAATTCAAGGGAATGTGAGAGAATGTTGCATTCCCTGGAGTTTAGAAGGATGAGAGGGGATATTATAGAGACATATGAAATTATAAAAGGACTGGACAAGCTAGATGCAGGAAAAATGTTCCCAATGTTGGGGGAGTCCAGAACCAGGGGCCGCTGTCTAAGAATAAAGGGAAGGCCATTTAAAACTGAGGTGAGAAGGAACTTTTTCACCCAGAGAGTTGTGAATTTGTAAAATTCTCTGCCACAGAGGGCTGTGGAGGCCAAATCACTGGATGAATTTAAGAGTGAGTTAGATAGTGCTCTGGGGGCTAGTGGAATCAAGGGATATGGGGAGAAGCTGGGCACAGGTTACTGATTATGGATGATCATACATGATCACAATGAATGGCAGTACTGGCTTGAAGGGCCGAATGGCCTCCTCCTGCACCTATTTTCTATGTTTCTAGAATAGGATACAGAGAAAATTAGTGGGGGCTGGGATTTCTCTGTGAGCCAGCATAGAGTCGATGGGCCGAAGTGGCCTATGTTTTAAGGAAATATGGAAATACAAGATATCAAGTGAATTACCCTCATTCACCTTATCAATAAACCAAATCAATGTAGCCTGATGTGATTTTGCTTTAATGTATGTAACCTCTCCAGCAAGGGAAAGGGAGGTAGTGTGCACAAACTGTGTGGCTCTAGTGTGGATCTACCTCCATTTACCCACTAGCAGAAATGACCCCTCTTTTTGAAACAACTTGTTTCTTGGTGTCATCAATGTACAGACAGCCCGACAAAAAAAAAGAATGCAATTCAGAATTAACATTGAATATTGTTACCTCATCATCTGTGTCAAATAGCACCGATCTGGAATTTAAATAAAAGAAAATGGAATTCATTGAGATGAAATCTTCAACTGGTCGTTTCCGCTTCTGAAGGTTCAGGATAAAATATTTGCAGGGGCTTTCAAAACATCTGAAAAGCGCTGCCTTTATCTATGGTGAACACGAAACCCGACTGCTTGGAAGAGGCAGAGAGGGGCTGTTGATAAGGAGACAGACCAGTCACATGTCACAATGCAGGCCCTGAGCTCACAGGTAGTCAGAGTGACTTCACCATGACATCAGCTGGATCACAGCACATTGCTTCTGGCCGGCTAATCAGGGAAGACAGCAGGTAGTGGGATGGCAAGGGGAAGGGAAGGGAATATTATTCAAAGAGTGGTGGACATGAAGGGGGAATGGAGAGGTGGTAAGTCACACAAAGCAGAGGCTGGAAAAGAGAGAGGCAGAAGAGTGAAGTATGTAGGAAGAGTGGAGAGAAAGATGATGGGAGGCAAAGGCACATTGTGAGTGGGAAGGGGACATGGAGTGAAATGAATGAGACTTCATGAGGAGAGAAGGAATGGGTGACGTTTCGGGTCGAGACCCTGATTCAGACTGAAGAAGGGTCTCGACCCGAAACGTCACCCATTCCTTCTCTCCTGAGATGCTGCCTGACCCGCTGAGTTACTCCAGCATTTTGTGAATAAATACCTTTGATTTGTACCAGCATCTGCAGTTATTTTCCTAGACTTCATGAGGAGTGTTTCTGTCATTTATTCCCAAAGTGAGTTAGTTGTGAAAGCAGTATGACTTGTGAGTGCTGAGCCTGGAAGTTTGGCACTTTGATTGCGTGGAAGAATCTGACTGGGGCTCCCATTCCTGTGTTGCACACTTGTAGAACTTCATAAACATTTGGCCAAATCAGCATGACATGTTGCCTGCTGTCCACTCTCCTGTTGGGCTGATTTGTCCTGGCTTTAAAGGGAGCCTCTTTCACAATGCGATTGCAGCAAACTACCGGTTGCAGGTTGTGTCGTGGTTACTGGTGTTCAAAATGAAGCAGATGACACGGAGAATTCTTCAAGAAGTTAAAAGCCTTTATTTGCAAACAACGGCTGGAACAATCAGGATGTCAACCATCCCACTTAGTACACCGGGCAGCCTATTTTTATAGGATTATTCTAAACCTTATCTCCTTTGCATTACCTCATACCCACACTCCTTTCTTCAGTCCTTCATTTCTTTGTAGTACCTGTTTGTCCCGCCACCATTAAATCCCATTTAGTAATATATCCTTATCTCAATGCTCACATCCCTTCATATTTCGCCTCCCTTATTTCCTGCTAGTTCATCCCTCACATCCATCCATCACCCCAAGGCCCATGTTTTTCCTTATCTCTTCTCTTGCCACCATTAAATCCTACTCATTGATGAATGTCTGCATCTCTTCGGATTCTGCTACCCTTATCATCTAGGCTAAAGCAAGGGGACAAGCTAAAGCAAAGGAGTGTTATGTTACAGAGACGTGTCAAGGGTAAGGAATGTCTAGAGCGCCTTAATTAGTTACAGAGAGGCGCCTAATGCCTAAGTAGTTACAAACCTTAAACAACAATGTATAAAATAATACCGTAACAATGTCTAATGTATAAAATAATATCAAATAATATCATGCATAAAATAATATTGTATTATCTCCCATAGTTGCAGCCAGTCCATAGGTCCAAAGACTGAGGAGTTCAGGGCCATTTTAAACTTCATCTTCAGAAGCAGAGAGATCCCAGTATGGCTCTATGGTGGATCTCAGAGAAAGTCGGCAGATCTGTAGGACCACTGTCATGTACACACACTTACACAGATGGGGTGGAGGCAGATGTGATAGTGGTGTTGAAGAGGCTTTTAGATAGGCATATAGATATGCAAGGAATAGAGGGATATGGACCAGTACAGGAAGAGGAGATTAGTTTATCATAGAATCATGTTTAGCACGGACATGTGGGCCGAAAGATCTGTTCCTGTGCTGCACTGTTCCATGTAGGTAATAAGTCATAGTTTGAAATTTAAAATGAAACAGCTAGTCTTTGTACAAAATAGTAACAGAAAATGGTGGAATCACCCTGATTAGGAACCCTCTGGAAAACCAGCTGGAGCTTCCTGCAGTCTTGCAATGAATTATGAATTTAAATACAATGTAACTGCAGGGCAGATACCACCTAGCCTTGCATGTACTTTCATGTAACCAAACTGTTTGTTCTGTATTGCACAGTGCAGATTAGGGAGGTAATTACATGGGGTGGCTGACAAGATGGTAACTTTGAATCTCAATTGAAATTCCAACTAAAATTGTGCTAAAAAGGGTTTCATATTGTGTTTCCGTAGCCAGTAGCATGGGTGGACCAATACTCAGTTAACAGCAAACAAGAACTCTTGGATTGAGACATTTTCTTTAACATATGAAAACAACGTTTCTTAAAGCTTGAAACCAAACCACATACTAATGACCAAAAGGCCTGATTCACCCTCCGTCGGTACTGATGGACCTGCTGAGTGTTTCCATATGTTCTACATGTGTATTGCTGAACTGTTATTTTTTCAGTGTGTTGCCATTGAAATGACAATCTGAATGAGATGTGTTGTTGTGGAGCTTTGTTCTGTGATTGTCAACTAAAGTCATCGCTGGGACCTGAAGTTAATATTTAGGTCATGAATGCTGAAAAGATTTATGACATAACGTTAAAGCTCACAGGCCTTTAATTCCCTGGATTCTCCTGCTTCCCTTCTTGAATACAGGAACAACATTACCTACTCTGCACTTCTCCGGGAATGCATCTGTGGCCGGAGAAGAGGCAAACATTGCCGCTCTCAATAACCCGTGTTAAATCCCATCAGGTTGTGGAGATTTATCCAATATAATGCTCTCCAAGAGTCCCAGCACCTCTTCTTTCTTACTCTCAAGTTGCCATGCAAATCAGAACTCCACATTCTCACTGTCCGCCATGTCTTCCTCCTTGGTGAATACAGATGCAAAGTACTTGTATGGTACATTGAATAGTACCTCATCTTGTACTTCATCTACATCCCCAGACTCCACGCACAAATTCCCTCCTTTATCCTTGAGCAGCCCTACCTCTCACTGGTTATCCTCTTGTTTTTAATATGATTTTAAAAAGCTTTGGAATTTTCTTTAATCCAACTCACCAAAGCCATTTTCTGGGCCCCTTTGTCATAGTGATACTGTGTGGAAACAGGCCCTTCGGTCCAACTTGCCCACACCGGCCAACATGTACCAGCGATACTCGTACCACCTGCCTGTGTTTAGTCCATATCCTTTCAAACCTGTCCTATCCAAAAATCGAACTGTTTCTTAAATGTTGAGATAGTCCCTTTTAATCCCTTCTAGTCCCGTCTGAGTTGGCCCTTCTAATCATCTGCTTATGTTCTTTCCTCCTTTCTTCATACTCCTCAAAAGCCCTGTCTGATTACAATTTTTTCAACATTACATGCAATTCTTTTTTTTCTTTTTGACTAAATTTACAACCTCTTTGGTCATCCAAGATCCTCTTACTTTGCCATGCTTATCCCTCCTCCCACTGAAGCATGCCAGCTCTGAACATCGATCCACTGGCCTTTAAACACTTCCTACATGTCAGAAGTTCCGATAGGATTTTATATACTTCCAACAACCCTTTTGATTTTACTGAACTCTAAAGGATACAAGCCCATGTAGCCCAATGTTTTCTGATAAGGCAACTCCTTCTTTCCAGCTCTTAGTGCAATAAATCTTCTCTGAACTTTTTGCAATGAATTAGCATCCTTCATTAAATAAGGAGACTAATAGTGTGCAGCTGTGGTTTCACCAATGGCGTATTAACTGAAGCATAACTTCCCTATTTACATATTCAATTCCTTTTGCATTAGCAACAATGTTCTGTTACATTTTTAATTCCTTGCAGTGACCCGTATGCCAGTCTTTTGTGAACCAAGATGTAAGACACACTGCTCGTCATCTCAGATCTTTGCAATCTCACACCAATTAGGTAAAATGGTCCCTTGCCAAAATGTACAATTTCACATCGAGTCATAAAGGTATACAGCATTTAAACAGGTCCTTTGGCCCAGTTTGTCCATGCTGACAAAGTTCCCACTTGCCTGTGTCTGGCCCACAACTCTCCAAACCTCTCCTATCCATGTATATTTCCAAGTTTGTTTCAAATGTCGTAATTATACACTTCCAGCACTTACTCTCCACCAGCAGTGATACCCCACATACCCTAGATCAACAGTGATACCCCACATACCCTAGATCAACAGTGATACCCCACATACCCTAGATCAACAGTGATACCCATGGTTAATCTGACCAGCAGTGATACTATAGTTACTCTGACCAGCAGTGATACCCATGGTTACTCTGACCAGCAGAGATACTACAGTTATTCTGACCAGCAGTGATACCCATAGTTACTCTGACCAGCAGTGATACCCATGGTTATTCTGACCAGCAGTGATACCCATAGTTACTCTGACCAGCAGTGGTACCATACATCCTCTCCACCAAGAGGGATACCATACTTACATTCCATTGGCCAGGGCACGTCCTTTGCATGCCCAGCGACAGACTCCCATAACATTCACTCTACTCCAGTATCTGTCAAGGAAAGAGATTAGTTGTTGAACTGAGGACGCTTGAAGGATGTGCTCAGAGCCTCCTTAGAACATGCCCCCACTGAGTTCTCTGGGAGCTCCAGACCCATTTACCATTCAAACTGGAGAATCATTGGGGACACCAAGAAGATCCTTGAGTGTGTACAACGGGAACACATTGGAACCCAGTGTGTACGGAGAATGAGCATGTCAACATTGATCAACTTACTCATTTCATCAAGTATTTCCTGCCCCATCTGTGGTAGAACTTTGGCCTTATCTGTCACCTCATAAACCTCAGAACTGGATTGGAAGTAAGTCATCTTCAATCCCAAGGGATCACGATGATAGGAAATTTCCAGCAAGCATATGATTATGTTATAATCACAGTGGCACAGGTGGTAAAGTTGCTGCTTCACAACTCTTGCAACTCAGTTTCAATGCTGATCTGTGGCACAGTTTGTGTGGAGATTGAAAGTTCGCCTCATGAACATCTGGTTTTCACCTTGGGTGTTCTGGTTGCCTCCCATTTTGCAGATATTTGGGTTGGTAGGTTAATTCATATTTGGGTTGGTAGGTTAATTCATATTTGGGTTGGCTCGAATTGCCATCAGTGTATAACTGAGCAGTAGAATTTGAGTGAAGTTGATGGAAATGTGAAGAGAATAAAATGGGATCAGTGTAGAATTAGTCATAATGGGTGCTTGATGGTCAGCACAGAATCAGCGGGTCAGTGGGCCAGTTTCCATGCTGCATAATTCTAGCAGGCATGACTGGGCCTTTGCCTGGATACAAGTCCCAAAGAAAGCTTCTTTGGATCTCGACTAGTTTTCATGTCCCTCATATGACTCTCCTCTACCTGATCACAATATTTTGACTATATTATATACTCAGTAATTTGGTCCGATGAATGCAGTCCTTCTGACGAAACGCCTACTAACTAATCAATAACCTAACTTAATGTTCTACCCAAACCTAGTGATTAACCATGAACTATTTTCCTCAGTGTGGTTCTTAGCTGCTCCTTTTTATGGTTTCCGAACCCTATGTACATGTTTTCCGACTGTGCATTACCTAGACAGCTGATGGTATTCCAGATGTAATTTAACAAGGCCTATTCATGCTTGCAGTATAACCTATACCACCTGGGATCAAGTCCATCAGGCATAAAAACCATCAAACTTTCCATCATTGACTCTCTGCGATGTTTTCATCATCCACCTGTTTCCCTGGACTGCAATAGTTCTGGTCTTTCATCATTTAAAGAAGGACTTTAATCTGTTTTTAGATCCAAACTGAGTGACCTCATTGACCTACACTAATAATTATTTGACATTGTTTTTCCTATGTACTTAATGTATTGAAATTTCTTGTTGTTTAATGCAAGCCACACAGCGGATAATGTAACATTTTTTGCAGCATCACCAAGTTCATGTGGCTTTTTATCCCATTATCTAAGCCATTTATAAACACAATGAATAGCTTCGGGCTCAACTGCTTGTCACACACTGTTACTGTGAATAGCAGTCCTGTACCTCATTCCCAGCTGAGTTTCCGAGCTGAGTTAATAATTCACCTTCAATTCCACCAGCTTTCACTTTAATTGTCTCTTATTAATGGCCTTACCAAGTACCTTCTCGAAGTAAATACCTTCATTGATTGAAATACCCCCCACCCCGTCCACTCTTTCTGTCAAAATCAAACCTGGGCATTTGTCCCAGCTTTAACTAACTTCTAAACTGTGTAGTGTCATTAACAGAATTTGCCTGAAACGGCAGCAACTGACAGCATACAGGACCCAAGGTTATCAAAGACTTTTAGCAACTGTTTTAGTGCTAGTGCTAACTAGATGCCTGGTTTTGAAGTATATTAAACATTTAATTGGTGCATGCTTTAAGCATCTGAATAAATATGTTACATTATTTCAAACGCTGTGACCAAAAGCCAATGTCAATCAACTTCAGATGAATAGGAAATGGTAATCTGCAGTAAAAGCCACATCCTGGTTGAGTAAGTTTATGTAAAGTAATGTCATTTAGGTGTCCTTTAAGTCACAAGGCCTGAAGCTGTGAAATACATAGAAGGCTTTTCATCCGCGAGAAACAGAGCAAAGGACGTCATTCTTCAAAAACAACTGTCCAGTTGGTCCCAGTTTCCTGAACTTTCGTCAAATACCTGTGAATGTTTTTCCTTCAAATATTTATCCAATTCCTTTTTGAATGATATTATTGAAACTGTCACATCTACATGTTCAGGCAGTGTGTTGCAAATTGTCACCACCCACTCCATAAAATAACTTTTCCTGGAACTTAGATTCCATAGTCTTCAATTTTTCAATGCCGTGCAATTGAAATTGGGTTTTAACCAGAGTGGAACCAGATTCAGGACATCTCTGAGTTGCATCTTGTCTTTCAGGGGCTTTCCCCAGGCCTTTGGAGTTGGCACTCTATACAAAGCACTGATACCTCTCCAGCACTACCAGTTACCTAGCCAAGTCTCTCAGTTATCCTTGCGTGGATGTGGAGAGGATGTTTCCACTAGTGGGAGAGTCTAGGACCAGAGGGCACAGCCTCAGAATAAAAGGACGTATCTTTAGAAAGGAGATGAGGAATTTCTTTAGTCAGAGAGTGGTGAATCTGTGGAATTCATTGCCACAGGCGGTTGTGGAGGCCAAGGCATAGGGAATCTTTGAAGTGAAAATTACCAGATTTTTGATTAGTAAGAGAGTCAAAGGTCATGGGGAGAAGGCAGGAGACTAGGTTAAGATGGGAAAGATTAATCGGCCATGATTGAATGCCAGAACAGACTTGATGGACCAAATAGCCTAATTATGCTCCTATGACTTATGGATATACCCAGTGCTGCCAATTACCCTGCACATTAACCTAGTAAAGCCAATCACCTTAGAAACCATCCCAATGTCACGAATAACCTTACAGTCTGCCCAGTACACGATCCCCAAAAAATGTTCATTGCTTCCGTTTTTCCTCAGTCATGCATGTTATCCCAGACCCCAAGCCCGCACTGATACTGAGCTTGCAAACTAACCCGGTCCAGCTAAGTATCCTAGCCCACATCCAACCACTTCCAGTTATCGGGAATCCAGTTTGACAGTAAGAAGTAGCAGTGTGGGCTTGAGGAGTAGGCAGGGAGGCTTCAAGTAGCAGGAGTAGGCAGAGTAGGCAGGGAGGCTTCAAGTAGCAGGAGTAGGCAGAGTAGGCAGGGAGGCTTCAAGAGGATATGTGCAGGAGAAGCAAATGGCAAAATATAGGAAAGACTAGACCAAGTGGACCCTTTGGGCCCAAACCACCCCTGCATTGGTGCAGCACCCTCTCCTCCCCCACTCCCCTCGCCCCCCTCCCTCCCCTCTCCACTCCCCCCCCACCCCCTCTTGCCCCCCTCTCCCCCTCCCCCCTATGGTTGCCTCTCCTGCATTGGTGCATCACCTTCTCCTCCCCCACTTGTCTCTCCCCTCCTTCCTAGGTGGGTCTAAAATTGTTGCGCTATCATGTACGGTTTTGGCTGTAGTTTAGGAACAAGCGGAAAACAAGATTTTTAGTGTTTAGATGGTTTATGATTAGTAAAAGTGAGAGGATATCCATTTTGGTAGAAAAAATAGCAAAGCAAAGATTTTCTCTAAATGGTAAAAGAGAAATATCATTGATAAAGGGGACAATGGTGTAACTGTACAAACCATTGAAATATACAGGTACAGTGAGCATACAGGAATGCAAACGGTTCATTGTGATTTAGTACAGGAGGATTCGAATGAAAAAGCTGGACGCCCTGCTCTAGTAAAACAAGGGGTGGTGAGACCACAGCTGGAGTATTATGCTCTCTCTATCCAAGGAGTGTCTACTCAACAAGGACTGTGCCGAAGATTTGCCAGATTGATTCCTGAGATCGTGGATTTGTCAAATGAGGAGAGCTGAAGCAATTGCTCAATTGAGTTTGGAAGGATGAGAGGTAATATCATTTGAACACACAAAATCCACACATAGCCTGACAGGTCAGCCATTCAGGAATTTCTACACAGGGTGGCGGATCTCTGGAATTCTCTACCCATAAGTGTTCTGGAGGCTCAGTCAATGAGTGCAGGTCCTTCCCAGCTTATGTACAGTTGTATTCATGGGCAGGTTTGGGAAACTTGCAGGGTGGGTTTGCTCGCTTCTGCAAGTCTGCTAGACATCTACTGTGGGAACTTGCAAACTGTTCACAGGAATGAAACTCTGCACGACCTGGGGCCAACATTTATATCCATCAAAGGGGTACAGGGTTAGCTCAAGAATATGTTCAGTTTAGTTTATTGTCACGTGTACTGAGGTACAGGGAAAAGCTTTTGTGCATGCTAACCAGCCAACAAAAAGACAACACGTCATTGCAATCTAGCCATTCGCAGTGTACAGTGTACATGAGAAGGGAATGTGGAGGAAAGACCTGCAGATGCTGGTTTAAATCAAAGGTAGGCACAAAATGCTGGAGTAACTCAGCGGGACAGGCAGCATCTCTGGAGAGAAGGCATGGGTGAAGTTTCGGCTCGAGACCCTTCTTCAGACAAGGGATTCATAAGGGAATATGGTGCTGAGACAAAGTATCAGCCTATCTAACCGCCCTCCCACCCCCACTTGCCCTCCCCAAGCTCCTCTTTTCTCCTCTTCTTCCCAAATTACTGAATGGCTCCTCTTCCTTTCTCCCTCCACTCCTTCTCTTTCCCTTTCCGACTCCCCCCACCTCCCCCTCCCTCTCCCCTTCCCTCCTCCATCCTGCCCCTCTCTCCACCCTCTCCCCCTCCCACCTCCCTCTTACCCTCTCCCCCTCCTCCTCCCACCCTCCCCCTCTACCCTCTCCCCTCCCTCACTCCACCTCTCCCCCTCCCTCCCTCCCTCCCTCCCTCCCTCCCTCTACCCCTCCCTCCCTCCCTCTACCCTCTCTCTTCCCCCTCCCTCTCTGTTCCCCCCTCCCTCTCTCTTTCCTCCTCCCTCTCCCTTCCCCCTCCTCCCCCTCCCCACCCTTTCCCCCTCACCCCACCCTTTCCCCCTCCCCCTCTCTCTCTCCCCTCCCCCTCCTCTCCCCTCCCCCCCTCTCCTCTCCCCCCCCTCTCCTCTCCCCCCTCTCCTCTCCCCCCCCCCTCCCCTCCTCCCCTCCCCCCCTCCTCCCCTCCCCCTCCTCTCTCTTCCCCCTCCCCCACCCTTTCCCCCCCCTCCCCCACCCTTTCCCCCCCCCTCCCCCACCCTTTCCCCCCCCTCCCCCACCCTTTCCCCCCCCTCCCCCACCCTTTCCCCCCCCTCCTCCTCCTCCCTCCCCCCTCCTCTTCCTCCCCTCCTCTCCCCCTCTCCCCCCTCCCCCCCGCGCTGTTGCCGGAAGCGGCGCGCTGAGTCAGAGGCAGCGGGAGGAAGCGGGCGGGGGGGTGGGCGGGAGCGCGGGCCGGGGCCGAGCCGAGCCGAGCGGGGCCGGGCCGCCCCACAGGATGCGCGGAGCTGGGAGCGTCGCTGCCCAGAGACGGAGCCGCCGGCATGGGGGAGGTGAGAGGGGAGGCCGGCGCTGCGGCCGCCGCGACCCCCGCCTCCCTGTGCGGCCGGGAGGGCGGGCGAGGGTCCGGGGCCGACGGCCGGGTGGGGCCGGGGGCTTGGAGCCAGGCGGGGGGCTGCGGCCGGACTGGGGTCCGCGGCCTGGGGTCTGGGTCAGTGACCAGTGGTCTGGGGTTTACATCCTACTTGGGAGATTGGTGGTCTGGGAGCCATACTGGGTCTCGGGGTCTCGGGGTCTGTGAGGTTCGGGCGGGGACTGAGTCTGGTGGGATTGGGGTTCTGTGAAAGCCAGCGTCTGGGTTGACATGATTTGGACCCTTGAGGGATTTGGATTTGAATCAGAGATGAAGGTTGGGGGTTAGGGTCGTGGGGTGGGGTAGAGTTGTAGGGTCAGGGTTCCTACTCTCGAGTCCTGACAGTTGGGGGCTTGTTTCTCCTTGTCTCCCTCTCTCCCCAGGAGGGGGGCCGTCCGGGCCATGCTGGCTGGGTCCGCAAACAGTGCAGCCGCGGGCTCCTGGGGGGTGGCTGGAAGGAACGCTACATCCGACTGGACAGAGGCCGCCTTCTCATCTACGAACAGCAGGTAAAACGTTGGGGCCATGTCCCCAGATTCCAGCTCTATGATCTTGGCTCGTCTTTAATGTTTCCTGAGTATTGGGAGTTGGCCTGGGCTAACCCAGAACTCTGAGGACTAGTTTACCTCTGGGAGTGGTGGGATTAATTTGTAGGTTAATTAGGCTTCGGTAAAAAAATGTAAATTGAATAGTGCTAGAGTACGGGCGTCGCTGGTCGGCGAGGACTCAGTGGGCTGAAGGGGCTGTTTACCTATATCTCTTAATAAATACAAAAAAAACCTCCAGCCCAGGAATTTGGGGTCTTCTCTGGTTTCCCCTGAGCATCAGAGGTTTGTGTCCAAATTAGCTTTTTGATGATTAACATGATCATGATAAGGCGAAGAGCCCGTTTCTGTGCACATCGCCTGCAGGTCTTGTACCTGAACCTCGTTTGCTTCTAAAACTGGGATTTGTAGTTAATCTCTTGTTAATTTTGCAGTTGTCTAGAGTTTACTTTTGGGATCTGGGATTATCTCTGTTTGAGCCGAGAGTTGTGTGGTCATTCTCTGGAGATTTAGGGTCAGTTTTATTTTGAGCCTGAGGGCTCACATCATTTGGTACACCTCATTGATTTTTCCCTGGATGTGATCTCAGTCACAGGGTTTGGAGTTTACCTCTGATTCCTAGCGGTTTGGAGTCTGTTTCTCTTCTCCCCTAAGGGTTGCTGTCCATTAACGGTTTCCCTTGTACCATGGTGTTATTCTAAATGAGAATCATTCTACCGTCTCAGGGTGACATCCAGTGTGAGGAGACAGTGGACCTTGGAAAGTACCAGTGCTGTCAGGAGCTGCGAGGATTGATAAAGAAGAGAAAACAATTTAGACTGGCTCTTGTCCGTAGCACTGGAACTAAGGTAAGGAACTGTTGCGTAAATCTATCAACATGGACACATCCATGATGGAAATTAGCACAGGGACTGAATAGTGGTGGTAGTGATTGGCTGCAGAGTTGGAACATACACACTAGTTCAGCAGGATGGGACAGAGGTTTGGGTGGTGACTGGGCATTGGATCAGGAGAGAATATTGGTGGCATCAAGAGCAGAATGTACTCTGAACGATGGTGGACTGAGATGCAGAGTGGTTGTTTGTGCTGCGTTCAGAATAGCGGTGGTTCTGCTCTATCACGTTTCACAAACACAAACGCATTTCATGCGAGTGATGAATTAGGGAACGGTGTTTGATTTGGAAATTGACAAGCAGAAAAAAGAGTTGTCTTTGATTTGAGCAGTGTTTGGGGAAAATCCTGTTTCCATGTTACCTCCGTGCACTGTCACCACTTACAGCTAATACTTTAACCATGGGTGGGCATAGAAATTGACAAGCAATCACTTCTACTGATATTCATGCAACAATACGCTATGAAACAATATACCTTTAGTATTTTGGCTTACAGGAACAATAATAAATTTATTGCTATTGAAAAGATACTGTGGGGAAAAAAATAACTGTTATTGTAAATCTGAAACTCTAGCCTCTAAACCTCCTCCCCATTGACAATTGTTGTGATAAGATGAATTTCTTTGACACAAAGTTTCTTTGGAATGCAACTATTGTGTTACAACAGACCTATCTGCTTAAAACGGGCTGTTCTTGTCAGGGCTCAGCATGATCAGTACTGTTCCGTCAGGTCACAGCTGATCACCATAACTCCATTTACTTGCATCCACTTTATATCCCTTCATGCTGGACATCTGCTGACAATCTGCCCCTTGCTATTTTCAGTTCACCCTAGTATCTGTGACTTCTTGAGAGGGTAATTTCCAGATTTCCACTTCTGGATTTTACTCTTAATTTTAATTGGCTCTGATGGTTTTCACATTCTCCCTATGGCCACACATATCTAAATACACATTGGTTGGTAGTTTAAACAGCTTCTGTAAATTGTTTGATTGGTAATCAAAGAGTTTGATTGATAATCTTATTGTTAAGGCATTTTTGGGAGGTGGTGGTGGAGTGGAATGACCATCAGATTTTATTTTGCGGTTGAAAGTGATGTTGTTCAATGCACAATATACCTTTATAGTTATACAATATACTTCAGTCTGAAGAAGGGTCTCGACCCGAAACGTCACCCATTCCTTCTCTCCAAGATGCTGCCTGACCTGCTGAGTTACTCCAGCATTTTGTGATACCTTGTTCAATGCACAGATAAGGTTTCAAATCTGAACAGAGGAAAGAATGAGAGAAGGGTTTCCATTGTTGAAAGGCTTTACAGTGGACTGTCATTGAGAGAATCACAAAACTATTGATAATTCTCCCATGATCTGCATCCCAGATATTGAATTGGTGGTGATGAAACACACGTAACGATCTTTCAGGGTTTTACAGATGCTGGAATTGTAGCTTGTGCCTTGATGGGTAACAAATGTGACTCTACTGTTTAAGAACAGTGGAAGGAGAGATAGGTTAACACAATGTAGCCGGCATCTACAAAGATGTAATGACAGGAACACCTGGAAAATAATATTAGGACTTTGCAGAGTCAATATAGATTTATGATACATATTTGACTAATCTACTGGTTATTCTTTGAATATGTACATAGTCGAATAGATAAAGGAGAACCAGTTGATATGGTGTATTTAGATGCCTGAATGGCTTGGGATACATTTCTTGATAGGCAGTTAATTGACAAGTTTAGAGCAAATGGAATTGGGAGGAAGGGTAATGTGCTGAGATTAATTGAGAATTGATTATTGGACAGAAAACAAATAGGGAATGAATGGATCCATCACTTTGGCTGTTTATGACCAGTGCCCGGCACTGAATGGCCGGCTGTGACCAGTGCCCGGCGCTGAATGGCCGGCTGTGACCAGTGGACCGACAGGGACTGATATTTGTGTCCCAGCTATTCACGATCTACATCATTGAGGGTAAATAATTTTAGGTTTATTATTGTCACGTGTACCAAGGTACGATGAAAAGCTTTGTATTGCATGCTAACCAATCAAATCAGATGATATTATACATAAATACAACCTAACCAAACTCAAGTGCAATATGCAGAACAAAAGAAAAGATACAGAATGCATCTTTCCAGTTTGCTGATAATACTGAACTAAGTTGGATTGAGAGTACAGAAGTGTTTGCATTAAGGCTTCAAGCGTATATGGACAAACAGATTAATTGGCAAGAACATAGGATATAATGTGCAAAATGTGAAGTTATCCACGTTCATACAGAAAGAAGATAAGCTAAATGCTTGTTCAATAACAAGAGATTGGGTAGAATTGATGCTCACAGGAATGTCACGATACCACGGAGATGCAGCAAATGATTAAGAGGGCAAATTATATGTTGACATTTATTACAGGAGGATTTAATTAGAGCTTAAGTCTTAATGCAATTGTGTTTACACTGGTTTATTATTGTCACATGTATCAAGATGCATTGAAAAGCAGTTTTGCTTACTATGCGGGCAAATCATACCGTACATGAGTGCATGAGGTGTGCACAGGAGAAGTTAAACAGAGTGCAGAATATAGTGTTACAGGGAAAGTGGAATTGAAAACAAAAGTGCAATGGCTGCAAAAAATGAAGATTGGAAGATCGGGAATTCATCCTTGTCCTGTGAGAGGTGTGTTAGAGATACTAATAGTAGCAGGGAGGAAGCATTTCTTGAATTTGATGAAACATGCTTTTAAGCTTTTTAAACTTCTACCTGATTGGGATAAGGGAGAAGAGAAAGAGAATGACTGGGGTGTGACTAGGGTTGCCAACTTGCTCACTCCCAAATAAGGGACAAACGGTGACGTCCTCGCCCCACGTGACCTCACCCAGCCAGCGGCCATGAGCTCCCACTCCACCAATGGCGGGTGCTACGCAACCTCCGTTAGGCGGCTCCCGGGCCTACACTGTCCAGGACTACGGCGGCCCCCTAGCTACAGTGTCTGGGCCTACGGTGTCCAGGCATAGTGTCTGGGCCTACAGCACCTTCCAGGCCTAATACGGGACAAGGGTGGTCCCGTACGGGGCAAACCAACTTAGCCCAAAATATGGGATGTCCCGGCTAATACGGGACAGTTGGCAACCCTAGGTGTGAGTGGTACTTGACTATGTTGACTGCTTTTTAAAAGCCACGAGAAGTATAGATGGCGTTGATGGTGGGGGACACTGGCTTGTGTGATAGACTGGGCTGCGTTCACAACTCTGCAATTTCTTATGATGTTGGGCATAGCATTTGCCATGCCATACTGTCATGTATCCCAATAGGATGCTTTCTACGGTGCATCTGTGGAGATTCATAAGAATAATTGGAGACAAGCTGAACTTCCTTTGCCTTTGAGGAAGTAGAGGTACTGATTTGTTTTCTTACCCACAGCATCAATGTGGTTAGACCAAGACAAATTGATGATGTTTACACCTAGAAACTTCTGGACTCTTGCATTTACCCGATCTATTCCTTTAATGATATGTACGCCTCTATAAGACCACTTCTCATCCTCCTGCACTACAGGAATAAAGTCCTAGCCTACTCAACCTCTCCCTGTAACTCAGGCCCACGAGTCCTGGCAATATTCTCATAAATCTTTTCTGCATCCTTCCCAACTTAACAACATCTTTTCTATAGCAGTGTGCCAAAAGACTTCTTGATCACCCTCTCTACTTGTGATGCCACTTTCAAGAAACTGAACCTACGCTTCTAGATCCCTCGGCTCTCGAACACTTCCCAGAGCCCTCTCCCCATAACTCTACTTGTGACGCCACTTTCAAGAAACTATGTACCTAGACTCCTCGATCCCTCTGCTCTCCAACACTCCCCAGAACCGTGCCATTCACTGTATAGGTCCTGCCTTGGTTTGACTTCCCAAAATGCAAGACTTTGCACTTCTTGGTATTAAACTCCATTCGCCATTCCTCAGCCCACCTCCCCAACTGATCCAAATCCTGGTACAATTTTTGACAACCATCTTTGCTATCTTGAATACCACCCACTTTCATGTCATCTGCAAATTGCAGCTCTGCCCTCATCAACCTTTTCAATCAGATATATGTGAGACACGATCTCCCACGTACAAAACCATGCTGTCTATCCCTAATCAGTCCCTGTCCATCTAAGTGCATGTATATCTTATCCCTCAGAATAGTCTAATAATTTTCCAACCACGGATGTTAGTTCTGTAAATGGAGTGAGAGCAGAATTTGGCTGCTCAATCTTGCATGTACACGCAGTATAGTAAAAGGCTGAGAATGCAGCCTTGCTGGACAGCGGTGTTAAGAATTATAGAGAAGGATGTTTTGTCTTCTGTCCCTCCTTAGGGCATTATTGAGATGTGTCCTGGAGTATTGTGTACTTTTTTTGGCATCTTTATCTGATAAGAATGTATCTGCCATATCCGGGCATGGCTGTGTGAAGAGATTGAGTAGACCGGGTTTGTATTTCTTAGGCTT
This sequence comes from Rhinoraja longicauda, assembly GCF_053455715.1. Classification (NCBI taxonomy): domain Eukaryota; kingdom Metazoa; phylum Chordata; class Chondrichthyes; order Rajiformes; family Arhynchobatidae; genus Rhinoraja; species Rhinoraja longicauda. The sequence continues at coordinate 81,494 of NC_135985.1, forward strand.
TAGAAGAATCAGAAGTGAGCTTTACAAAACATTTCATAAACTTCTAAAAGGGCTTGACTGACTTGATATTTTCCCTGATGGTAGGGAGCACAAGTTGAGAGTAAGGTGCAGGCCAGTTCAGACTCAGAGGTATGAACTCTTAGAATTCTCCACCACACACGGCTGTAGGAACAGTTATTACGTTCATTGAAAAAAAAGAGTTCAATAGATTTCTGGCTCAAAGTGTGCTGAGATGTAAGATCAGCCAAGATTTGGATGAATGGCAGAGCAGGCTTGAAAGGCCAAATGTCATACTCCTTCTCCTTATATTCATGTTCTTATGTTGTGGAACTGGTTAAGGGAAAATAAATTCACAAATGGGATTGCTCTGTGAGCCAGTATAGACCTGATGAGCTGAATTAACAATTTAGTAAGAAAATGAGAAGATTCCATATTTCCCGACGCGATATTGCATGTCCATTCCCATCTGTGGATGCTGACTGACCTGTTGCGCTCTCCCAGCTGTTGGGTTTTGCTCAACATTCCAACATCTGCAGTCTCTTGTGTCTCCTGAGAAATTTGAAGGTTGCTCCCTTGCTGTTAGACTTAAACCACAAGAGGAAGCAAAATAAACTGTAGATACTGGGATCTGCATTCACCAGTGTTTCTTATGGTTCAGTTAAAAAGCAGAGGGTACAACCCTTTCACATTTTAACCACATTGTTTAAAATGACCCTCGATTGTGCCCAAGGGTTACAAGCAAAGATTATACAACTTTTCTTCATAATTTAGCACCTTAAAATAACCTTACCCCCCCCCCCCTAACTTTCCCACCTCTACCTACTCTGCATCATTTCTGTTGAATTAGCTTGACTGGAACTGAACACAGTTCAGCTGCAACTTATCTCACTCCCCTTCACCTATCCGCTGTCTTGAGGGCAATTTTCATTCTGCGTTTTTAAATTACATTCTATACCTATCCATAAACTTTTAATTACTTACTTATATGGGACCCAACCTTTTCAGTATCCTCACAATTTTATTACTTGCTAGACTCCAATTTTGCATCTAGAGTGGATGACCGCTCCCATCTCCACACAAACATGTCTGCCCAATTCTGTTGAATTGCCAGCAAGTGATAAACGCCATTCATAAAAACTGCATTTATTGCCTAGTTGACTCTCAAATGAGGCAATTAAGAATCAATCAGATTGGTGGCTTTACGGTTACGTTAAGGCCAGACTGATTAAGAATGGCAGATTTCCTTCCCTGCAGGACATTAGTGACTATGTGATTAAATTGTTTTGTTTCTTTTTATTTTTGTTCTCAGGCTACCACGACACCATTTGTACCTGTGTCTTCCAGGCCTTTGCTAATCCATTAACCACTGTCCTACCACATCCTCCTGCATATGGCATCTATAGAAATCCAGCGTGTTGGTTACTTACTCCCTAATAACAGATCCATAACTATGATTGACCTTTAACTGAAAAGTCTATTGTTATCTTGCTCTCACTTAAAAATGTCACATCATGATATATTTTTAAATTTTTGCCAATCCACTGATACATATATATATATTTTATATTTTTTCCAATCCACTGGTACATTTTCTGCACTAGAGAATGTTTGGAAGATAATAAGTAACCCTCTAGAATTTTCTCATCCACTATTTTTTAATATCCCAGTGTGAAATTTGATTATTTCCCCATTATCATTACCTTGCATTAAAGCCAAAAATGTATTTCTTTTTTATTTCTGTCATTAGTATTTTCTCTGCTCTGAAATTACTGCAAAAGTATACACCTACCATTTCCTTACTGTTGACTACAATAGAATCAATGCCTATCTATAATTGGTCCACACGTTCTTAACTACTTCCTTTCTTAAGTATATTTAGAAAAATGGTATTTAGTCGTGATATGGCACTTTACAAGCCTTTCCTTTTACTGTACACAAATACATTTCTTAACTTACTTTTGACAAAAGGGATCCTTTGTTGTTAAAGTCCTTAATGCCGATCTTGTATAGGATTAAATATTCTTTTGAATGTCTCCAACTTGTTATAGGTTTACCTGTTAATAGTTTATGTCTCAAAGAAGTTAGCCTCACTTAAGAACTGCAGATGCTGATTTATACCAAAGATATAGACAGAGTGCTGGAGTAAATCAGCGGGTCAGGCTGCATCTCCAGTGAAAAAATACAGGCGATGTTTCGGATCAGAGGAAGGGTCTGAAGAAGGGTTCCGACCCGAAACGTCACCTATCTTTTTTCTCCAGAGATGCTGCCTGACACTGAGTTACTCCAGCACTTGTGTCTATCTTTAGATTTGTTCTTGTTGTGTTAATTGATTGTAAACTATTCACTCACAGTCAAATTATTAAGCAATTCTTTCTAGTTGCTTAGGATTGTTTCTTTTTTGTTGTAAAATATATGTGTTTGAGCAGACTCAACTGAACATGTTTTAAATGTATTTATAATTTGCACTGTTCTTCTCCAACCTGTATAGAAGTTAAATAATCTCCATTATAATCACTCCAAGACCTTTTCCAAAGTTATTCTCTGGTGACAGTATTTGTGCAGCCTGGTACTGCTTCCTTACTCTTTGTTCTATAAATAACTCTCAAGTTTTAAAAATCCTGATTGAAGCCTTAATTCTACCCAACACATCTAATGCTATCGTTATAAAAGTAGCTTTTTTCAAGAAGACTGCCTTTCCTCGTTCATTTCCTTGTCCCGTCTAAGATTTCAAAAATATTTGGTGCTCAGTGTTGTCCAGCTGGTAGACAGGCCAATAATGCTAGTTACATTATGCCCATTAGCTTCACGAGCTACAAGGAAAGGTATTGGGATAGATGATATTAAAATAGAAGCTTGGTCAAAAATAAGGTATTTATGAATATCTTGAAGGATTTTTTTTGTACAATCTTTGGGAAAACCATAGTCCCAAACAGTTTTGTCATCTTTCTCACAAGTCTTCATTGTTTCTTGATTTATATTCTGTCCGACAATGTAGCTGCCATCAAGCTCCTCTAGATAATTCTCATCATTTCCATGCTCTTTCTTACCTCCTAGTTGATTCTACTTCTTAGTCATCTCAGCCTTGATCATCTCTCACACCTAAACCAACCAATTAACAGAACCACATCATCTTCTTTTCCTACTTATCTATCCTTGCAAATGTTAAGATCCCTGGATTATTCGGTCCTCAGCCTTGGTCTCATGCAATCATATCTCTCCAGTGGCTTTTAAGCCAGACATTCTCTGTGTGCCATTAGTTCATCTATCATTATGAACTTTGTGTGCATTTGGGTAGAGCTTTATGCCTGCTTTCGGACCATTTTCTCCACTCTTGCCTTTTTCGGGACATCCGGAAGTGGCTGTGCCTTGCGGCTGCGGCTCACCGGCAGTCTGTCTGTCTTTTTTGTGGGGGAAACCTTTTTTCATGAGATGCGACCTTTTTCCATGTCGTATCTCCGTTCGCGCTACGTACGGCCTAACACCGTGGAGTTGGCGGCCTACAGCTGGGATCGACCTTGAAGGCTCCGGTCGCAGGGCCTGGACTCGCCATCTTACCTGGACTTACCGCGGGCTCTGTGGACCGCAATATCGGGAGCTCGCAGGTCCCTGGCTGGCGACCGGCTTTCGGGGGCTCCAGCTGTAGCATCTTCGACCGCCTCGAATCGTAAGGCTCGATCGACCCGTTCGCAGGACCTTCATTGCCCTGCGTGGTTCGGCCGCGGCACCTTCCATCGCCCGGTGGGGGCTGAGGACCTTCATCGGCCTGCTCGGCTCGGCCCTGGGACCTTCCATCGCCCGGCGGGGGTTTCAAAAGTCGGGAGCCTCGATCTCCTCGAAGCAGCAGTTTGACTGCCTGACCGCGGGAGAAGAATAGAGGAGGAGATGTACTCCCTGTACACACATGACTGCGGCCAGGTTCAGCTCAAACTCCATCATCAAGTTTGCTGATGACACTGTGGTGGTGTGCCGGATCTCCGACAACAATGAGAAGGCCTACCGGGAGGAGGTGGCTGATCTGACACTCTGGTGTCAGGACAACAGCCTCCTCTTGAATGCCACAAAAACTAAGGAGCTGATTCTAGACTTTAGAAGGGCTCAACATCCGAGGACGTACACGCCATTGCAGATAAATGGGTCTACTGTGGATAGGGTGAGCAGTTTTAAATACCTGGGAGTCCACATCACAGAGGATCTGACATGGACAACACACATTGCCGCACTGGTGGGTAAGGCAAAGCAGCGCCTTTACCACCTTAGACAGCTGAGGAAATTCAGAGTGTCTCTGAGGATCCTTCAATGCTTTTACTCTGGGGCTGTAGAGAGCACCCTGTCCGGCAACATTACAGTCTGATTTGGGAACAGCTCTGCCCAGGACAGGAAGGCCCTGCAGAGAGTAGTGCGTTCAGCAGAACGCACCATGGGAACTACACTCGCCCCCCTGCAGGACCTATACATCAGGAGGTGTAGATCGAGAGCAAGCAAGATTATGGGGGACCCCTACCACCCCAGCAACGGACTGTTCCAGCTGCTACGGTCAGGCAAGCGCCTCCACTGTAATGCTGTGAAAACGGAGAGGATGAGACGGAGTTTCTTCCCACAGGCCATCAGGACTGTTAACTATTATAACTCCAGGGACTAAATTTTGTCTTTTCTGTATTAACTTTAATTTATATGCTGTAACTGTAATTCTTTTTTTGCACAATCCGCAGGCATTGCCACTTTCATTTCACTGCACATCGTGTATGTGACAAATAAACTTGACTTGAAGATAAGACTGTTCTTTGCCTTCCATCACAGTGAGGGTGTGCCTGGAGGAATCACTGTGATGGTTGTCTGTGTTAAAGTGTAATTGTGTGTCTTGTGCTCTTAATTGTTTATTGTTTATAACTGCATCGTAACGACAATTTCATTCAAATTTATTTTTGAATGACAATAAAAGCAATTTGATTTGATTTATGCTGTTCTTTCTTGTCCCACTCTGGTTAGAGCATCCAAATCAATACCTGCACAATTATCTTCCCCTTTGCCTTTCACATTCTGCCATCTGAACATTCCATCCCCCCTCCCCTAAGCACACACACACCATGTTTTAGTAGAAACTAGACCAAGTGGACCCGTTGGGCCCAAACCTCTCCTACCCTGGTACAGCACCCTCTCCTCCTCCCCTCGCTCCTCACCTAAGCACACACACACCAGGTTTTAGTAGAAATTTACAGATTTGTTGTTGATACAGGAATCCCTTTCTTTACAAATTGTTCCTGTCACACAATTGATTATATGTGTTTTCAATTTACAGGTGGTTGGAAGAGTGTGTGGGAGTTGAGGGGTGGTGAAGAAGGACAGGGGAACAGGGTACATGCTTGGAATGATGGTGGAAAGAGTGGCTGGAGCCAAAGGAGAGAGTTAGCACGAGCCAGGGTGGGATAAGTGCCTTTAAAAGCTGAGGAGGTGATATTGCATGGGTGAGTGACTAGGGGGATTAGACATGGTGAGAGGAGGGAGACTGCTCAGGAGAATTGGAAAAGAAGAGTGCCCATAAGGGCTGAGAGAGAGAGAGAGTAGGCTGGTGAGAGTGGGGACACAGAAAGCACCTGGAATAACTGGGAGAGGGGGTGGATTGACCAGGATGGGAAAGGGAATGGGCTGACAAGAGCTGGGGTGGGGGGGAGGAAAAGAGAGAGAGCTGGTGGGTACCCTAAAACAGTACATTATGTATGTTATTATTCTCTTATTTTACAGTTATGAATAATATATGTAATTACTTTCATTTGTATTGGTGTATTTTATGCATTTTTGATCAAAATTCTTGAACTCCAGGATACAGCCAGTGGCTTATATTGAAACTAATGAATGGTTTCTCCACTATGTATCCCCTTGCATGACAATGACAACTAGAACTTTTCCCTCCAATTTCAAGTCATCCTCCAACTCCAAGGAGACATCTTTATCCACGGCACTGGGCAACCACACAACTTTTGAAACTTATGCTTGTGACTTAAGGAGACCGTATGTAGATCCTTCCTGCGCTAATCCTTTTCACTCTTTCAACATGAATGGCTTCCTGCACCACAGTGCTCTCGTCAATTTGTGTAATTTCCTACAGTCTCTGCTCCTATCTGTAATGTACAAAGGCAGAGACTGCAGCAATACCATGTTCTGGATCCCCATCTTTCCCTCACTGCAGGCCCACCCTCCTGTCCCTGCCCACTGTCCAAATCTACATTAAACAACTTATGGAATGTGACTTCTTCCCAGAACAAAGTAATTTTATTCCCTCCTTGATGTTATCCTTCCTAGCAAAGTGTGAAACTCTGATTGCAGCTCATTAAATATGGGAGCAATTTCCTCCGATTGCAGATATCTTCTGCCAATGTGGCTGCTGTGGAACACAATGGTTCCTAACACCCTCCACATGCTAAACCACAACACATCACCTGCCCAACCACCTCGGCCACAATCCAATTTATTCTATCCGTTATTACATTTTCATCTATTTAAAACTTTAATTATAATTTAGATTAATTAATAATCTGGTTGTAAGGTACCAGCTGTAGTTACACTGTTTGCTGTAGATTGTAATTTAGAGTACATTTATTTAAATCGGAGAGGAAGAAACTACAATACCTACCAGCTAATAGTCTTCCTGTGATGTTACACACTGATTTTCTTCCCATAATTCGGAACACTTGAGTTAGGTTGTACCTTCTGGTACCTCTCATTAATTCATCCCTACCACTTAAGACACCAGTGCAACACCTTTATGCCTGCTCACAACATGAAAACACGCCCCTTGGCCGAACTTGTCCATGCTGACCAAAATGCCCCGTCAATGCGAGTCTTATCTGCCCGCATTTAGCCCATATCCCTCTAAACTTTTACTATACATGGATCTATTCAAATATCTTTTAAATGTTGTAATAGTACCTGTCTCAACTATCTCCACTGGCAGCTGGTTCCATATACCCGTCAACCTCTGTGTAAAACAAGTTACACCTTAGGTTCCTTGATTCCCCTACTCTGAGTGCATATTGCACATACACAAGAGGTTTAAGGATTAAAAAAAGTAAACTAAATTTGTAAAGTCTTTTTCAGTGCAGGCAGTTACCAGGGAGAGGGATGGATTTAGTACAAGGAAATTGGGTTTGTAACCAGTGTCTTGGGCGGGTATTCAGGGTTTCACATGTAATTCAGCTGCCACCAAATGATCTACAGTTTACTAGAATAAATACTTTCAATGTCGTTCACCACAAGCTTTCTCTTCAGTACCATCTTGGCAACATGAGCACTGCTTTGGCTGAGCATGAAAAATATTTTTGTTAATATTTCCATGCATTGTTAAATGGGTTTGGCCTTTGGAATACACTACAACTTTCTTAGCTTAAGATAGATGCAAAATGCTGGCACAATCTGCACTACCTTTGGTATAAACCAGCATCTGCACTATCTTTGGTATAAGCCAGCATCTGCACTATCTTTGGTTTAAGCCAGCATCTGCATTATCTTTGATATAAACTAGCATTCTGCAGTTCCTTTCTACTAGCTCCTTGCTTTACAGTCTGTGTACCAATAATAAAGCTCTGTTCCAATGCCTGTGATTGAGAAAGATTTTCAACAACTCATCTTTGATGCAGCACTGTGGTGCAGCTGGTAGAGGTGTTGCCTCACAGAGCCAGAGACCCAGGTTTAATCCTGTCCTCAGGTGTTGCCTTTGTGGAGTTTGCACATTCTCCCTATGACTGTGTGGCTTTCCTTTGGTTTCCTCCCACATCTCAAAGACGTGCAGGTTTATAGGTTAATTGTCCTTCATTATTTGTCCCTCGTGTGTAGGGAGTGGGTAAGAAATGGGAATAATGTTGAGCTAGTGTGAACGGGTGATTAGTTGTGAGCGTGGACTCAGTGGGCTGAAGGGCCTGTTTCCACACTATATCACTGATAAACTAGCGTTGGCTTGATGATCTGTGTGGATTCTTGGCCATATATATTTCTATGATCCTGTGAAATTGTCGCGCTGATGTACGAAGAAGTGATTTTAGCTCACCTCTGGAATTCATCTTTTTGTCTATGTTTAATTGTATAAATTGTAAATGCTGAATGGTGTTATCAGATGTAAAATGTTATGTTCAATGTGAGAAAACATTAAGAAATTGTTATGAAAATTATGCAATGCTCTGCTGAAGATAACTTTTTATATAAGAGCTAAATTAACTGACCTACTGAGAAAGCAGAAGATTACAGTAAGGAGTAGTGGAAAGATGATGTGTATGTCACAAACTGCTTTTTTATAACTTTCCTTTTTGATTTTACACAACGTTGTTTGGTGCTTTAAAAACAAAACCACCGTGAAGAAGTTGTAGGACCAAGTCACTGGCCTGAGTTGTAGCACCAAGTCACTGAGTTCTATGGCTAAAGGCACTGAGGGTATGTGGGTGTTCCTGTGTTGTTGAGTGACATTAAACCCTCGCACCTGATATTGACAATTTATCGTTAATAATTAGGATACAGTTTTTCTTGAGAATATGTTACATTTTCTGAAATATTTTGCTTTTGTGGTGGTACATATTTCCCTTAAAGTCAGATGTTGATGCAAAAGTGAGAAACCTGTTGGGCATCTTTGTAGGGAAAAGCATACTCTGCAATTCCAATCACCAATCCTATGTTAATTAAAATAAAGACTATTGGAAATCAGATGGCAACACAACATAGATTTAAAATACAAAACAAAAAAGCTTGAAATATGCAACTACGGCTTAAGCAGGAACTGTGTGAAGAGAATAAAGAGTTAATGTTTCAGAACAATAAACCCATAGACTAATTAGTTTGACCTCAGTAAAGTTTTAAAAACAAGAACGGGGACTGAATTAACCATAAATAACTTGAACAAGTGTGCATTGATTAAAGAAAGCCAAGATGGATTTTTATTTAGACTCAAATCATATCTAACAGTGGAGTTTTTTGATCAAGAAACAGGGTCAGTGAAAAAAATGTGGTGGAGGTGTTATTTGTGGACTTCCAGAAGTCTTTTGATAACGTGCCACAGAACAGGCTTATCATCAAAACTAGAGGCTTGAAATAAAAAAAGGCTGCAACAGCATGGTCAGAATATGTACGGCATCACGGGAAATAGTGACTCGTAGTGAATGCTTCTTTTGAACAGAAGGGAATTGTGAAGTGGAGTATCCAGAGTTGGTTTTCAGGATAACAGCTTTTCTTTAGGTATATTAATGATTTGGTTATACAATGCCCCATTTCCAAATTTGCAGTGTGCACAAAATTTTAAGGTGCAGTGAACTGTAAGAAGATAGTAATAGCTAACAAGAAGATAGTGAGGAAACTGGTGAAATGCATAGACAGGTGGCAGCTGAATGGTGTTGCTATGAGAGTCAAAATGTCAATAATCAAGAACGTTTAATTGTCATATGTGTCGGGAGCAGAACAATGAAATTCTTACTTGCTGCAGCTTTACAGTCACATTAAATTTAACACAACATATAAATATACAACAAATGATCCGTGTCCAAGTAAACCAGAAGTGGCTGGTAGAAAGAATGAAAAAGGCAATGTAAACCAGAAGACACAATTCCTGCAGAAGGAGATCTTAGGGGAATAAGTGCAAAATTAATTTAATGTAGGAAACATTGAGGAGGTGATAAAGTATATGGGATCTTGGGTTTATAAATAGTGTAAATAAGTACAAGAGCAAGATCAAGTCATTAAAGTAAAAGTCCAGGGATCCAAGGGAAGGTTGGACCCAACATTGCTTTGTTTATAGAAAGCAAAGAGTAATTGTTGATGGACATTTTAGGCGTTGGAAGACTGTGGTGGTTTCCAAAGTTTCAGATTCCTTGTTTAATATGACTGATTTGAATGTGCCAATGGATCTCATATCTAAATATTTTGCGGATGATATCAAAATTGGCCAGGAAGGAACTTCGGATGTTGGTTTTAACCGACGATGGACACAAAAAGTTGTAACTCAGTGAGTCGGACAGCATCTCTGGAGAAAAGGAATTGGTGACATTTCAGGTTGAGACTTCTTCAGATTCGAAAAGGAATAGGTGATGTTTCGGGTCAAGACCCTTCTCCAGACTTCTGAAGAAGGGTCTTGACCCGAAACATCACCAATTCCTTTTCTCCTGAGATGTTGTCTGACCCGCTGAGTTACTCCAGCTATTTATGTTTATCAAATGGATCATGGTGAGGAAGAAAATTGCAGATTGCAGAGGTATTAGTGGATTGGTAAGGTGAGCAATAAAATGGCAAATAGGATGTAATCTGGACAATTGTGAGGAAAAGGGATAAGATCAAACAATGTAAGGATACATAAAATACATGGTAGGATTTTGACGTATAGACCAAGCGAGATCCTGAATCTCTCTTGCCCCAAGATATTTAAGTTTACATAGCGGTGGTATGTGATTAAAAAGCAGAAATTGAAAGTAAGAAATACCCAGAGTCAGGCAGTGTTTATGGAGAGAGAAAACAGAGTTTCAGATCACGATTTTTCATTGCAACCAGGACAAATTGGAAGTGCTGAGAGGGGATAAAGAACAAAGAGAATGTCTGTTACAGGTCAAACACCAAGAAAGACAGACTGTGGCAAGGCTGGAATTGTCTGTTGGGAGAGGATGGTGAAGGTTTATTAAATAGGAACAGAATGAGAAGGGAGGAAAGAGGGGAAAAACAATGCCGGAACTTTGAGTTAGAAAACATTGCATTTACTGAAAATCTGAAGAAACATAGAATGCGGAACATATTCAGCAATTCATGCACCCGTGGAAAGAGAACAATCGAAGTAAAATTCCTGGTTGATGATCTTTCATCAGAACTGGTCAGTTCTGACACAACCTGGTCAGGTAGATTATCTAGTGGCGCAGCGGTAGAGTTGATGCCTCACAGCTCCAAAAATCCAGGTTTGATCCTGACTATGGGTGCTGTCTGTGCGGAGTTTGTATGTTCTCCCTGTGACTGTGTAGGTTTCCTCCCACATTCCAAAGATGTGCAGGTTTGTAGGTTAAATGGCTTCTGTAAATTGCCCCTAACGTGTAGGATGGGATAGCATTATCTACTGTTCGGGTAATTGTTGTTCGGTGTGGACTAGGTGGGCCGAAGGGCCTGTTTCCCTGCTGCATCTCTCAATTAAATTAGAATGATTGTGTTCTGAGGGCGGTGACATACCCAGTGGGAGGATGAGATGTGACTCCTCACACCTATTCTGGATTATTTTGGAACGATGTAAGAAGTCAAAGGCACTGAGACCAGAATTGGAGCAGGATGGGAAATTAATGTGAAAGGTGACTGAAATCTCAGGATCACTCAGCTTTCGATGGTTTAGAAGCTATTGGTCCAACATGGCAAATGGAACTAGCATAGATGGGCTTCTTGGTTGGCATGTATGAGTTGTGCTGAGCCTTGGTCCCCAGCAGTGTGTGTGGTTGACTGAGCTAGGTACAAGGCTTCTAGGTCCAGAAGTGGCTGACCTCAAGCCAGTCACTGACCTTGGGCCTGGGACATGAGGTGGCTGCTGCTGATGAGCTCAGGGTGAAGCAGTAGGCGATTCCCTTCCTTTTAGATCAAAACAATAGTATATTGTTAGTGTTTCTGTTCATCTTTCTTCACTTGGTATTTCACATCCTTGCATGGAGTCCTGTTCTTGTTTTGGGGATCCTGAAAGGAGTGAGGGGGTATGGGGAGAAGGCAGGAACGGGGTACTAATTGAGAGTGATCAGCCATGATTGCATTGAATGGCGGTGCTGGCTCAAAGGGCTGAATGGCCTACTCCTGCACCTATTGTCTATTGAATATCCCAAGAGAGCAAATGATTTGCATGAAAAGAAGCCACTAATGGAGCTCTGCCCACAGCACCCAGGACCTGGGTTAATGGTGAGTGCGGTGTTTGGCCTCCAACCCTGGTTGTCAGCCGAACAAATTGGGTATCCTGCATTATACTATTTGGATTCAGTTTTAGATTATTTTGGTGAGTTATTACAATCATTTCAGTTTTTTACCAAGGATTTTGACTTCAATTGAATAATTTATTTTGGGCTTCTAAATGTTACAATGTTTTTGAAAATTGCATGCCTCTCATGTTCCCAATTGGGATCTGATGACTAATAAATGAAACTATTTTGGATTTTATTTATTACATGGAAATTTGAGTGTTAAAGGTTGTTTCACGGTTTGTGAAATGGGAAAGGCTCCCTGTAATCAGCCCTGTGTAAGTTAGCCAATAGTATCTGGGGATTAACTTAGCGTACAGAGTTTCCTTGGCGTTAGGAAATTGTGTCATTGTTCTGTGTGTTGCAGTCTGAAGTTCCATTGCATAGTTTTGCTTAATTCAGCAGTATGCCCCTCGTTCAGAGGTTTAGGCAGAGCTCAATGTTACTTGTTTTTTTGTGGTAGGAACAGTCTAACGCGAACTGGTGACTATGCAGCAGATGGTCACTTGGATGACTGAATATGACATGCTGGTGCACTCGAATGGCCAATCTGAACACCGTTCAGCTGTCTTGATGTGTACTGGCTTGATAAAGCTATATTGCAATTTGTAAAGTTCATTAATTTTGCAAAGAACCCAACTTGGTCTGCTATTATTCTCCCTTCCTACCTCTCCAATATGTGTTTGGCTGACTACTATACACAGTCGATATAGACACAAAATGCTGGAGTAACTCAGCGGGACAGGCAGTATCTCTGGATAGAAGGAATGGGTGACGTTTCGGGTCGAGACCCTTCTTCCAACCCAACCCGAAAGGCCACCCATTCCTTCTCTCCAGAAATACTGTCTGTCCCGCTGAGTTACACCAGCATTTTGTGTCTATCTTTGGTGTATAACCAGCATCTGCAGTTCCTTCCTACACTATCCACAGTAGACTACATTGTGAACACCAAAGGCTAGACTTCATAAGTTCGTAAGTCATAGGAGCAGAATTAGGCCATTTGGCCCATCGAGTCTACTCTGCTGTTTAATCATGGCTGAACTATCTTTCCCTCTCAACCCCATTCTCCTGCCTTTGAGTTAGGCTGAACTGCCTGTGTCTCTATGACCTATAACCTCAGATCCGAAACCATGCAAAGATAGTCACCCAAATACAATATTTAGGTAAAAGAGCTGATACAGATGCATAGAATTTACCATTAAATGATCTTTTCCAATTATCGAGATAGGCCATGATCTCTGATACAACACATTATTTATGGCTTCATCACTATTATTAATCTCATATAAACTCATCCTCTTTATAATCTCTTTGTGATTGCACGTTTGTTTGCAGTTAGAGGCAAAAAAAAAAAAAATTAGAGATGGGGTATTCAGTGAGTGTCTCAAAACCTGGTTCATAAGACGTAGAAGCAGAATTAGGCCATTCAGCCTAACAAGTCTGCTCCACCATTCAATCATGGCTGATCTATGTTTCCCTCTCAACCCCATTCTCTGCCTTCTCCCCTTTGATATCCTTACAAATCAAAAACCTATCTTCGCTTTAGAAATGACCAAACACTTGGCCTCCTCAGCCATCTGTGGTAATGTATTCCACAGATTCACCACCACCCGGCTTAACAAATTCCTCCGCATCTCCTTTCTAAAAGTATGTTCTGTTATTCTGAAGCTGTACCCTGTGGTCCTGGGCTCTCCTCAAAGTTTTCATTATTCAGTCAGTTTCAATGAGGTCCCCACTCCTCCTTCTAAACTCTAGCGAGTACAGGCCTAGAGCTATAAAGCGCTCATCATACTTTAATCCAGTCATGCCCGTGATCATTCTCGTAAACCTCCTCTGGACCCTCTCCAATGCAAGCACATCACTTCTTGGATATGGGGCACCAAAACTACTCACAAAACTGTAAATGTGGTCTGACCAGTGCTCTATAAAGCCTCAGAATTACATCTCTAATTTTACCTGCTAGTCCTCTCGAAATGAATGCTAACATTGCATTTGCCTTCCTTACTAGTGATTCAACATACAAATTAACCTTTTGGAAATGCTGCTCCAGCACTCACAAGTCCCTTTGCACCTCAGATTTCTGAATCCTTTCCCCATTTAAAAAATAGTCTACAGTTTTATTCCTATCACTAAAGAGCATGACCGCACACTATCTGCCACTTATTTGTCCATTCTCCCAACCTGTCCAAGTCCTTCTGCAGACTCCCTGCTTCCTCAACACTACCTGACCTCCAATTTTTCTTCATAACATCTGCAAAGCCATCAATTCTATCTTCCAAATCATTAAGATACAATGTGAAGATTAGAAGACCCAACTCAGACCCTGCGGACTACGACTCACTGGTAGCTAACCAGAAAAAAAAGTTTATTCCCACTCTTTGCATTCTGCCAAACTTCTATCCAAGCGAGCCTCTCCCTCAAATACTATGGTCTCTCATCTTGTTTAGCAGGCTCATGTGCGACACTTTGAAAATCCATGTAAACCACATGCATAGAAACATAGAAAATAGGTGCAGGAGGAGGCTATTTGGCCCTTCGAGCCAGCACCGCCATTCAAATAACCCATGCCTGCCTTCTCCCCATATCCTTTGCACTGACACTCCTTTGACTATCCTGCTATTTACTTCCTCAAAGAGTTGTCAAGCTGGAAAGGGTACAGAGAAGATTTACGAGGAGGTTGTCAGGACTTGAGAGTCTGAGCTAAAGGCAGAGGTTGAATAGGCTGGGACTCTATTCCTTGGAGTGCAGGAGGATGAGGGGTGATCTTCTAAAGGTATGTAAGATCATACAGCATCATCACTCCCTGCCTGAGCACATTTGTGGATGGCCCTGATTGGTCCTGGTGTTTCCTCGCCTCCAGTTCACTCTCTCCTCCCCCCCCCCCCCCCATCTTTCAGTCTGAAGAAGGGTCCAGACCCGAAATGTCACACATCCTTTGTCTCCAGAGATGCTGCCTGACAAGTTGAGTTACTCCAGTACTCTGAAACGTCACCTATCCATGTTCTCCACAGATGCTGCCTGACCTGCTGAGTTACTCCAGCACTGAGAGGCTGATCAGGGGACAATCCTTGGAGAGAGTATGCTGGCAGAAGAAAATTAGTTGCATAAAATTGAAATGGCTAAAGAGATTCAGGGATGGTTAGCTGTGGGTTGTTCTCAAGGGAAATGAAACAGGAATTGTGCACTTGAGGGAGTATTTGCTGGGACGAATAGAGGAAGTTGCAGTAAGAAAGAATTCATTACTGGATTTTAACTTGTCTTTCCTTGTACAGATGCAAGGAAAGCAAGCGAGCAAGCAGATTTCCAGTTTGTCATGTTTGGGAACTAAGATAGACACAAAGTGCTGGAGTAACTCAGCGGGTCCGGCTGTATCTCTAGACAAAAAGGATAGGTGACATCGGGTTGGAACCCTTCAGTCTGAAGAAGGGTCTCGACCCAAATCGTCATGCATCCTTTTTGTCCAGAGATGCTGCCTGACCTGCTGAGTTACTCCAGCACTTTGTGTCTATCATTGGTAAAAACCAGCATCTGCAGTTTTTTTATGTCCCATGTTGGGATATAACTTTATGCCAAGCTTGGGAAACACTAGAGATTGCAATGCTGGCTACCCACCTAGGAATAGAGACAGGAACCACTGGCAGGTGCAAAATGGACACTTTCAGAAAACTAGGGCATTTGTAGCCCTGGGGTAGGAACAGATTAGGTTTAGGATTATTCTTGTCACGTGTACCGAGGTACAGTGAAATATAATATGGAAACAAGCCAGTCAGCCCACCTACACGCTGACCATCGATCACCTATTTACACTAGTTCCCTCTTATCCCACTTTTGTATGTACTCCCTACACACTAAGGGCAATTTACAGAGGGCTAATAAATCTACAAACCTGCATATCTTTAGCATGTGGGAGGAAACTGGAGCACACAGAGGATACAATCACCGGGAGAACGTGCAAACTCCGCACAGACAGCACCCAAGGTCAGGATCAAACCCGGATTTCTGGCGTTGTGAGGCAGCAGCTCTACCGGTTACGTCGCCGTGCCGCCCTAATTTGCATGTTATCCAATTAAGTCAGATAGTACTATACATAAATACAATCGTCAAACTTAAGCACAATAGATAGAGGAAAGAGGAAGATTCAGAGTGCAGACTATCATTTTCAGCATTGTAGTACATCAGTTCCATAGAATGCATGTGTAAAATTAGAAGGCCACTTAGAAATGCAAATGGTTCCCTAAGGAAAAAAAATGAAAATATTCCTGATTGTGCAACTAAACTCTGAAATAAAACAGCTTGCCTGAAACAGTTAGCAAGGAGTTGATGTGTGGAGCAGATATTTGAGCTGTTTCTTGCAACAATGATAAAAAATATTGCAGTGAACAATATTGCAAACTTGATTGTGCCCGTGCCAGTCAGAGCCAGCCTCATGGAGCCGGAGGTGGCATGGCCAGGTACCTCTGAGCACAGGTCCCCGGCCCTGCAGGTCACAGCTCCGACTACACATCTAAGCACTGCTTGAATCTGATGAGCGTTTCTGCCTCTCCAACCTTTAGGAGGTGAGTTCCACATTCCCAGGTGAAAAAAAGATTTCCTCATCTCCAATCCTTTCACAAATAAAGTGAAACCAGCACCTCTTGGTTTCTTAACCCTTTGCTGAGGGAAGTAGGTCCTCCATGTTCATTCTAGCTAGGCCCCTCATAATTTTATGCTTATTACTTTTGAGTTTATACTCTGTTTTCACTCCCAAAGAAAGTAACAGCAAATTATCTAATCACACAATAGCTACAGTTTTTCCATTCTGGCAACATCTTTGTAGATCTCCTCCACTTCCTCACAGTCACATCTTGCCTGTGAAATGGTGACCAGAACTATGTACAGTTTTTAAACAGTGAACTCTGACCTGACTAATGTACACAGTTCCAGCGTGATCTATTGTATTCTATGCCAATACAAATAAAGTATCCCATATACCTTTTCAACATTAGTTGACTTGCTAGCTTTAAGGATCTGCAGATATACACATGAAAATCCCTTTCTTCATTCACGTTACTCAATATACTTCCATTCACCTCTCAAAATGCACTGTCTTGCACTTTTCCTGATTGAATTCAATTGACCATTTTTCTGACTAAACGTTCTGTATCCTGGAGGGATAATGAAAGAGGATTGTTGAAGTGTCGCTGCTTCTCTTGTGTTTCAGGTACCCGAACCAAAGTTTCAAGTTCCAAATGCTGAAGAAAAGGATTTGTGGCTGTCTGCCTTAAATGAAGCAATCAAAGAGGCCAACAATGAACAGTTTGATCAGGTGATTGTTTTCAGTGTCAGTAAACTGCTGTGCAGACTGGATTGGTAATCAACTCGTGACCCAGGTGTGATAGGGTACAGTAAAAACAAGACAAGAGTCGCCCTCCGTTCACATTGAGCCAATTCTGTAAAACACAAAGTACTGGAGTAACGCAGTGGGTCAGGCAGCATCTCTGGGGGACATGAATATGTGACCCTTAGGTTGGTCAGGACCCTTATGGAGTATGTAAAAGGATCTAACCCATCCGTTGCCAATCCATTCCCTCTGCAGATACTCCCTGACCCACTGAGCTATTCCAAAACTTTGTGTTTTAATCAAGATTCCAATTGCAGTTCCTTGTGCCTCCCTAGAGCCAATTCTGTACACTTCTCACAGAAATTTTAATCTTCATGAGAAGACCCACGTGGCAACTTACACAAAATGAGGTACCCTTTATTCGTACCATATGGACAGTTTGATTGTGATCATGTATAGTCTTTTCTTTGACGTGATAACACGCAACAAAAAATATTTTCATTGTACCTCAGTACACATGGCAATGATAATAACTAAACTAACCTAATTTAAGAATTAAAATCTAAAAGGATGCCATTGATCGGGCAAGTCATGGATGTGTGTGTCACAGTGATGACAGTAAATGATGGTACATTATCACATGGTCTTACGAAAGCTCAGCATCCTTGGTTTTCAGTTTCACTTCCCAGGGGCTTACCAGTCTCACGCTTAGATCAGATAAAGAGAGGAACACTATTCCCTGTACAGTGAAGTTAAGAACATAGACTTAAATTGATGGAAAAAGTCAGGGAATCTGAGAAGAAATCTTCTTGTGTAGAATAGTTAAGCACTGCAGTGCACTGCAATGTTGTTAAGATGGAGAGCCCTGCACTACAGGAATTAGAATCACAGAATGGTTAAAGCAGAGATAGAGGCCTTTCATTCTATGAAGTTTCTGCCAGTTCTTTGTGGATAAATCCCATTAGTCCAACAGCCCTTTTACTTGCGGCTCAGCAATAATTCCCACAAATGTCTATAGAACTGTTCCATCACCCTGATGGGCAGTGCACTCCAGTGCTGCACCACTGTGTAAGTTTGTATGTTTCCTCTCATATCCTTGTGTCTTATAGGAGCAAAGAGGTCCTTCTGCAGTTGTACAGGGCCCCTAGTGAGACCGCACCTGGAGTACTGTGTGCAGTTTTGGTCTCCAAATTTGAGGAAGGACATTCTTGCTATTGAGGGCGTGCAGCGTAGGTTCACTAGGTTAATTCCCAGAATGGCGGGACTGTCGTATGTTGAAAGATTGGAGCGACTCGGCTTGTATACGCTGGAATTTAGAAGGATGAGAGAGGATCTTATTGAAACGTATAAGATTATTAAGGGATTGGACACGTTAGAGGCAGGAAACGTTCCCAATGTTTGGGGGAGTCCAGAACCAGGGGCCACAGTTTAAGAATAAGGGGTAGGCCATTTAGAACGGAGATGAGGAAAAACTTTTTCAGTCAGAGAGTTGTAAATCTGTGGAATTCTCTGTCTCAGAAGGCAGTGGAGGCCAATTCTCTCGATGCTTTCAAGAGAGAGCTAGATAGAGATCTTAAAGATAGCGGAGTCAGGGGGTATGGGGAGAAGGCAGGAACGGGGTACTGATTGTGAATGATCAGCCATGATCACATTGAATGGCAGTGTTGGCTCGAAGGGCCGAATGGCCTACTCCTGCACCTATTGTCTATTGTCTTTTCCCATCATTTTGAAATCTGACTTGCCTGGTCCATGATCTCACTGTAATGGGAATAGGTTCTGTCCATTGACCTTGCATAAGCACATTATGATCTCCTACACCTTTATCTAATCACAACTTCCAAGGAGAACAGCAACACCATAACTCTGTAACCTCATGGTTAAAATATTTCATTCGTGGATCCATTCCAGTAAATCTTTTCTAAACCTGGTCCTACACATCATTCCTCAAGATAAATGACTAGAATTGGATGCTATACTCCAGTAACTTCCAGTTGTTGCCAAATTATGTTATTAAATATTAAATATTCAAAATAACCATCATGATTTTGCCATGGAAACATCTTAGGTTGTTGAAAATCCGAAATAAAAACAGAAATTGTTTCAAATACTCAGCAGGACAAGTGACATCAGTGCACAGAGAAACAGAGTTAACATTTGAGGCCGATGAAGGGTCTTTTTCATAGATAGGGTAAGCAGTCCGAGGGTGGAAATATTAAAGACAAGAGGGCATAACTTTGAGGTGAGAGGGGCAAAGTTTAAAGGAGATGTACACAGGTTTTTTTCTTGTGCAGAAAGTGGTGAGTACCTGTAATGTACTGCCAAGGTTGTGTTGGAGGCAGATATGACAGCAGCATTTAAGAAGCTTTTAGAAAGGCTTATAGATATGCAGGAAATGGAGGGATATGGATAATGTGCAGGCAAAGGATAGTAGTTTAACGTGGCATCATGTTCAGCATGGACATTCTGGGCTGAAGGGCCTGTTCATGTGCTGCACTATTCTGTCTATGTTCAAATGATAACTGACGACCTGAATATTTTCAGTACCTTTTACTCTTGCAACTAGATTTTATTCTTTATGGTGCCGAGGATCCTATATGCATTACAGTAAAACTCCAATTATCCACTATTTAACAATACAGAGGTTCTGGTGGTTTGGCATATGACTCTTCATGTAGTATTTTGCTGCATTCCCTGTCCACCCGCTGGGGCCCCAGTTTCTGTCCTCCCCTTGTAACTTACATGTTTCTATTTCCTGTGTACTTTTTGAAGTTAGCAGACTCCCTGAACTATTGCTGTGTAACATTCTAAAACATTATTAAACATGTGCAATATCATTAAAAATGTTGGAATGTTAATAAAATAGCAGTCAATAATCTGGAAACTCCACATCTGGCATCTCATAATCCAGTGTGTGTTGGATTTTTGGAGTTTTACTTTGCTATCTGCATTCTCAACGTGGTCTGTTACTTTCAAATATTTTTTGGCCATATAATATTACACTTCTCGGTGTTAAACTTCAGCTGCCACTTCTCTACACATCCTGTTAGGGTTAGGTTAATGCGCTTTATCACCATCCTCTTCAGTTTGGAGTCATCTGCAGATTTTTAAGTCTATCCCCATTAATATATGTCCCAGTGTTTATCCCAAGGGAACTTCTATCTCCAATCCTTATTCCCATTTCCTAATTATGTTACAACTGACCCTTTTTTTCACAGGCATAATCCTGATCATTTTTGTGCAAGTCTTTGTCTGATATTTCATCAAAACAATTAATAGTTCAATTCACTTCACATTATTAATGGCAAAGTTAAATTATGAAATGTGTAAAACAAAGAAAATTAACTGCTGTGGTAAGCGATGGAATTTATCGTCCTATAATGATCAGTCTGAGGAGGTTTGCTGCTGTTTGACAATGATAAAGCTTTTACTTGACTGATTTATCGAGGTGAAAGTTGCTGTATGTTGCAAAGAACCTGAACCCAAAAGTATGCCGATGCACAAAACAGAAGTACAGTGAAATCTGTCTGTACTGTCCTTGCCTTCATTCTTGGATCATAAATGTGATCAGATATCACACCTGCAATGTCAGCAGTGTTCTGCCATGCCCCTGAATATTTTAGCATCATTTACTGAATATTTATGTTTAGGTTACAGTGGATGAAAAAAGTTCTCTGGATCACTTGACACGTAACAGAGTGAAAATAAACCACAGCAGAAGACCACCAACCAGACAACATCGGAGAGAAGTAAGTTCAGCTGTGAAATTAGAAATTCCTTGTGTGGAGCACATTTGCCAAAGTACATAAAAGTTCGTAAGATCCACATGCAGCCATGTTTTTACACAATTAAGAGTTACATTCAAAGAATGCTATGCATCAAGGTTATGATCAAGATTAATCAACCACTGCAGTTAGTAGGAACCATATATTGCAGCATCCGATGTGACACAATGAGGCTTATCAAAACACCAGCTTCATTTCCTGCCTTGGGATCCACCCACCTGGAACATTCATTGGTAAAAAAAACATTAATTGGCTAAAAAAAACATTTAATTGGTCAGAAATCATGCACTTGATCCCTAAATTTTGATCTATGCTTTTCCCCCATATCCCTTGATTCCCTTAACCCTAAGAGTGAAATCTAACTCTCTCTTGAAAACATTCCAGTGAATTGGCCTGTTCCTGTTACTGGGGCAAAGTCGAACATTTTGTCTTCCACAAGGGCGGGGTGGATATTGTAAGAACTTTTTTGTTTTGAATTAGCTTTGTTGACAGCAAAAGAAACCACGTGCTGGAATAACTCAGTGGATCAGGCAGTATCTTTGGAGAACATGGATTGGTGAAGTTTTGAATCGTGACCCTTCTTCAGACCATGTTCTTCAGAGATGCTGCCTTACCCGCTGGGTTACTCCAGTACTTTGTGTCTTTATTTTTGTAAACCAGCATCTGCAATTCCTTGTTTCCAGATTTATTGCAATTTTGATTACCTATCACATCGCATCCCTTGCGCAGAGTAGGTGAAGCAAGGACCAGAGGACACAAGTTTAAGGTGAAGGGGAAAAGATTTAATAGGAATCTGAGGGGTAACTTTTTCACATAGAAGGTGGTGGGTGTATGGAACAAGCTGCCAGAGGAGGTAGTTGAGGCTGGGACTGGCCAAATGTTTAAGAAACAGTTAAGACAGGTACATGGATAAGACAAGTGTGGAGGGATATGGACCAACGCAGGCAGGTGGGACTCGTGTAACTGGAACATGTTGGCCAGGGTGTGCGCAAGTTGGGCCGAAGGGCCTATTTCCACGCTGTATCACTCTATGACCTGTAACTGACCCAGCATTTGTAGTTCTTAAACTCCACCAAACTTTTTTTCTGTCTTGGTACATTACATTTGCCATGCCATTTAGCCAATTTCTGGGTTGAAGGAACATCTAATGAAAAAGGGATGGAAAGACCAAATTATCTCTCAATATTTTAACCTCTGAGGTTCCTGTGTACCTGGAGTTAGTATTCATGGGTTGGGAATTTGATTCAATCCCATCTCTCAGCAAAATTTGGTTAATGGAACCCAAAATTGGAAACTACTGAAAGGCAACAGATTAGACGTCATTCGTTCTGAGTGAAGAGTAAACACTTCGGATAGCAATCGCTCAGGAAAGAATTATTAAACATTAAGATTAATGAACTCTCTCTCATTTAGCAACCAGTAATAACTGATATTAATAACCAGTAATAACCAGTAATAACATTACAGAAACTGAAGAAGCCCATTCATGAAGATCATGGCTAACTTTTACCTCTGTACCACTTTACTGCAACCCTATCTCTAGATTCTCTTGATGTCTAAAAAACAATCAAATCTGTTTCCCGACATCACTGAACCCTAGGGTGGAATATTCCAAGGGTTCACCACACTCTGGGTGGAGAGATTACTCCTCTGGCCTGAATTGCTGATCCCTCATTTTGAGACCTTGAGTCCTGGTTGTGGATATTACAGTAAGGGGAAACATCATCTGTTGAGCTCATTCAACATAGAATGTAATTTATGATTCATATCATTGAACATTTTTCTTTAGTACAACTGATTTCTGCTTGGATTTTGCCCTAATGCAGTGTTTGCTCCATTTTAATGTGTATCGATCTGAAATTGGTCGTACTCAGTCAATTGGTGTTTATATTGAGCCATTATTCTGAAATTGAAGTCCCAGCCGTCTCTGTGAAATGTGACTGCCCACTTGCCAGTGTGTCAGCTGCTCACCTCAACTGTTTAAGAGATTGCTGCTGTTAGTTACTTCACAGATCAGGCAGTATAGGACAGATGACATTTCAGGTTGACATCCTTCAGATTAATCTTCTGATTCATTCGTATGAAGGAGGGCCCCAACCTGAAATGCCATCAATCTCTTTCCCTCCACAGATGCTACCTGACCTGCTGAGTTTCTCCAGCACTTTGAGTTTTGCATCTGCAGCCTCATAGGAATCCATGCATCAATCCACACCTGATTCATCAGCTGCTTAGTCACCTCCAAAGATGCTGCCTGGCCAAATGTATTGTTCTTCACTTTTCTGTTGGCTAAATTGTGTTGCTATCTCAGCATGTTAAAGAGTAATTATGGGCTCTAATCATTTATTTTTAAATGGTAGGTTGCCACTGCTGTGTCTGATGGAATGCAGAGATTGGAACTTGGTGCTCAGAATCTTATAACTGAAGACAAAAGTGAAGTGAATTCAAAGGGAAATGTTCGTGACCACGCCAATACGAATAGAGTTATCCTCATGCCTAAGGTCAAACCCAGTAATGCAAAAGTCAATATTGGGTCAGGGGTGATGGACAACCAGAGCAAGGAGCCTGTGACCGAGGAAGGGGCGGGGCCTGTCACCGATGAAGGGGCGGGGCCTGTGACCAAGGAAGGGATGGGGCCTGTGACTGAGGAAGGGGACGGGCCCGTGACCAATAAAGAGGAGGGGCCTGTGACCAATGGGGGCAAGGAAAAAGCTCGACCAGACCCCATAGAATGGGAAAAAGCAAATGAATCCGATTGCCAAGCAAATGTATCCAGGGGTGATGAATTGAAGAAGCTATCTTTTGAAACAAACAGTGTTAGTTCACTTTCTAGAGCAAGTCTATCCAGAGTTAAATGTTCTTCCATGGGGGATCTCTTGGGCGAATCCAAGCCAAAAGGAATGAAGAAAGGATTCAAGGCATATTTTGCTGACCTGAAGAATGAGAATGTGGAAAAAATGGAAGGTGAAATAGCGCTGGAGCTAAAAGGAACACAGAAACTTCTCAATCAAGTGTCTCAGGTCTTGGATCCAGGTGAGCAGAGTGATTCCACACAGAATGGCCAGTCAACCAAACATGCTGCACACTTATTAAATGAAGCTATGGCCAAATGGTCAGAGGCTGACAAAGTCTTGCAGGAACTTAAAGATTTAAAGGAATTCTGCAAGAAATCTGAGGCACTCACCTTGGAGGAGAAAGTGAGACGCAAAAATCTGTTGACTATCCACAGAAGAAGTGTGCCGTAGTTTGACTATAATTTCCAGGAACGTCAGTACAAACTTGGTGGGTAGACAAACTGTTATTTCAAAATCTTAAACCAGGTTTCTTACATTATCTTAAATTTGTCTGCAGAAAGTGGGAGACCTACAAGGTTGGCCAGAACATCTTTGATGAAGTAATAGATTTTTTGTAAAATAATGATTTGTATGGTATTGAGCAGAGAATCTGGGATCATGCACTGATCACCCCAGCACGGTCACGCTAATCACCAGCTTGACTGCTACCAAGAGTCAAACATTTTGCACATGCTCAGTTTTAGACTTTTAGCGAAAAAGAGCTTCCTCAGATTTTCTTTGCTCTCATTTTCCTTTGTCCTTGTTGTTTCAGCTCTCTAGTTTCCTGTTGTGTTGCTCAACTATGATTTGGAGCAAATGCTGGGGTTAGAGAGTTCCCTCTGCATGCCGCATGTCCTTTCTTCAATTATCCAATGGTATGATGAAGGTTGTTACAATAGATTTCTCTCTGACAGTGTTGTCAATGTGATGGCAAGAACGTTGTTTGTGAAGGAGACAGGCTACTGAGTCCAATCCTGCCCAGGGTCAGACGGCAATTATCTTCAAATTCTGTAATCAATGAAATATGAATGTAAAGTTGCTGATTTGTAATTTCCAGTCAGTATTTCAGTTACCGCAAGTATTACTGTTTTTAGTTTAACTGCATTGTTCAAACAATATTTGTACAAGTATTTCTGCGAAAACACGATAGTTGCATTTGTAAGAAACTCCACGTTATAGAAGATAAGATAGAAGATTGTGTTTTAAAAACAAGTGTCATTGGGGATAAGAGGGGGTTAGGGACTAGAAAGTTTCAGATTCGCAATAATAGTTATTTTTCCTGCAGGATTTTCAAAACTAAAGGTATTTACAATAGCTACAGGTTTTGTTACTGCAAACTACAAATACTGAAGGTTGCGTTTTATTTAATGGAGTATCGTTGCACAAGTGTCAATACAAATGATTACGTGTCAATTTCCAGTGGCCTCCCACATTGAAACCAGCAGCTGCATTCTGAAGAGACAATGGTGTCTTATTACTGCATGGAGGTTACATGGAAACAATTATTTACTCCAAGACTCTTTTTTTTCCCACAAGATAGCTTTTAATTCTGCTTATCAATTTTCAAAGTAATTTAAAAGTGGCTCTCTACAGTTCCAGATTGAAATTGCATTTAACCAATTTGCGCTATGGAAACAAGCATTACAGCAGAACTACCTGTATTTCTGTGACCTCCAATTATTTTTACCACCAGTATTAATATTTATGCAAAAATAAAACAAAATGACTGTCTTAGTATATACCAAGTGAAATGTTTTATATATCCTACCAATTAACACTGGCTTATTGCTTTATTTATACTTTAACCATGTTTATATTTTTCTGTAATGAAGGAAATATACCATGAAATAATGTAGAAACATTTTAAAATAAAATGGCATTCTGTCAACCACAGTATTAAATGTGTTAAGTTTTATTGAATGATTTGGGATATGTCAAATTTTAAATATTCTGATGTGGCTAGGATTAATACAAATTTTGTTTCTACCACCTCAGTTGCTTTCCTGTTGCATGTACTCCTGCAAATGCCTCGCCAATGACTATTGAATAGTTGTGGAAACTCAAATTGCAAATGTCCATAAAGCAATCCTTGAAATGGTCATAATCGTATGGCTGGTTTCTGGAGGATTGCTTCCCCACTCTTATTGTGTCCCATAATCTGTGGTGATGCCTTAGAGGGAGTACAGAGAAGGTTCACCAGATTAATCCCTGGGATGGCGGGACTTGCATATGAGGAAAGACTGGATAGACTGGGCTTGTACTCGCTGGAATTTAGAAGACTGAGGGGGGATCTTATAGAAACATATAAAATTCTTAAGGGGTTGGAGAGGCTAGATGCGGGAAGATTGTTCCCGATGTTGGGGGAGTCCAGAACCAGGGGTCACAGCTTAAGGATAAGGGGGAAGTCTTTTAGGACCGAGATGAGAAAACATTTCTTCACACAGAGAGTGGTGAGTCTGTGGAATTCTCTGCCACAGAAGGTAGTTGAGGCCAGTTCATTGGTTATATTTAAGAGGGAGTTAGATGTGGCCCTTTTTGCTAAAGGGATCAGGAGGTATGGAGAGAAGGCAGGTACAGGCTACTGAGCTGGATGATCAGCCATGATCATATTGAATGGCGGTGCAGGCTCGAAGGGCCGAATGGCCTACTCCTGCACCTATTTTCTATGTCTATGTTTTCTATGTGTAACTACCTGACAGAACAGGCAACATCTTACCCCCAAAAGCTGACCTTTTCCTGGTGCAATCCCTCAGTATTGTATTCTACTTTACCACCAACAACATAGGTAGCAAGAAGAATGAGGTCTTACAGGCAGAATTGTGCTAAATGTTAGTAAGTAAAGAAAAAGGGAGATAAAACAGATGTAGATGGTGTCAAGGAACAGTTTCAGAGAGAAGAGAACTTTTAATAAATCAGATGGATTGCACCTCCATAAGAATAGAACCAATATTCTAGCAGGGGAGTTTGCTGGTGCTACTGGAGGGGATTGCAGAAGGAGGAGACTACTTTAGCAGAGGGTTGTGAACAAGATTAGCTGCTAACATAACTGGGTATATAAGAGGTAAATGGGTGGTACGCGGAGGAGGCACATTAAGCACGAAAATGGAACTTGCATGTGGATGCAGAGAGCAATGATTAAGGAACATAATGAGTACTCTTTCATCTATCTTCAGGGAAAAGGGTACTTCTACAGTAATAGTGGAGCAGAGCTAATGCTCATGTTAAAAATGGATAGTATGGAGGTGTTGGTATAAGAAAATAACTGCAGATGCTGGTACAAATCGATTTATTCACAAAATGCTGGAGTAACTCAGCAGGTCAGGCAGCATCTCGGGAGAGAAGGAATGGGTGACGTTTCGGGTCGAGACCCTTCTTCAGACCTTCTTGGAGGTGTTGGTGATAGGAATGATAGTTCCCGGTGTTGGTGTTGCTGATAGTTGGTAATAGGTGTTGGTGATAGTTGGTGATAGGTGTTGGTGATAGGTGTTGATAGTATGGAGGTGTTGGTGAATTTAAAATAGGAAAATCGCTTGAACCAGAATGCAATGCATCCAAGGATTTTGACAGAAGTTTAGGAGGAAATCACAAAGGCACTGACAGTACAGTTTAATGTTCTCTCCATAAAGACGGTGCCAGAGAACGGGTAAAAGTTGCAAATGTTACATCCTGTTCAAAAAATAGAGAGTAAGCATGAAGTGCTGGCTGATCTGTTTAGCCTTGGTAATGGGAACAGTTTAGAAATATTGATCTGGGGCACGATTAATGGTAACCAGGAGGAAAATGAATTGATGAAGGCAAGCCTGCCGTTTCATTAAGTGTAAATCATGTTTAAACAGTCCGATTGAGTTTCTTGTTTTGAACTGAGATGAGGAAAGTGATAGATGATGAAGATATAAACAGGCTAGTAACATATGGGCAGATACTTGGTAGATGGTCTCATCATAAGCGGGGCGATGCATCTTGTTCGAATAAGTGAGCAGAAGCAAAGTACTGCTCTATTAGGGGTGCAGAAGAAGAGGTGGTTGAGAGAAGTGAAAAAGACATACATGATTCAATAGAAGCATGGAAGTTATGCTGAACCTATTTAAAGCATTGGTTCAATCTCAACTGGTGTATTGTGTTCATCCCCCCCCCCCCATCAGTCTGAAGGAGGGTCCCAATGTGAAATGTCACCTATTTTTGTTCTCCCACTGGGCAACTCCAGCACTTTATGTCTTTCTTCCATGAGAATGGTTCCTGGGAGTGTCTTCTTTGGAGGAGAGAAAGCTGAAGGTAGATCTGATAGAAGTATATCAAATGATGAGGAATCTGAACAGAGGCAGGCTGTTCCATTGGTGGAGAAGTCAGTATAAATTCAAAGGAATCAGGAGGGACATGGTTAAAATCTGGAGTGCACTGACCACAGGTGTGCTGGAGGCAAGGACCATTAGACCTTCCAGGAAGTGGATGAATATGTAGTGAGGAAATATTTGTAAGGCTACGAGGAGAGCTGGGGGTCTAGATCTTGAGAATCACTCCAGTCGAGAGCTGGGTTTGACACAATGGGCCAAATGGCCTCCTCCTGTACTGGAACCGTCCTATGATTCCATCTCAGCCTACATATTTGTGTTGCAGTGTCTGGAACGGAACTTGAACAAATAACCTGTAGGACTAGAATCTTCACTGCCCTCTAGGCACACAACAGGCCAATAACCAGGTGACTGTCGACTGTGCTGAAGTCCTGTAGACTTTTTCATAAATAACAACAGACCGGAATGCATATTCGGTGGTGAAATGTTCTTAATAGGATAGCTGACATAAGGAAGTCATTCCCTTTTCTTCCCCTGCCATGCTTAGAGCTAAGGCCTGGGTATGTTCAGAATGGCTGTGAGGGTCCATCCCCCAATCCGATCACTCTCCCAGTGAATGTTCAGCTCACCTCCTTGGCCACAGCCCATCTGTGTGGTGCCACCGATATTTGCTGCAGAGTTACCAGTTCCCCTTGACAATAACCGTGTGACAGCTCCAACATGTGAGGTGAACTCCCACCAGCACGACCAACAGAAACAGCAAAGTTCCCTTTCACCTAGCATTATATTCACGTTCCTCTTGCCTCTGGCCTGAGGAAAGTACTCCAACTCTCTTCCCCTTTCCTACCTAGTGCTGTGTCATTGAATAGTTACAATGAACACACACTAACTGCAGAAGTAAAAGCGTTTTAACTTCCCAGAGCCAGCTTCTTGCCTGTCCAGTTTCTTTCAGCCCTTACTCTTATAAACGTTTGGACTCTCCAAGTGTGATGGTAAATGAAGTCTCATTTTTTCATTCAATTTGGTATCGGTTCATTATTTTCTTCCCCTCTCCTGACCAGTAGAGTGTTAGCTGATCAATACAATTTGAAGACTTAGGAGAAGATAAACAGTTGATGGCAAGACCCTTTAAACTCTCTCCAAGGTTTTTCCCTGAATTCTGTGCAGACTTGTAAATTAGCAAAGTGTATACGGAGTTCCTCTGGCCTGCTGAAACTGCACGCCTTTTTTAAGAAACCACCAATTTAATTCTCCCACTCCTCCTTGTATCTCAACTTTTTTTCTCATCAGCCACTGTGTAAACTTTTAAACTTTGACCCTCTTCCCTTAAAGCCGCAAGTCTGCCCTATCTCTGTCGACATAATTTTATATACTTCTATCGGGTGTGCGCTCAACCAAAGGCATTTCAGAAAAAACAATCCAAGTCTGTCTAACCTCTCCCTTTAGTTAATAATCCCGTATCCAGGCATCATTCTGGTAAACCATCTGCACCCTCTCCAAAGCCTCCATATTCTTCCAGTAATGGGGTGACCAGAACTACCCACAATACTCCAAATGACGCATGCCAAAGTTTGACTGCTGCATCCTGACTTTCTGACTATTCAATGCCTCGTTCAATGAAGGCAAGCGTACCATATGCCTTCTTTACGATTCTAACGAGTCCATTTGTCACTTTCAGGAGGCTATGGACCTGAACCCCAAGATTCCTGTGCACATCAATGCTGTTAAGGTCGTGCGTGTGGTCCTGGGTAAAAGGGTGATGCATTTAAAGATAGATAGACACAAGGATGGGCAACTGGCAGCATCAAAACACGTTAGATCAGATGGCATGCAAATCCAGAGCAGCCCAAAAGTCCTGTTAAATTGAAGACGAACCATGTAATTTGGAAAGACTTTATATTCCACAGAAACTGCATTTTTACCTCCAGCATTTCAAATCTGCTTGAGTTGCAATTAAAATTTTCTGTACGTAATGAAAATAGGAATTATCACATGCTAATGCTTTGGAAAGGACCATCACACCCATTTAAGGAATGAACAGATATTTTAGAAGAATGATATGCTACATCTCTGCTTGATGAGTGATAACTGGAAGGAGAAGTTGAAGAAACAGACTAAAAATAACTGAGTATACTCACACCATACCACAGAGAACTGCACAAATAGGAACAGCGTTTCCTCTAAGTTTATGATTAATACACACTGGCAGTGAAATGTAAACTGAAATCTATAAAAGTTATTCCTGCAAATTTTTTTGCCATTATAGCAAAATAGAAGTACTTTATTTTCAGAATTCTGTAGCTGTTAAAATCATTAGATTATCCAAGTGGATGAATGTTGCAGATTCTATGCAATTATGTAAAGTCGATATAATTCAGCTGCAGGCTCTTATTTTGAAAAATCTTGTAGTAGTTATTACAGGGCTGAATGTTACAACAGTTTACTTTGTAAAAATTTAATAATTACATTTTATATTGTATTATAGCGCTAAAGGTTATTACATTACAGGTTATGAGACTAGGGGCACACACTGTGGTAGGGATCAGGTAACTGGGACATTGAGTTCGGGATCAGGAGGGGGAGGGGGATGGGAGAAGGTGGTGGGGGTTCGAGTGAGTGGTGCGGGGGGAGAGAGAAGTGCGCAGACTGGGAGGCAACAGGAAGGAATCCCAGGGTGATAATGGGACAGGGAGCCAGGAGAGGTAATCATAATTTTGGGGAGGGGCAACATCAAAGGGGGTGGATGGCATTGGGTATGGTTCACATGGAGAGACCTTGAGGGATGCCAAGAATCGGGGACATTTGGGTGGGGAACCGAGTGAGCTATTAGGGAGTTCAGCATTGAATAATGAAGGACAACAGGTGAGGAAGATCTGGGGCTTGGTGAGAGGGGGATAAAAGAGACAATATGGTCATTGGGGCGACTTAGTGGGTCACTAGGGGTAGATGCAGTGAAAGAGAATCTAGGGATTCTAAGATATTGGCCAGAGACCTCAAAGGTAAACATAGATTGGAACTTGTGTATGAGGGATGGTGATTGGGAAGGGGAACTGAAGAGTTCATCAGAAACATGTTATAAGAATATAAAAGGAGATATTGGGAGTTGGGGCTGGTGGGGGGGGGATGATGCATCATGTAGAACAGGGGGCAAAGAAGGTCGGCTTGCTTTGGCAAGGCATCAAAGTACTCGTTTAACTGTTCTGCCATTTCCTTGTTTCCCATTATAAATTCACCTGTCTCATTGTAAGGGACCTACATTTGTCTTCACTAATCTTTTCCTTTTTACATATCTAAAGAAGCTTTTAGTCAGTTTTTATATTTCTCGCAAGCTTTCTTTCGTGTTCTTATTTTCCCCCTCTTCATTAACCCCTTTGTCCTGCTCTGTTGATTTCTAAATTTCTCCCAGTCCTCTGATTTGCCTCTTCCTTGGATTTAACACTATGCTTGATTTCCCTCGTTAGCCTCAGTTGAGCTGCCTTCTCCGCTTTATTTTTTTGCCAGACAGAGATGATCAATTTTTGGAGTTCATCCATGCGATCTTTAAATCTTTGCCATTGCATCTCCACTGTCAACCATTTCAGTATAATTTGCCAGTCTATCCTAGCCAATTCCTGTCTCATACCTTCAAAGTCTCCTTTATTCAAGTTCAGGACCCTAGTCTCTGAATTAACTGTGTCACTCTCCATCCTAATGCAGATTTCCACCATATTATGGTCACTGTTGCCCAAGAAGCCTTGCACAACAAGATCACTAACTAATCCTTCCTCATTACACAATACCCAGTCTAGGATCGCCTGCATGTCGGTTCCTCTACATATTTGTTTAAAAACCCACCCCGTATACATTCCAGGAAATCCCCCTCTTCAGCACTGTTACCAATTTGGTTGGCCCAATCTATATGTAGATTAAAGTCACCCATGATAACTGCTGTACTTTTGCTACACGCATTCCTAATTTCCTGCTTGATGCCATCCCCAACCTCCCTACTGCTGTTTGGTGGTCTGTATACAACTCTAACAAGCATTTTCTACCCTTGGCCATTTTGCAGTTCTACCCATACCGATACTGCAGCATCCAAGCTCATGTCTCCTTACTATTGCATTTAACCAGCAAAGCCACCCCACGTCCTCTTCCTTTCTGTCTATCTTTCCTGAATATCGAATACCCCTGCATGTTCAGCTTCCAACCTTGGCCACCCTGGAGCCATGTCTCCGTAATCCCAACTATATCATATCCCAACTACATCAAATCCTAGTCTTTCTGTGACTGTGTACAAGGACACGCCTTTGCACATCAACCATTTAAATACTCAGCATTTCTCTTTTTAAACTGAACTGGATAACCTCAGTTTTCCACAATGGGCTGTGAGCATTCCATATTTTCACATTCATCTATCTTGCCACCTCTTTACTTCCTGAGTTTGGTGTATTATTTTTTAATTGTCATATGTACCAAGATACAGGTGAAAAATTTTGTTTTGCATATTATGTAGGAAAATCAAGAGCGACGTGAAGTTAAACCAGAGTATTTAACTCAACCAGTCAGACGAAATGTGTAAGAAGGAACTGCAGATGTTGGTTTAAACCGAAGATAGACACAAAAAGCTGGAGTAACTCAGCGGGACAGGCAACATCTCTGGAGAGGTCTGAAAAAAGATCTTGACCCAAAACGCCACTCATTCCTTCTCTCCAGAGATGTTGCCTGTCCCGTTGAGTTACTCCAGCTTTTTGTGTCTATCAACCAGTCAGATATTGGCCCAAACAAAATTCCTACATAGCAGAAGATGCCTGCAGCCAGCAAATCCAATCCACCCATCTCCCAAATAGCTCATATGTATTGGCTGTACATATAGTGCCATCCACAATGTTTGGGACAAAGACCCATCATTTATTTATTTGCCTCTGTACTCCACAATTTGAGATTTGTAATAGAAAAAATCACATGTGGTTAAAGTGCACATTGTCAGATTTTAATAAAGGCCATTTTTATACATTTTGATTTCACCATGTACAAATTACAGCTGTGTTTATACATAGTCCCCCCATTTCAGGGCACCATTATTTTGGGACACATGGCTTCACATGTGTTTGTAATTGCTCAGGTGTGTTTAATTGCCTCCTTAATGCAGGTATAAGAGAGCTCTCAGCACCTAGTCTTTCCTCCAGTCTTTCCATCACCTTTGGAAACTTTTATTGCTGTTTATCAATATGAGGACCAAAGTTGTGCCAATGAAAGTCAAAGAAGCCATGATGTGACTGAGAAACAAGAATAAAACTGTTAGAGACATCAGTCAAACCTTAGGCTTACCAAAATCAACTGTTTGGAACATCATTAAGAAAAAAGAGAGCACTGGTGAGCGTACTAACCGCAAAGGGACTGGCAGGCCAAGGAAGACCTCCACAGCAGATGACAGAAGAATTCTCTCTATAATAAAGAAAAATCCCTAAACACCTGTCCCACACTCTTCAGGAGTCAGGTGTGGATTTGTCAATGACCACTGTCCGCAGAAATCTTCATGAACAGAAATATAGAGGCTACACTGCAAGATGCTAACCACTGGTTAGCCGCAAAAATAAGATGGCCGGGTTAGTTTGCAAATAAGTACTTAAAAGAGCAACCACAGTTCTGGAAAAAAGACTTGTGGACAGATGAGACAAAGATTAACATATCAGAGTGATGACATGTGCAAAGTATGGAGGAGAGAAGGAATTGCCCAAGATCCAAAGCATACCACCTCATCTGTGAAACACGGTGGTGGAGGTGTTGTGGCCTGGGCATGTAGGCTGCTGAAGGAACTGGCTCACTGATCTTCATTGAGGATACAACTGCAGATGGTAGTAACATAATGAATTCTGAAGTGTATAGACGCATCCTATCTGCTCAAGTGCAAACAAATGCTCAAAACTCATTGTTCGGCGGTTCATTCAACAGCAAGACAATGATCCCAAAGCTAAAGCAACAAAGGGTTTTTTCAAAGCTAAAAAATGGTCAATTCTTGACTGGCCAAGTCAATAACCCGATCTGAACCCAATTGAGCATGCCTTTTATATGCTGCAGAGAAAACTGAAGCAGACTAGCCCCCAAAACAAGTATAAGCTTAACATAGCTGCAATACAGGCCTGGCAGAGCATCACTAGAGAAGACACCCAGCAACTGGTGATGTCCATGAATCGCAGTCTTCAAACAGTCATTGCATGGAAAGGATGTGCAACAAAATATTAAACTTGACTACTTTCATTTACATGACATTGCTGTGTCCCAAACATTATGGTGCCCTAAAATGGGGGGACTATGTATAAACACAGCTGTAATTTGTACATGGTGAAACCAAAATGTATAAAAATGGCCTTATATATATATATATATATATATGAGTGTGTGTGTGAGAGATGCAAGATAGAGATAAATAGATCTCAAAGTTCCTTTTCATGGATCAGAAGCAACTTTGATTTAAAGCAACGCTCTATTTCTCACTTCATCTTATTTTTCACATCGAAGGTATCACAAAATGCTGGAGTAACTCAGCGGGTCAGGCAGCATCTCTGGAGAAAAGGAATGGGTGACGTTTCGGGTCGAGACCCTTCTTCAGACTGATGTCAGGGGGGCGGGACAAAGAAAGGATATAGGTGGAGACCGAAAAGTAGGAGAACTGGGAAGGGGGAGGGGAATAGAGGGACAGAGGAGCTTTCTAAACTTAGAGAAGTCAATGTTCATACCGCTGGGCTGTAGGCTGCCCAAGCAAAATATGAGGTGCTGTTCCTCCAATTTACGGTGGGCTTCAATGTGACACTGGAGCAGGCCCATGACAGAAAGGTCAGACTGGGAGGGGGAGTTGAAGTGCTCAGCCACCAGGAGATCAGGTTGGTTAAGGCGGATTGAGCGAAGGTGTTGAGCGAAATGATCGCCGAGCCTGCATTTGGTCTCGCCGATGTAGAGAAATTGACATCTGGAACAGCGGATACAATAGATGAGGTTGGAGGAGGTGCAGGTGAACCTCTGCCTCACCTAGAAAGAGTTTGGGTCCTTGGATGGAGTAGAGGGGGGAGGTAAAGGGACAGATGTTGCATCTCCTGCGGTTGCAGGGTAAAGTGCCTGGGGAAGTGGTGGTTTGGGTAGGAAGGGACGAATGGACCAGGGAGTTACGGAGGGAACGTTCTCTGCGGAAAGCAGAAAGGGGAGGAGATGGGAAGATGTGGCCAGTAATGGGATCCCGTTGGAGGTGACGGAAATGTTGGAGGTTAAATTATTTTTCACATGATTTACATAAACCATAAAGGCGATTCGATCTTTATGGTTTATGTATATGTGTATATCATATTATATCATATATATACAGCCGGAAACAGGCCTTTCGGCCCACCAAGTCCGCGCTGCCCAGCGATCCCCGCACATTAACACTATCCTACACCCACTAGGGACAATTTTTACATTTACCCAGCCAATTAACCTACATACCTGTACGTCTTTGGAATTTTATATATATATAATATATATACAATACATTACAATATATCTTTATTGTCATTGTACAGGGATACAACGAGATTGGGAATGCGCCTCCCATACGATGCAATAAATTAATTAGCTAGTCAGTATTAATTTAAACAACCCAATGAAACAAATTAGAACAGTTTTAAAACAGAATAAAGTGCAAGTAGATCTGTGCCGGTTCACTGTGCAATGTGACCATCCGGCTCAGCAGGACCGGTTCATAGCAGCTATGGCCCTGGGGATGAAGCTGTTCCTGAGTCTGGAGGTGCGGGCGTAGAAGGCCTTGTATCGTCTGCCCGATGGTAGAAGTTGGAACAGACTGTTGCAGGGGTGTGAAGAGTCTTTGTGAATGCTGGTGGCTTTTCTGAGGCATCGTGTGTTGTAGATGCCCTCCGAGATATATATCTCGTTTCTTTCTTGTGATTTCCTCTTGCAATGGCAGTTTCTCTACCTTCTCAAAGTCCAACTTCGATAGCCATTACTTCTCGGGGATGGAATGGAGGTATAGCTTACGCACACACCGCACTCTGAGATAACAAAAACGAATCTTCCAAACGCTGTTTCTTGATTAATTGGTCTTTATTAAAGTAGCACAAATCAAAAGAGTAATTCATAACTTTTCGTTCTTATCAACTGTTTCTTCAAACAATACAGTAAAAATCGTGTAGTCGTTACTGCGTGGTCCTTGTGAGTATGGCTGGCGCGAGTGTGGCTGGCGCGAGTGTGATAAAAAATGGTATTCTCTCCATCCGCCGAGACTAAACTGACCCACAATCTCTGTTGCTACGCTAGCCTCCTCCTATGTAGACACTCCCCATTACGTATGAAATTACACCCACAAGCATGCAAAAAAGACAGACTAGAAATATTAAACATAGCCATTATACAACGACAGTAACTAAATTACAATCTCTCTCTCTCTCTCTCTCTCTCTCTCTCTCTCTCTCTCTCTCTCTCTCTCTCTCTCTCTCTCTCTCTCTCTCTCTCTCTCTCTCTCTCTCTCTCTCTCTCTCTCTCTCTCTCTCTCTCTCTCTCTCTCTCTCTCTCTCTCTCTCTCTCTCTCTCTCTCATAATGAATGACACATTTGTGGGTAAGCAGTATATTGCACCAACCCCTTCAATTTTACATCATTCAAAAATGAACTTCATAAACAAGGATAACACTTTTTATTTCTGTCATTCATGGTAAGATTTACATCATTTTGTGTGCGAAATATACGGGGTTACAGTGTTTCGCATATCAGCTAACCAATGAAAAGATCAGGTCCTGATTTATACCAGCTTCCCCCCTTGTCTGAAGAAGGGTCCCAACCAGAAACATCACCCATCCTTTTTCTCCAGAGATGCTGCCTGACCCCGTGATTTACGCCAACACTGTCTATTTGAATTGGATTCATGCATCTGTACCACGTCAGGTAGCATTGGTCATTTTAGTGGCTGTCAAGGGTTTTTAAATAATCAATTCACCAATTCAAATTTTCTTGGCTCTAGTATTAAGTTAAATGTCTTTTCAATTATATTGTGGATACGGTAGAGTTCTTTTGTTTGCAAATGCCTACTTTCTCTGCTTCCATGACTTTTAAAAATAAAACAAAAAGAGATACAGCTCGAGGGGGTGAAATTAAAATTAACAGAGAAAGCAAAGAAGAACAGTTCATTAAATATGATCAATTGGCACAGAGTGGATCTCTAGTGCAAATATTCAATCAGTAACATCCAAAGTTTAAAGATCACGAAGCAACAACTCTTCAAGAAATAGTTATAAATGTCAACGATCAACTTGTTAAAAAAGTTGAACAAAAATATTTGTTTGCAAACATTTTATATAAAAATAAATCGCAGAGTTATGAAGGGGATTGAGCAACTAGATCTCCTCAACTTGGTCAAAAAGGCCCACTTCAAAATGTAATCACTACTCTACTCACTCCGACCTGCGCGAGACAACAAGGGGTGTTTGCGCAGTGATCAACCAGGACGAGAAGAATCAGAACCACAGCCCGGTCTGGCGCACAGGCACTAAAATGGCGCCGACATTTACCCATGACCCACTACGGTTTTCAGAGTCGAGTGGTCTCTCTTGGTACTCGAGTATCTCTGGTAGTGAGGTCCAAGCCCTGAGGTATCCTGGGAATGAGGTCTAAACCCTGAGGTATCCTGGGAGTGAGGTCCAAGCCCTGAGGTATCCTGGGAGTGAGGTCCAAGCCCTGAGGTATCCTGGGAGTGAGGTCCGGGCCCCGAGATCTCGCGGGAGCGTTAGCGCGCGCGGAGCATTGTGGGATCGCGGCAGCATGGTGAAGCTGACGGCGGAGCTGATCGAGCTGGCGGCGCAGTTCACAAACGCCGTGCGGGACCGGGAACTCGACCTGCGCGGTGAGGCCCGGAGTATCTGCCCGGTCCCCCCCCCCCCCCCCCCGGGGCTCCGTCCCCGGCCCCCTGTCCCCTTCCCCCCGTGTCCCCCGTCCCCTTCCCCCCGTGTCCCCCGTCCCCTTCCCCCCGTGTCCCCCACCCCCGGGCTCCGTCGTCCCCCTCCCCCCGGGCCCCGTCCCCCTCCCCCCCCCCCCCCGGGCCCTGTCCCCCGTCCCCCTCCCCCCGGGCCCGTCCCCCCCCGGGCCCTGTCCCCCGTCCCCCGCCCCACTGGGGCCCCCCCCCGGGCCAAGGCAAGGATCGTTTCCCCGGCCCGGCGCCGACCTCACGCCGCTGCTCAGTCCCGAGTCCCCGCTCCCAGCTGAAGACGAGTCGGATTTGTTTTGTTTCACTGCCAGAGCCACGGGACAAATATTTTTTTATTGTTGCAGGATATAAGATTCCGGTTGTGGAGAATCTGGGGGCGACACTGGATCAATTCGACTCCATTGACTTCTCGGACAATGAAATACGGAAATTGGATGGTTTTCCATTGCTGCGGAGACTGAAGAGTCTCCTGTTGAACAATAACCGGATCTGGTGAGCCCCTGTGCTGGAAGGCTGGTACATATTTGACAGAATGCTGGGAGGCTAGTCTGATATTTGGTACAATGCTTTTGTGAAAGGTCGGTTTATTATGGTCACATGCACTGAGATACTGTGCTAGACTTTGTTTATCTACTCTCTGGACACATCATGCCATCAGGTAGTGCAAAGAGAAAATAAACAGAATATAGTGTTGAAGTTGCAGAAAGTCCTGACATGTAAAGTACAAGGGTTGCAATGAGGTAGATTGGGAATTTGGTCATGAGTGATAGGAGCAGAAATAGGCCATTTGGCTGACCAAGCTCTACTCTGCCATTCAATCTTCTCGCTCCTAACACCAATTTCTTCTGCTTTCTTCCCATAACCCCTGACACCTGTACTAATCAAGGATATCTACCTCTGTTTTAAAAATATCAATTGACTTGGCCTCCACATCCTTCTGTGGCAAAGAATTCCACAGGTTCACCACTCTCTGACTAAAGAAATGCCTTCTCATCTCCTTCCTAAAGGAACACTAGTGCAAGCATCCTCTCCACATCCATTCTATCCAAACCTTTCACTATTCAGTAGGGAAAAAAATGCAGATACTGGTTTAAATCGAATGTGGACACAAAATGTTGGAGTAACTCAGCGGTGAGGCAGCATCTCGGGAGAGAAGGAATGGGTGACATTTCTGGTTGAGACGTCACCCATTCCTTCTCCCCCGAGATGCTGCCTGACCCGCTGAATTACTCCAGCATTTTGTGTTTACTTTCACTATACGGTATGTTTCAATGAGGTCCCCCCTCATTATTCTAAACTCCAGAGAGTACAGGCCCAGTGCCGTCAAATGTTCATCATATGTTAAGCCACACATTCCTGGGATCATTCTTGTAAACCTCTGGACCCTCTCCAGGGCCAATACATCCTTCCTCAGATGTGGTGCCTAAAATTGATCACAACACATCCAAATGCAGCCTGACCAGCGCCTTATAGGGCCTCAGCACTACATCCCTGTTTTTGTATTCTAGCCCTTTTGAAATAAATGCTAGCATTGCATTTGCCTTCTTTATTATCGATTTGACTTGCAGATTAAATTTTTGAGAATCCTGCACCAGCATTCCCAAGTCACTTTGCACCTCTGATTTCTGGATTCTCTCCCTATTTGGAAAATAGTTTACGCCTTTATTCCTACTATCAAAATGCACGACTCCACACTTAGCTGCACGATATTCTGACTGGCACTCCTCTGCCCACTCCCATACATCCATAGCATGTGAAATATCTGTTCAGGAGTGGAGAAGAAGCTGTTTTTGATGGTTCGTCATTCTGACAAAAGCTCAAGATATGCATGTCCCTGTTAGAGTGAAGGGCAAGACAGGCAAACGTAAGGAAGCTTGGCTGAGAGAGAAATTGAGGCATTGGTCAAGAATAAGGACGACGTATGGGTCAGGAATAGGTAGCTGGGAACAAGTGTATCCCTGGAGGGGTTTCTGGAACTAAGGCGCAAAGTGGTGGCGCAGTGGTCGAGTTGCTGCCTTGCAGTGCTTGCAGCGCCATAGACCTGGGTTCGAATGACACAAAAGTGGGTGGTTTTGCGAATAGTGAACATGGTTGTGAAAAATTGTAGCAGGATCATGATCGATTGGCGAGGTGGACTGAGGAATGGTGATGGAATTTAATACAACCAAATGTAAGGTGTTGCATTTTGGGAAGTATAACCTGAGCCGGACCTACACACTGAATGGTAGGGCTCTGGGGAGTGTTGTAGAGCAGAGGGATCCAGGCATGCAGGTGCATGGT
Organism: Rhinoraja longicauda; assembly: GCF_053455715.1. Lineage (NCBI taxonomy): Eukaryota > Metazoa > Chordata > Chondrichthyes > Rajiformes > Arhynchobatidae > Rhinoraja > Rhinoraja longicauda. Next base: position 121,874 of record NC_135985.1, read on the forward strand.
CCTTGAAGGTGAAGTCACAGGTACATCAGGTGGTCAAAAAGGCGTTTGGCACATTGGCTTTTTGCCATCAGTCAGAGTATTGAGTATAGAAGTTTGGAGGTCTTGTTGCAGTTGTATAAGATGTTGGTGAGACTGCATTCTGAATATTGTGTTCAGTTCTGGGCACCATTTTATGGGAAAGATGTCAAGTTGGAAAGGGTACTGAGAGGATTTACAAGGATGTTGCCTGGGCTAGAGGGTGTGAGCTATAGGGAGAAGTTGAGTAGCTGGGACTCTATTCCTTGGAGCGCAGGAGGATGACGGGTGATCTTATTGATGTTATAATATGAGAGGAATAGATCGGGTAGTTGCACAGTTTTTTGCTCAGAGTAGGTGAATCGAAGACCAGGGGACACAGGTTTAAGATGAAGGGGAAAAGATGTAATAGAAATCTGAGGGGTAACTTTTTCACACAAAGGTGTATGGAACAAGCTGCCAGATGAGGTAGTTGAGGCTAGGACTATTCCAACGTTTAAGAAACCGACAGGTACATGGATAGGACAGGTTTGCAGGGATATGGACCAATCGCTGGCGGATGGGACTAGTGTTGGTGGGACATGTTGGCTGGTGTGGGCCGAAGGGCAGAAAGGATCAGGCGAGGAGAGGACGATGGTTTGCTGCATGATGAAGGCAAAGGTGACGGCCAGAGACCTTGCAGCAGCCTGGGACACGCCTGGATCGCGTGTCGCTCCATGAGACCTAGAGTGTGGACCTATGGAAATTGGGCCAAATCTGGCAATTCTGAATTTCACTCTGTTTTGCACATTTGACAATAAAGCTGCCATTGTATCGCGTTGCCACCCCCGGACACACTGCAGATCATGCACTGTCTGCAGTGAAGTCATAAACTTTACTTGAAACTGTTTGGTTCAGTGATTGGTTTGCGGTTCATGACTCGTGACCAGTAGAGGTATCCCTATGCAGGATTCAATAATCTGTGAAATTATTTTGTTTCAGTCGCATCGGTGAAGGCCTTGAACAGGCGCTGCCCAACCTGCGGGAATTAGTCCTCACCAACAACAACCTGCAGGAACTGGTGAGTTGAAGAAACTTTTGAACCTGTAAATAATGTTGTTTTGAGTCATGGGCAGCCAGTCTCAATCTCCCCTGAGTTCAGTGATTTTACAATTTTCCTTGAAGTGGTTCGATGTGAAATTTGTGGTAATTAAAGCGGACTATAGCAATAGGTTCAGTTGTGGCATTGTCACTTGTGAGCTAGAATATTAGTAAGCCCCAAGGAGACACAAAGCATAGCGGAAAAGCAAGCATCAAAAGCTGACTACATGACAGTAGGTGGCATAACGTGGGCAAGCATTAGTCTGAAAGGATTAAATACCAGTGGGAGCAGCAAAAAAGGAAACATGAAGCCAAGTCATCATGTAATGTAAAGCAAATTACATAGGTCCTAGTGAAAGTTAAATATCAGAATAAGAGCGTGGGTCAACAGGATTATTTCGTGGATGCTGAAATATCAAATGATTAATAATAAATAATGCAATATTCTGCAAGCACTCGGTAGAGTTTAGCAGCACCTGTGAGAAGACTCAAATTATCCTTTCAGCCTGTGCAGAATGCTGAGGCCAGGCTCTCGTTTCTATTCTCAAATAGCAATGCCGTTGTGTGGAGCTGTGTGCTTGCCCAAATGTTCCATGGTGCACGAGAGTGAGGTTCATTAGCAGCCGGAGAGCTCCTGCCAAGTTCCTTGGGAGTTTCAGCTGCTCTTATGATTCTGATCAGATTCAAGATATAGACACACACAAACAGCTGGAGTTATTCAGTGGGTAAGGCAACATCTCTGGAGAACATGGATTGGTGACGTTTCACAGAGTGCTTGAGTAACTCAGCAATAAGGCAGCATCTCTGGAGAACATGGATAGGTGACCCTCCTGCAGGCTACACGGATTCAGAATAGTTTGTTGTCATTATCAAAGATTGAATTATCTAAGTTTTAAGTAAGGATAGATGCAAGAATGTAACTGATCAGTGGATTTTTTTTTTGAGCTGGCCAGAAAGTTGTGTTGTAACCAGCCAAACCATTGGTGAGCCCACAGTGGGAATTGTGCACCACCTGGCCTTCACACCGTCCTGCCACAGATCACTCGGCATTGGCAGAAACACCACCTGGCCTTCACACCGACTTCCCACAGACCTCTCGGTATTGGCAGATTATTGGATGGGTTTAGAGAATCTAGTCAAGTACTGGAGTTAGTTCACAGATCATCCTCAAGGGCCTTTATGGTTGGTGTCTTCCTGTCTTGTCCTGTTCCTGTAATTATCATTCAGTTGCCTTAATTTTGATTGGGTGTGTACTGTCAATTTCTCTTGGTCTGTAATAAAAATACTGCAGCTGTTCTTTTGGCCGTGTTCATGCTAGCCTTCCATCCTCCGTAGGGCGATCTGGATACACTTTCAACCATCAAGTCGCTTACGTTTCTGAGGTATGTTCACTATTCTTCATTAATGTTAAGATTTTGGCTTATTTTTGTGGTCATAAGACAGAATGAGGCCATTCGGCCCATCAAGTCTGCATTGCCATTCGATCATGGCTGATCTATTTTACCCCCTCAACCCTTCTCCTCCCTCCTCCCCATAATCTTTGACACTCTTACTAATCAATAACCCATCAATCTCCAATTTTAAAATACGCAATGACTTGGCTTCCACAACCATCTCCAGCAACTAATTCCATAGTTTCACTCTGGCTAAAGAAATTCCTCCTCTTCTTTCTAAAGGTACATCCTCTTATTCTGAGGCTGTGCCCTCTGGCCCTAGACTGCTTCTGGAGGGGCAATGTGTTTTGTTACTCTAAACCTGGCATATTCTGATTGCATGTTTTCTCTTAATGAGCTCTTACTGGCTGCTAATATTTTTGAAATGTTTAAGGTAGCATCATGAAGCTGTTTCTGATTTGCGTGACGTGTTCATGAATATGTTGTTGGCAGTTTGCACAACTTGTAAGTACTGCTTGTGCCTTCTCCATCCAAGTACAATTGTCATGTGTCAACTTCGATCTTTAATGTAGTGGTTTGTTTATTTTTATTTAATTGGAGTTGGGTGTTCAATTTATCATTTGTATGCCTTGATATGACTCGAGAAGATCACCCTCAAATATAAGAATAAGTTTCCAGCTGTTTTAAACCCCACCTTGGTTTCAGTTAGATGCTGGTAAACCTTGAGTATAATATACAAATTGCTGACTGGGGAAATTAATAAATGACATGTGCTTCTTGTAAGAGGAAGAGAACCTGGGTTGTTTCACTTTCCTGTGGCCTTGTGACCAAGTGAATTTAACCTGAAACCTTGAGATGATTGCTGCCAGCAGGTGGTAGTGTAACACCACTTACATTCACACTTGATTGGCTTAAATTATATTTAACCAACAGCACATTCTGCTTGGATCACCAAGGTCTGCAGAATTCTGATGACCTGATGGAAACCAGTTTTAATATGGGCATCAGTAGTGACTTGCATAATGAGTATTCAGTTATTTAAACTTCCTACTGCACCCTGCCTTGTGCCTCTGCCAGCCATCCCATCGTGTGCCTTATCTGAGCTAAGCCATTAACTTGTTCTATTCCATCCCGCCCTATATTTTCCCCTTTTCTTCCATTCACTGGCATTCAGACTCTACTGAGATTTTCAGTTTGGGCAAATGCATTTGAATTATGAACATTGATTTTGCAGCCTCCTAAGAAATCCTGTAACAAGTAAGAAGCATTATCGCCTGTATGTGATCCACAAAGCTCCACAGATCAGAGTCCTGGATTTCCAAAAGGTGAAGCTGAAGGTATGGTTTGGACCTACTGCTGCAGAGCATCTTGGTACCAGTTTTAGTACTGTCTATTGTTGTATCCTGAAACATGATATGGGATCCTTTTAAATGGAATGAGGTTTTAATTTTGTTGTTCCTGAACTGTGTTACAACGTTTGTGTGATATCATATCATATCATATATATACAGCCGGAAACAGGCCTTTTCGGCCCTCCAAGTCCGTGCCGCCCAGTGATCCCCGTACATTAACACTATCCTACACCCACTAGGGACAATTTTTACATTTACCCAGCCAATTAACCTACATACCTGTACGTCTTTGGAGTGTGGGAGGAAACCGAAGATCTCGGAGAAAACCCACGCAGGTCACGGGGAGAACGTACAAACTCCTTACAGTGCAGCACCCGTAGTCAGGATCGAACCTGAGTCTCCGGCGCTGCATTCGCTGTAAAGCAGCAACTCTACCGCTGCGCTACCGTGCCTATGTTTCGGGCTGCTTCCAGCAAGCTCTCCTGACTTATTGAATCAGATTTATGTTTGTTCTGGCGCGTTGAGGGATGTTAGGTCACTTGGTTTCAGATCGAGCTGGAAAAGGTACAGAGGTTTACGAGGATGTTGCCAGGATTCGAGGGTCTGAGCTGTAGGGAGAGGTTGAGTAGGCTGGGATTCCATTCCTTGGAGCACAGTACAAAATCACAAGAGGAAAAGATCAGGTCAAGATCAGATCAAGAAAAGCACAGAGTCTATTGCTCAGAGTAGGTGAATCTAGGCCCAGAGGACATAGGTTTACGGTGAAGGGGAAATATTTAATAGGAATCTGAGGGGTAACTTTTTCACACAAAGGGTGGTGGGTGTATGGAACAAGTTGCCAGAGGAGGTAGTTGAGGCTGAGGCTATCCCAACTTTTTAAGAAACAGTTAGACAGGCACATAGATAAGACAGGTTTGGAGGGATATGGGCCAAACACAGGCAGGTGGGACTAGTGTCGCTGGGACATGTTGACTGGTGTGGGCAAGTTGGGCCGAAGGGCCAGTTTCCACTATGATAGACTCTATCACAATGAAGCGCAATGCTACTGACTCACAGGTCCGCTTCTGAGTTGTCATCCTCGCTCTGCAGCCGTCTTGTTCTGCATTGTACAAGTGCCATAAGATACGGTGAAGGGTGACCATCATGTGAAGACAGGAATGTTTCTTCACACGGATATCTTGTTTCAATGGTCATGTCTCAGACGTTATGCAGCAAGTAGATTGTTGAGGATGAGGTGCTCATTTACAGCTATACCTTCTTTGATGGCCAGCGTGGTCAACGTTGCCATCACAGTGCCACTCGTGGTGATGGCCGTTGCAGTCCCAGAGTCTGAAGAAGGGTCTCAAACTGAAATGTCACTTATTCCTTTTCTCCAGAGATGCTGCCAGACCAACTGAGTTACTCCAGCATTTTATGTCTGTCTTTGGTTTAAACCAACATCTCCAGTTCTTACCTGCACATATATTCTGCAGAAGGACTTAGACAGGTTGGGAGAGTGGGCAAAGTAACAGCAGATAGAATACAGTGTAGCAAAGTCTGCAGTCATGCACCCTTATGAGACTGAGAAACAAGAATAAAACTGTTAGAGACATCAGCAAAACCTTCGGTTTACACAAAATCAAATGTTTGGAAAATCATTAAGAAGAAAGAGGGCAATGGTGAGCTTACTAATCGCAAAGGGACTGGCAGGCCCAGGAAGACCTCCACAGCTGATGACAGAAGAATTCTTTATAATAAAGAAAAATCCCCAAAACACCTGTCCGACAGATCAGAAACACTCTTCAGGAGTCAGGTATTTATTCACAAAATGCTGGAGTAACTCAGCAGGTCAGGCAGCATCTCAGGAGAGAAGGAATGGGTGACGTTTTGGGTCGAGAGCCATCTTCTGCCTGATGTCAGGGGGGTGGGACAAAGGAAGGATATAGGTGGAGACAGGAAGATAGAGGGAGATCTGGGAAGGGGGAGGGGAAGAGAGGGACAGAGGAACTATCTAAAGTTGGAGAAGTCAATGTTCATACCACCGGGCTGTAAGCTGCCCAGGCAAAATATGAGGTGCTGTTCCTCCAATTTCCGGTGGGCCTCACTATGGCACTGGAGGACACCCATGACAGAAAGGTCAGACTGGGAATGGGAGGGGGAGTTGAGGTGCTCAGCCACCGGGAGATCAGGTTGGTTAAGGCGGACTGAGCGAAACGATCGCCGAGCCTGCGTTTGGTTTCGCCGATGTAAAGAAGTTGACATCAAGAGCAGCGGATGCAATAGATGAGGTTGCAGGTAAACCTCTGTCTCACCTGGAAAGACTGTTTGGGTCAATAGACAATAGGTGCAGGAGGAGGCCATTTGGCCCTTCGAGCCAGTACTGCCATTCAATGTGATCATGGCTGATCATTCTCAATCAGTACCCCGTTCTTGCCTTCTCCCCATACCCCCTGACTCCGCTATCCTTAAGAGCTCTATCTAGCTCTCTTGAATGCATTCAGAGAATTGGCCTCCACTGCCTTCTGAGGCAGAGAATTCCACAGATTCACAACTCTCTGACTGAAAAAGTTTTTCCTCATCTCAGTTCTAAATGGCCTACCCCTTATTCTTAAACTGTGGCCCCTTGTTCTGGACTCCCCCAACATTGGGAACATGTTTCCTGCCTCTAACGTGTCCAACCCCTTAATAATCTTAAACGTTTCGATAAAATCTCCTCTCATCCTTCTAAATTCCAGTGTATACAAGCCTAGTCGCTCCAGTCTTTCAACATATGACAGTCCCGCCATTCCGGGAATTAACCTAGTACACCTACGCTGCACGCCCTCAATAGCAAGAATATCCTTCCTCAAATTTGGAGACCAAAACTGCACACAGTACTCCAGGTGCGGTCTCACTAGGGCCCTGTACAACTGCACTAGGGCCCTGTACAAAGAAGGACCTCTTTGCTCCTATACTCAACTCCTCTTGTTATGAAGGCCAACATTCCATTGGCTTTCTTCACTGCCTGCTGTACCTGCATGCTTCCTTTCAGTGACTGATGCACTAGGACACCCAGATCTCGTTGTATGTCCCCTGTTCCTAACTTGACACCATTCAGATAATACACTGCCTTCCTATTCTTACCACCAAAGTGGATAACCTCACACTTATCCACATTAAACTGCATCTGCCATTCATCCGCCCACTCACACAACCTGTCCAAGTCACCCTGCAACCTCATAGCATCTTCCTCACAGTTCACACAACCACCCAGCTTTGTATCATCTGCAAATTTGCTAATGGTACTTTTAATCCCTTCATCCAAGTCATTAATGTATATTGTAAATAGCTGCGGTCCCAGCACCGAGCCTTGCGGTACCCCACTAGTTACTGCCTGCCATTCTGAAAGGGACCCATTTATCCCCACTCTTTGCTTTCTGTCTGTCAACCAATTTTCTATCCATGTCAGCACCCTACCTCCAATACCATGTGCTCTAATTTTGCCCACTAATCTCCTATGTGGAACCTTGTCAAAGGCTTTCTGAAAGTCAAGGTACACCACATCCACCGGCTCTCCCCTGTCAATTTTCCTAGTTACATCCTCAAAGAATTCCAGAAGATTAGTCAAGCATGATTTCCCCTTCGTAAATCCATGCTGACTCGGAACAATCCTGTTACTACTATCCGAATGCTCTGCAATTTCGTCTTTTATAATTGACTCCAGCATCTTCCTCACCACTGATGTCAGACTAACTGGTCTATAATTTCCCGTTTTCTCTCTCCCTCCTTTCTTAAAAAGTGGGACAGCATTAGCTACCCTCCAATCTACAGGAACTGATCCTGAATCTATAGAGCATTGGAAAATGATCACCAATGCGTCCACAATTTCTAGCGCCACTTCCTTAAGTACTCTGGGATGCAGACCATCATGCCCTGGGGATTTATCAGCCTTCAGTCCCATCAGTCTACCCAACGCCATTTCCTGCCTAATGTGGATTTCCTTCAGTTCCTCCGTCACCCTAGGACCTCTGGCCACTAGAACATCTGGGAGATTGCTTGTATCTTCCTTAGTGAAGACAGATCCAAAGTACCGGTTCAACTCGTCTGCCATTTCCTTGTTCCCCATAATAAATTCCCCCGCTTCTGTCTTCAAGGGACCCACATTTGCCTTGACTATTTTTTTCCTCTTTACATACCTAAAAAAGCTTTTACTATCCTCCTTTATATTATTGGCTAGTTCACCCTCGTACCTCATCTTTTCTCCCCGTATTGCCTTCTTAGTCATCTTCTGTTGCTCTTTAAAAGAGTCCCAATCCTCTGGCTTCCCACTCTTCTTTGCTTTGTTGTACTTCTGCTCTTTTATTTTTATGCTGTCCTTGACTTCCCTTGTCAGCCACGGGTGCCTCTTACTCCCCTTGGAATCTTTCCTCCTCTTTGGGATAAATTGATCCTGCAACGTCTGCATTATTCCCAGGAATACCTGCCATTGCTGTTCCACCGTCTTCCCTGCTAGGGCCTCCTTCCAGTCAATTCTGGCCAGCACCTGGCTCATGCCTCTGTAATCCCCTTTGCTATACTGTGATACTGACACTTCTGATTTTCCCTTCTCCCTCTCAATTTGTAGAGTAAAACTTATCATATTGTGATCACTGCATCCTAATGGCTCTTTTACCTCAAGTCCCCTTATCAGATCAGGTTCATTACACAACACTAAATCCAGAATTGCCTTCTCCCTAGTAGGCTCCAGTCCAAGCTGTTCTAAGAATCCATCTCGGAGACACTCCACAAACTCTCTTTCCTGGGGTCCATTACCATTCTGATTTTGCCAGTCTACTTACATGTTGAAATCTCCCATAACCACCGTAGCATTACATTTGCGACATGCCAATTTTAGCTCCTCATTCAACTTGCACCCTATGTCGAGGCTACTGTTTGGGGGCCTGTAGATAACTCCCATTAGGGTCTTTTTACCCTTACAATTCCTCATTTCTATCCATACTGATTCTACATCTCCTGATTCTATGTCATTCCTTGCAAGGGAGTGAATATCATTCCTCACCAACAGAGCGACTCTGCCCACCTGTCTATCTTTTCTATATGTTGTGTACCCCTGAATATTCAGTTCCCAGCCCTGGTCCTCTTGTAGCCATGTCTCAGTGATTCCCACAACATCATACTTGCCAATGTCTAACTGAGCCTCAAGCTCATCCACTTTATTTCTTATACTTCGCGCATTTAAATACAACACTTTAATTTCCGTATTCACCTCCCCTCTCACACCGGTCACAATTGGCCCTGACCTTACTCTCTTATCCCTTCTAGAACTTCCCTCCCCATTCATTCGAGAGTCCTTTGCAATTTCTCCTGTATTTACCCCTCCCCCCCACTACTTAGTTTAAAGCCACACTTGTAGCACTAGCAAACCTACCTGCCAGAATGTAGGTCCCCCTGCTGTTAAGGTGTAACCCGTCCCTTTTGTACAGGTCACCCCTACCCCAGAAGAGATCCCAGTGGTCTAGAAATCTAAATCCCTGCTCCCTGCACCAGTCCCTCAGCCATACATTCATATCCCCGATCTCTCTATGGGTCCTTGGATGGAGTTGAGGCGGGAGGTAAAGGGATATGTGTTGCATCTCCTGCGGTTGCTGGGGAAAGTGCCCGGGCATGGGGTGGTTTGGGTCGGAAGAGACGAGTGGACCAGGGAGTTACGGAGGGAACGGTCTATGCAGAACGCAGAAAGGGGAGGGGATGGGAAGATACGGCCAGTGGTGGGGTCCCGTTGTAGGTGACGGAAATGCTGGCGGATGATTTGTTGGATACACTGGCTGGTGGGGTGGAAGGTGAGAACGAGGGGGATTCTGTCCTTGTTACGAATGGGGGGAGGGGGAACAAGAGCGGAGCACATCAACTCCCCCTCCCATTCCCAGTCTGGCTGAGCACTTCAATTCCCAGTCCAACCTGATCTCCCGGTGGCTGGGCACTTCAACTCCCCCTCCCATTCCCAGTCTGACCTTTCTGTCATGGGCCTCCTCCAGTGCCATAGTGAGGCCCACCGGAAATTGGAGGAACAGCACCTCATATTTCGCCTGGGCAGCTTGCAGCCTAGTGGTATGAACATTGACTTCTCCAACTTTAGATAGTTCCTCTGTCCCTCTCTTCCCCTCCCCCTTCCCAGATCTCCCACTGTCTTCCTGTCTCCACTTATATCCTTCCTTTGTCCTGCCCCCCCTGACATCAGTCTGAAAAAGGGTCTCGACCCGAAACGTCACCCATTCCTTCCCTCCTGAGATGCTGCCTGACCTGCTGAGTTACTCCAGCATTTTGTGAATAAATACCTTCGATTTGTACCACCATCTGCAGTTATTTTCTTACACTTCAGGAGTCAGATGTCAATTGTCAATTACCACTGTCCGCAAAAGACTTCATGAACAGAAATACAGAGGCTACACTGCAAGATGCAAACCACTGGTTAGCTGCAAAAATAGGATGGCCGGGTTACAGTTTGCCAAGAAATACTTAAAAGACCAACCACGGTTCTGGAAAAAGGTCTTGTGGACAGATGAGACGAAGATTAACTTATATTAGAATAATGGCAAGAGCAAAGTTTGGAGGAGAGAAGGAACTGCCCAAGAACCAAAGCATACCACCTCATCTGTGAAACACGGTGGTGGGGTGTTATGGCCTGGCATGTGTGGCTGCTGAAGGTACTGGCTCACTTATCTTCATTGATGATACAACTGCTGATGGTAGTAGCATAATGAATTCTGAAGTGTATAGACACATCCTATCTGCTCAAGTTCAAACAAATGCCTCAAAACTAATTGGCCGGCAGTTCATTCAACAGCAAGACAATGATCCCAAACGTACTGCTATAGTAATAAAGGGGTTGTTCAAAGCTAAAAAATGGTCAATTCTTGAGTGGCCAAGTTAATCACCGGATCTGAACCCAATTGAGCATGCCCTTTATATGCTGAAGAGAAAACTGAAGAGAAAACAAGGATTAGGTAAAGATGGCTACAATACAGGCCTGGCAGAGCATCACGAGAGAAGACACCCAGCAACTGGTGATGTCCATGAATCGCAGACTTCAAGCAGTCATTGCATGCAAAGGATATGCAACAAAATACTAAGCATGACTACTTTCATTTAAATAGCATTGCTGTCTCCCAAGCATTATGGTGCCCTGAAATGGGGGGACTATGTATAAACACTGCTGTAATTTCTACATGGCGAAACCAAAATGTGTAAAAATGGCCTTTATTAAAATCTGACAATGTACACTTCAACCACATGTGATTTTTTTTTCTATTACAAATCTCAAATCCTAGAGTACAGAGGCAAATAAATAAATGATGGGTCATTGTCCTAAACATTATGGAGGGCACTGTCTAAGCCAGTCAACAGAACATCAGTGTTGGTTGAGGTTTTAGAGAATCAGGAAGAACATTTGCCAAGTGCTTGGAGTTATAATTTATAGACTGCTAGCATGATTTGTAAAGAACAGGTCATCCTTGATTAGCTTTGGTGGATTTTTTTGACAAGGTTACATGTAGAGAACAATGATGAAAGGGCAGCTGGGTGTTTGCTGATTTTAAAAGGGCATTGACAAATTATCATTAGGCCAGTTAATGGCATTCAGGATCATAGAAGGGCAGCATCAGCCCTTGTAAAAGGCTTGCAAGAAAGCAAGTCATCGGCCATTGCTGGAGGGAATCAGCGGGGTCAAGCAGCAAATGTGCAGCAAAATAGACAGCTGATATTCTGAATTAAATCCCTTTCTCTGCTCTGAGAGAGTGGAGTGGGGAATAATATCGAAGGGTGGGGGGTGATTTTCCAAATTTAGGGAAAGTAGGCTGGGGTTCCTAAAAGTCAGTGCTGGCTCCAGGGATTTGTGATAGCAACTGGAATAGTGAGTAAAATGTCCATGTTTGTTCATAATGTCAAACCACTGGCTGTGGCAAACTGTACGATGACAGCTGACTACATCACGGCATTGGCTGTGGATTAACTACATGTACATTTCTCTGCTGATGTGTCAGGACTTGAATATGCCTCTGAATAGTTACCCAGCCCTCTGAATTATATGCATAGTGACATTGAGGGTCCAGATAACATTAGCAGTCCAATCAAAGGGCCGAAGTTCCAAGGTATGTGCTGTTCTGTTCACCTAGTTCATCAACAGCACACCCACAATCGCAACCGTGTCCACCTTTTGACAAGTGGAAAGCTGAAGCTGCGTTTGGTTGGGTGACTGAATGACGACAGTGGACAGCTGCTTCTTCCAGACGTACCCACTGTCATGTTCCTTCCATGCGGGATGTTTTGTTTTTAAATGGCCTGATGATTCTTTATCTTCGACCTGATATAGGATACTGTCCGATAGTTTTCTGAAGTGATCATTTCAGGATTTTGACTTGTCAAATCTGTTTTTTACTGCTATTTTTGTTCTCTCAATTCTTTAAATTTATCATAGCATAAAACACATGGGGTAGGCAGAATGTAACTGCTGGGATGAGCCGATCAGATTGACTGTAACTGGATGTGATGTATCGTCACAGGAACGTCAGGAAGCGGATCGGATGTTTAGAGGCAAACGTGGGGCACAGCTTGCCAAGGATATAACCAAGAAAACCAAGACGTAAGATACGGACACTACACGTGACTTGAAGCCTTGCCTCAGAAACACTGCAATTGGCCTTTTGTTTAGTTGGGCAAGAATCAACCAGAGAGATGTCTTTATTCAAGACCAACAGTGCTTCCAAATTGCTGGTTTCTTCAGCAAGTGCTTTAAGTGCTGCCCTCCCAGCACATTTGTGTTTCTGAGGGAAGTTAGTTCAAGTAATGATCTGTTCAGGGCAGAGCTGTAATATGTATCAGTTAATGAAAAGATCAGATACTGCACTGGTTTTTAAACATTATGGCTTTAAAGGTCCAGAGAAGATCTTGTGTGGCAGCTTAATTTACTAAATTCTCTGTGTTCTTAAGTTTCACACCAGGTGCAGGATTGTCAGGGGAGAAGAGGAAAGCAGGTCCTACAGGACCTGAAGTTGAAGCTATTAAGGTAAGCAGATACACCCCGCTACAGATATACTGGGCCCTGCAAGAGAAATGCTGGAATCAGACAGAGAAACAAGAGGAGTAATGAGTAAGATCTCAGAAATGAAATAAAAACAGAATTAATGCAGAGAAGAAGTAGATCCTACGGTAATGCACAACCTGAATCAAGCCAAATGCAGACTGTCCTGTTGAACTGTTCTGTGAGGAGGTGAAGTCTCAGCGCAGGAGGAGGTGAGCGGGTCCCTCGGGTCTGAGCTGTTCACTTGAGCCATTTAATTCCATTGGTAGATTGCATTTGCACCATATCCCAGAATAACATCACCCAATTATGCAGAGCAGTGGGAATGAACAGATGAGGGATGGATGATATCAGATAGATCCAATACGCCCCTCACTATTTCATAATGTATTATATAATGAGGGATGGATGATGTCAGATAGATCCAATACGCCCCTCACTATTTCAATTCCCTCTTGCATATTGTTGGGTAGAAAAATTAAAATTTCTATTGACATGTTGGGGGGGGGGTGACAGGTAAACAGGCGGGCAATGGAGCCAATATGTTTATGTGCCAAATGAAAAGATGTTTTAGGAACTTAATGAGAAGCAGCAGGAAGTTAGCTGGCATTTGAGTCAGCTCCATTGTTAATGAAAATCAAGACCAATCTACTTCTGTTTCTGGTTTGGTTGAGCTCAATGTTGAGCCCGTAGGGCAGAGGATTCCAAAGGTTTATCTTCTGAGTAAATGATTATTTCCTCATCTTGGTCCTAAATTGCTTACCCTTTATTTCCAACATTTTCTGCATTCCTAGACTTCTCAGTCAGAGAAAACATCTTTACTGCACCTGGCTTGTCAAAGCCTTTCCCAGTTTGGTCGGTTTCCATGAGGTCTCCCCTCATTCTTCAGTCCTCAATCTCTGTGCAGGAAACCCGCCAACCCCTGAGCCAATCCAGCAACGCTTTGTTGCACTTCCATCACTTCTCAAGTAAAAAGATTAGATCTGTGCACAATACTCCTGGTGCAGTCTCACTGAGGCCTTGTACAATTACCTAGGCGTTCTTTACCCTGTAATCAAGCTCTTCTGTTTATAAAAGCTAACACGCCATTTGCCCTTTCAGGTTTGCACTCTTCCTGCATGTTTGACTTTGGTGACTTGTGTAGAAGCACCACCCAATTTCTGACATTGAACAAATGCTGCTCCACCCACTTTAGTCTATAATCACAGACTATAATAGGATTGTGCAGACTTGCAAGGCTGATGTGTAGTCTAGTTGATAGACGGTGAGCAGCTTTGGCCCAACCACTGATCCCAGAAGTTCCCCAATGGTCACCCTTGCTGACAGAAGGACCTCTTTATTCCCACTCTTTGCTTTCTGTCCAATGACAGGTTCTGTAACCATGAAACTTTCTTGCTTCCACTTCCATGTGCTTTGACCATTTTGGCCCCTTGTCTATTCACAAGTTGCATCTTCATTCTAGGAGAATTCATTTGTAAATCCATATTCACTCTGCTCAATCCTAATATTCCTTCGTTGATTATAGATTTCACATTTTCCACTCCATGACATTAACCGAATAGATTGATTATTCCACTTCTCTCCTGCCTTTATTAAACTGTGGGCTACCTTGCAACCCATCGGAACAATTCCAGGATCTTTAAAACCATGGAATAGCATCCACCATCTCTGAAGTCATCTCTTTCAAAATGCTGCACATTATTAATTTTAATCTTGGGGTTTATCAGTTTTCACGGTGCTTTTTTAAAAACTATTCGTAAATTCCAGTTCATTGGGTTCTCTTGACGCTTGATTTTCTAATATATCTGGCAGGTCATGGAAAGCAAACACGTGTCGATAGATTGTGGGTTGGCATTGAACATGGAGCAAGTTGTGTGAGTGGGTGGATACATGGCAGATGCAGTTTAATGTAGATAAGTGTGAGGTTATTCACTTTGGAAGTAAGAATAGAAAGGCAGATTATTATCTGAATGGTGTCAAGTTAGGAGGAGGGGGAGTTCAACGAGATCTGGGTGTCCTAGTGCATCAGTCAATGAAAGGAAGCATGCAGGTACAGCAGGCAGTGAAGAAAGCCAATGGAATGTTGGCCTTCGTAACAAGAGGAGTTGAGTATAGGAGCAAAGAGGTCCTTCTACAGTTGTACCGGGCCCTGGTGAGACCGCACCTGGAGTACTGTGTGCAGTTTTGGTCTCCAAATTTGAGGAAGGATATTCTTGCTATGGAGGGCGTGCAGCGTAGGTTCACTAGGTTAATTCCCGGAATGGCGGGACTGTCATATGTTGAAAGGCTGGAGCGATTGGGCTTGTATACACTGGAATTTAGAAGGATGAGGGGGGATCTTATTGAAACATATAAGATAATTAGGGGATTGGACACATTAGAGGCAGGAAACATGTTCCCAATGTTGGGGGAGTCCAGAACAAGGGGCCACAGTTTAAGAATAAGGGGTAGGCCATTTAGAACGGAGATGAGGAAGAACTTTTTCAGTCAGAGAGTGGTGAAGGTGTGGAATTCTCTGCCTCAGAAGGCAGTGGAGGCCAGTTCGTTGGATGCTTTCAAGAGAGAGCTGGATAGAGCTCTTAAGGATAGCGGAGTCAGGGGGTATGGGGAGAAGGCAGGAACGGGGTACTAATTGAGAATGATCAGCCATGATCACATTGAATGGCGGTGCTGGCTCGAAGGGCTGAATGGCCTACTCCTGCACCTATTGTCTAAGCCTGGAGCACTGCAGCATAGAAACAGGCCCTTTGACCCAATCTGTGCCAAACATGATGTCAAACTAAATTAATCCTTTCTGCCTACACATCAACCAAAAGGCTCCATTCCCTGCATATTCATATGCCTAACTAAAAGATCTTTAATGCCACTATTATATCTGCTACCACCACCACCTCTGCAAACTTGTCCTACCTCTTCTGAACCCCCCCCTAAATACTTGTCCTCCACGTCTCTAAGCTTTTCCCCTCTCACCATAAGGGCATGGCTGATAGTATTTGACAATTCCACACTGGGAAATAGGTGCTGATTGTCTACCTTATCTGTGCCGCTCTTAATTTGATAGACCTCTTTCAGGTCTCCCCCTCACCTTTGTTGTTCCAGATAAACCAATCCAAGTTGTCCAATCTTATAACTATTTCAGAGAGCATCCCGCTGAAGAAAGGTCTTGACCCGAAACATCACCCATTCCCTCTCTCCAGAGATGCTGCCTGAGTTACTCCAGAATTTAATGTCTAGCATCCTGATAAACCTCTTTGGCACCAAACCCTCCAGTCCCTCATTGTAATCTGACACCCAATACTGCGGCCTAGCCACCATTTTGGAAAGCTGTAAGTTGACTTGGCTCTTGTGCTTGATGCCCTGACCAATGAAGGCAAGCATAAACTGTCTTTACCACTCTATATACATGATGAGCTGCAGACTTTGACCCCAATATCATTGTTGAGTATTCTTTCGGTATACTTTCCTCTTGCATTTGATCTCCCCAAGTGCTGCACATCTCCACCTGCCATTTACTTGCAGATCTGTTTCTGCTGTATCCTTTGAAAGCCTCATTTACTGTCGACAACTTCACCAATTGTTGTTGTCTACAAAGCTAGTAATCAACCGGCCAACATTTTCTTCCAGGTCATTGATATATATTACAAATAATGGAGGTCCCAGCACTGATTCCTGCAGAACATCACTGGCCACTGATCTCCAGCAGAATGACATGCAGACCAAAACGAGCATTTATCCTGGTTCAGTTTGTTTTGTGCATTTGTCCTTTTCCTCTGATCTGCACCCTGATTTGTAATTAATGAAACGGATGCTGAATCATATATTGTTCATCCCTAATTAATTCATAAATGTGGAAGCATCTTGCTATCTGGTTAATTCTCTTGCCTGATAAAATACCTCCTGTTGCTCATGGTGCCAGAGTTATTTATGTACAGAGGACTAAGCAGGAAAAGTTATTTTTTGTTTCCGCAATGTACATGTTAATTTCAGCAAGTGTCAGTTTCAGATTGCCAGGTGTATTCCTTTTTGCTCATGAATGGCTAGTGTATTATTATCTCCTAGTCTTTGGGCCAACTGAGTGCTTTAGTACCTGGAGAGACAACAGATTTGTGGAAAGGCTGAAGGGTCGCTTAGTTAAAGGGAATACCAGGGCACCTTTGAACGTGTCAATCTCTGAAGCTGTGCTGCTGTTTGATTTGCAGAATGCGATTGCCAATGCATCAACCCTCGCTGAGGTAGAGAAGCTGAAAGGAATGCTGCAGGCTGGACAAATCCCAGGCAGAGAGAGGAAGACTGGTGAGTTGAGATCCTGAACATAAAATCAAATGGTTGGTCCAAAGCAAGGCAACTCGTGTTTTCCACAAAGTCCAATCTGCTGATAATGCATTTGGCAGTTTTGTTGCAAACTACTTCTTGTCCTTCTGCTGCTTCACAACACTATATTCCCTATGGTAGACACTGGAGTAACTCAGAGGGACAGGCAGCAACTCTGGAGAGAAGGAATGGGTGACGTTTTGGATCGAGACCCTTCTTCAGTCCGATAATCCCTATCCCCCTCGAGATTCAAAAAGGAACAAGCCGAGTATGTAAGATCAGAGGAAATTCTCTGCCTTCCCTTTTATAGACATTGATCAGATTAAACCAAACCTCCAGTGTCCCCCTCCCTGACTCTCAGTCTGATGAAGGGTCTTGACCTGAAAAATAATCTATTCCTTTTTCTCCAGAAATGCTGCCTGACCCGCTGAGTTATTCCAGCATTTTGTGTCAATCTTTGATTAGATTAAAGTTTGTCCAGTGTGTTCATTTCTGAGCTCTCATGAATTGAACCTCCATTTTACTGATTGGAGAGGCTGTTTCTATCAGAACACAAGAGATAGGGGAAGATTTAATTGGGGTGTAAAATATTATGAAGGAACTAGGTACTGTAATTAGAGAGCACCTTTTTGCAGATGGCTAAAAAATCAGACAATTTAGAATTGGTTGAAAAATGAAAGCTCTCTTTAGTTGGGTGTGTGCAACCTGCTCGCTGCAAGGTGAATAGAGACAAAAACTAACATTTTAAATAGAACTTGGAATTGTACATGAAAAGCCATAACTAGTGATGGATGGTGAGATTATGTTCGGTAGTCCTTTTTCATTTGGCATGAATATAATGGCTGAATGGCTGTGTTATAAGTTTTTTGCAATTCTGCACTTATTTCTTTTAGTTCCTTTTTTATTTGTCCAGATCTCTGTCAATCTCCCCTTTCTATAATGCAAGGCCAGTCTTTTTCCTTTATGTCAACAAACGTTACTCTCTCTCCACTCCTTGAATGCTGTCAGTACACGGTGACTGGTAGTAAACACTATCTGAGTGAATTGTACAGCCCAGGTACTGTTACTAATTAATGATGTAATACTGAGCGCAACCCTCAGCATCCTTGTCCTTGTGAAACTATTTTATTAACAATTGTCAATCTTTTAATTTTGGAATAAAAAGAGTAGCACGTTTAAGATGCCGGACATAATTTATGTATTTACAGGTGCTACAGATGAAGTTGAGGAAGAAGATATGGAGGCGGATTCTGTAACCAACGGCAACTAATGGTTCCCCAATGTGTTTATGTTAAAGTTCCTTGTTCGATGGTCTCCGGTTTGGAGATGAACCTTGCATTTAGTGAAGTGATGCGCTTTGTACTTGTGTGTAGTTTATCGATGGGCAGTCTCTGAAAACTGCTATGTCCGATTGTCATCCAGTGGAATAATGCGCAGGGACAACTAACTAAATCAGAACTCTGCAGGAAAGATTGGTTTGTGTTTCCACTCTAACCAAGCATCATTCACTTCAATTATCATGTTCAGGCTGTGTTTGTTTACTTGTCAGGATTTTGATAATAAACATTTTTTGAGGTAATTGGCATTTTTTCTTTCACAAAGATGTAAATATTCGGGTCAAGTGACATTTTTGGACAGAGGGAGATGGTTGCTGATTCTAGTACGTCACCTTCTCAAAGTATTTGAGATGAGAGGCTTGTGATAGGTACAGAGCCTTGGATGGGAGGTGGAAAGGAAGGTCAGTGCTGCACAGAGTAACTGTTGGAGTGGAGGAGCAGCATTCAAGGTGCACTGGGAACAACCTGTGTCAGTAGCATATGGACAGTGGAAGGAAAGGACCTCCTCTCATTCCATCAGGCACCACCTGCCCCCTCTGGGAGAGTGCAGGTCTCGCCAATCACCTCGGAACCAACAGAACCTGAAAAGAAGAACCCAATCATCCTTGATCCTCGGGTCGATGCAGGAAAAAGATAATGGCATCACCCTCCCCATCTGGTTAACAAGTAACCCGTCGGAACTCATCAATGGGGGAGAGAGAGATGAGAGCTTCTAGCCAGTTTGATACTCCGTCCTCATCATGAGGGGTACCTTGATAGGCCTAATGCCAAGGCACGGTGTAATTGGCACCAGAGCTTAACCATGGTATAAAAGCCAGGGATACTGAAGGAGCTCGGCAAGTCAGTCAGTTTAGGCAGAGAGAGAGAAATAAATGAGCAGGCTAATAGTCTTTTGTTAGGAAGGTTGATGGGTTTTGTTCTGAAGACATTGCTCTCTGGTGTGCTATTTGGAAATTGCTGGAGTCAGGTCAATGAATTGTGTGAGTACAGAATGTGTGCATGCAACCTGACTTTCAACAGAGGGCAGAGGAGACCGGTGTATCCAACATCAGTGGTAGCGAGGTCGCCCCAACATCGAGCCTTGCGGCACTCTACTCACCACTGCCTGCCATTCTGAAAAGGACCCGTTTACTCCTACTCTTTGCTTCCTGTCTGCCAACCAATTCTCTATCCATGTCAACACCCTACCCCCGATACCATGTACGCTAATTTTGCTCATCAATCTCCCATGTGGGACCTTATCAAAGGCTTTCTGAAAGTCTAGATACACTACATCCACTGGCTCCCCTTCATTTTACTTGTCACATCCTCAAAATTTCCAGATTAGTCAAGCATGATTTCCCTTTCATTAATCCATGCTGACTTGGACTTAGCCTTTTACTGCTATCCAAATGCACTGTTATAACCTCTTGAATAATTGACTCCAGCAACTTCCCCACCACCGATGTCAGGCTAACTGGTCTGTAATTCCCCGTTTTCTCTCTCACTCCTTTCTTGCAAGATGTCGTATATTTGTGGTTTATGTCAAGCATTTCGCTGTATGTATAGAAGGTATCAACATTGAGTCTTGAGAGTGAGAAAGAGAATGAGATTTTAAAACTATGTCAGTGCAGTTTATTGTCAAAATGACAGCAAATAGAATTTTGTCTGGAAGTGTAAGGCAAGGCATTTAGGAGGCAAGATAAATGTAGAATTTAATGAGAAATTTAGAAGATCACAGGTTTTACAGTGTACGTCCACCGATCTGAAGATAACAACACAAATACAGTTGGCATATAATTTGCAATTTTCGGCTGGAATGGAATTTAACGGGAAGGTTGGCTAAAACGAATACACAGGTTTTGTTGCTGGAGTACAGTGTACAATTCTGGCCACTACATTACAGGAACATGGAGGAGAGGTAGAGAGCTGGAAGAATGTTGGCAGGGTGGGTGAGTTTTAGTTTGAGGAGGGATTGATTGAACTGAGATTGTTTTCTTTGGAACAGAGACTAAGGGAGATCAACATACATTACAGTATGAGACTGGGACTGGACGTACATAACGGGTGGAATTTTCAACTACTATGGCCACGAAGGACCTGAAAATGACAGTGCAGTGGAACAGGATCCAACAAATAGATTTCTTATTTCTTTGGCATGGACACGATGGGCTAAAAGGTCACACTGTGGCATGCATGATTCTGTGATTAGGAGGATTGGAGTTGGAGTGGAAACAGAATCTCCGTAGGGATTGAGTACGGGTGGATATTGCTGCTGTGATGCCATCCAGACATGATCCAGCAGTGTCCAGAGTGAATGGAGATCATTTGACAGAATAACCCTACATCTCCACAGCGTTGCCCATTGCAGATGCGAAGCGGGCAGCAGAGGCCCACGGCTGCACCGTCTGCTTGTTCAGGCCAATGGCGCTGGGATTGCAGGCAGCCCTTGTCCCCAGTAACCCTGGCCACTGCCGCCTTTGGCTCCCGCTGTGGGCCCCACCGGGGCCAGCGGCATCGCCCTTTTAAACGCGGAGGCACGTCCTGATTCGCCACGTCACCGCTGCTCTGATTAGTCGAGCGAGGCCGGATGTCACGTCATCAACGGGTCGCCCGGAAGTGAAGCGATGGAGGAGCGCGAGGGGCCGGCGGTGACGGCAGGTGAGGGGTTAGAGTGGGGGCAACGGGGGGTAATGTGGGGGCAACGGGGGGTAATGTGGGGGCAACGGGGTACAGTGGGGGGGTACAGTGTGGGGCAACGGGGGGTAGTGTGGGGGCAACGGGGTAATGTGGGGTACAGTGTGGGGGCAACGGGGGTACAGTGTGGGGGCAACAGGGGTAATGTGGGGTACAGTGTGGGGGCAACGGGGTACAGTGTGGGGTAGAGTGCGAGGGGCCGGCGGTGACGGCAGGTTGGGGGGGGGTACGGTGTGGGGGAGAGTGGCGTACAGTGTGTGGGGTACAGCGGGAGGGGGGCAACGGGGGGTACAGTGTGGGGGGGGGTGGGGTACAGTGTGGGGGCAACGGGGCTACAGTGTTGGGACTGTGGTACAGTGGGGGGTAGAGTCGGGTACAGCGCATGGGGCCGGCGGTGACGGCAGGTGGGGGGTACAGGGGGGGCAGTGGGGGGGGGGCAGTGTGGCAACTGGGGGTACAATGTGGGGGGCAACTGGGGTACAGAAAATATTTCTAAAAATTCAGCAGGTCGGGCAGCATTTGTGACAAGAGAAACAGTCAACATTTTGGGTCTGTGGACTGGGAAAGAAAAAAAAATGATTTTCAACAGGAGGGGAGGTCAGGGAGAGATGGGTAGAACAAATGTGAAACAATGAATGAAAATGGCTTACTGGTAGTAATTACTAGCACATAAGGTTTCATGGTCTGTGTAATGAGTTGTTAATGTGATACTTGCCTGGCAGGCTACACCTGCTGAGTTTGTCCAGAATTTTTATATCTTCAGCATCTGTAGTTTTGGAAACATAGAAAGTAGGTGCAGGAATAGGCCATTCGGTCCTTTGAGCCAGCACCGTCATTCAATAAGATCGTGGCTGATCAAGAGCTAGATAGAGCTCATAAGGATAGCGGAGTCAGGGGATATGGGGAGAAGGCAGGAACGGGGTACTCATTGAGAATGATCAGCCATGATCACATTGAATGGCGGTGCTGGCTCGAAGGGCCGAATGGCCTCCTCCTGCACCAATTGTCTATTGTCATCCAGAATCCGTAGATTCTGCTTTCTCCCCATATCCCTTGATTCAGTTAGCCCTTAGAGCAATATCCAACTCTATTGAATACAACCAGTGAATTTGCCTCTACTGCCTTCTGTGGCAGAGAATTCCACAGATTCACAACTCTTTGGGTGAAAAAGTTTTTCCTCATCTCAGTCCTAAATGGCCTACCCCTTATTTGTAAACTGTGACCCCTGGTTCTGGACTACCCCAACATCGGGAATTTTTTTCCTGCATCTAGCCTGTCCAATCCCTTAATAATTTTATATGTTTCTATCAGATCCCCTCTCATTCTTCTAAATTCCAGTGAATATAAGTCGAGTTGCTTCATTCTTTCATCATAATTTTTTTAATTCTTTCGATCAATTTGCCTCCTGGGATAAATGCACTCCCTCAATAGCAAGAATGTCCTTCCTCAAAATAGGAGACCAAAAACTGCACACAATACTCTAGGTGTGGTCTCACCAAGGCCCTGTACAACTGCGTTAGGATTTCCTTGCTCCTGTACTCAAATCCTCTGGATTGAATGCAAACATGCCATCCGCTTTCTTTACTGCCTGCTCTACCTGCATGCTTACCTTCAGTGACTGATGCACAAAGACACCCGGGTCTAGTTGTACTTCCCCTTTTCCGAAAATGACACCATTCAGATAATAATCTACCTAATGTGTTCTTGCACTAAAGTGGATAACCCATATTTATCCACATTATTATACTGCATTTGCCCAGTCATCCAACTTATCCAAGTCATCCTGCAGCCTCATAGCATCCTCCTCGCAGCTCACACGGCCACCCAGCTTTGTGTCATCCACAAACTTGGAGATGTTATATTTAATTCCTTTGTCTAAATCTTTAATATATATTGTAAATAACTGGGGTCCCAGCACTGAGCCTCGCGGCACCCCACTAGTCACTGCCTACCATTCTGAAAAGGACCTGTTAGTTTTGAACAAATATGTTTTATCTTTTAATGGGAGAAATATACATAAGAAGGAAAAGGTGATACTACTGGAAATGCTAAATAAGGATAATTTGAAAGGATTGGCATCTTTTCAGAATAGCTCAGATGTATTCTAAATGCTTAAGTGAACCAAAGGAGGAAATTGTACAAGATTTGTGGTAGTTTCAAGGCTCTGCAGATAGGTTGGTGTCAGACAACTGGAAACTGCTGGTGTACTGTTGTTTGAAAAGAGGGAAGGCACCAAGCTGAGGAACTTTGGGCCGGTCAAACTTCTGTTGGTCGCGGAGGATGAAGACAATTGTTGAGGAGTTAGAGGGAAATTGAGAAATCATTATTTTACTCCACTCCCTATGAAGGTGGTGGAAGCATGACATTTAAGTATTAATAAGCAAACTGCTAGATAAATTCAGTGAGTCGCGCAGCATCTACAGAGGGAAAGGAATTTGTTGACTTTCAGCTATTAATAATCCCTTACCCCCACAGATGGTGCTTGACCAGCTGAGCTTCTCCAGAAGTTTTGTTTTTTGCTCCAGATTCGAGTATCTGCAGTCTCTTGTGTCCACTTTGAAGCAGTTCCTGGATAAGTACCTTAAAGCTGCTTAATCTGTAGCACTGGTTTGCTAAATGTTAAATGGGATTAAGCTATATTGCTAGCACAGGTTTGAAAGGCTGAATAGGTTGGCATTGTCCCATAAGGTCCTGGGTCCCTGCAGTCCTATTTCTCTTGGCCTTGTTTACATTATCCATGCTCCTCATGATTTTGTAAACTTCCATTAGGTCACACCTGAATACTCCTAAGACAAAAGTCCCAGCCTATCCCTGTAACACAACCCCTTGATCATTGAAATATTTAAAAAAGTTCCAGCATTGACTCCTTGGAGATGCCAATATCTGAGAAACAGCCATTTACCACCACAATCCATCTGACTTTATGCAATTTCCTAACTGTGCTGTGATAGATCCTGTAATTCCATGGGACTAACGACCCTTCTGAAAATTCATGTGGTCAACATATTACACAATTCTTTACGCTTTCTTTGTTATCTCACCAAAAACATTCAGTCAGTTCAGTTAAACATGATTGGTCTTTAATAAATCAGAGTCCTCTTTATCAAGTGAACCTTTACCAAGTAACTATTAATATTTTCCCTGATAATGTAATTGAAAGCTGTCCCACATCCGAGAAACTGATTGGCCTGTAGTTGTCTCAAAAATTTGCAGACGTTTTCTGAACACTCCATCCTGACCTAACTAGACAAGAAGGGCAGAATAATTTCCAGTGATGAAAATCTCTGAGCCCGATACGCAGTAAGAGACTGAGACTATTTTCATTCTAAACCCATGTGGACACCTAGTGAAGTTTGGGCAGGGACATTATCAGTCAGACTATTGATTATAGAAGTTGGGAGGTCATGTTGCATTTGTATAAGACGCTGTTGAGACTACATTTAGAATATTGTGTTCAGTTCTGGGCACTATGTTATAGGAAAGATATTGTCAAGCTTGAAAGGGTTCAGAGAAAATTTATGAGGGTGTTGCCAGGACTAGAGGGTGTGAGCGACAGGGAGAGGTCGTGTAGGCTGAGTCTCTATTCCTTGGAGCGCAGGAGGATGAGGGGTGATCTTATAGAGGTGTATAAAATCATGAGATGAA
Source organism: Rhinoraja longicauda (assembly GCF_053455715.1). Classification (NCBI taxonomy): domain Eukaryota; kingdom Metazoa; phylum Chordata; class Chondrichthyes; order Rajiformes; family Arhynchobatidae; genus Rhinoraja; species Rhinoraja longicauda. Next base: position 146,718 of record NC_135985.1, read on the forward strand.
TAGATCGGATAGATGCACAGAATCTCTTGCCCAGAGTAGGGGAATCGAGGACTAGAGGACGTAGGTTAAAGGTGAAGGGGAACAGATTTAATAGGAATCTGAGGGATAACTTATTCACACAAAGGGCGGTGGGTGTATGGAACAAGCTGCCAGAGGAGGTAGTTGAGGCTGGGACTATCACAACGTTTAAGAAACAGTTAGAAAGGTGCATGGATAGGACAGATTTGGAGGGATATGGACCAAGCGCAGGCAGATGGGACTAGTGTAGCTGGGACATGTTGGCCAATGTGGGCAAGTTAAGCTGAAGGGCCTGAATCCACACTGTATGACTCACTGACTCCAATTTGTTCCCCAGCTACTCATTGGATCAGGCCAGCCTACCTGAGGTGTTTTTGTTTTAGCTGTCCGGACAGGCTTCACCTTTACAATATTCACGTGGGTAAAATGTCAGCATTTGTTTCTGGTTCCCTTTCAGTGACAGAGTTGCTCCACATCCTTTCGGAATATGGCTGGTACATCTTCTTCAGCTGCATTGCTTGCTACTTTGTCCTTCAGAGAATCGGTTCGATGATGCGATTGAAGACCCGGCAGCAGCTCCAGGCTTCGGAGGCTGAACTTGGTACGGAGTTTTACAATATCTTACTTTGTCGGGCACTTTTTACTTTTATCTAGGTTCTAAACTGAATTAATGAATTTGTAATCTACAAGTGAGAATTGAATTTCAAAAAGCAAGGAATCTTCGGCTGGAGTAACTCAGCGGGTCAGGCAGCATTTCTGGAGAACATGGATAGGTGACGTTTCACAGAGTGCTGGAGTAACTCAGCGGGTCAGGCAGCACCTCTGGAGAACATGGATAGCTGGCGTGAACAGGGATAGGTGGTCGGGGGTCTGGACCTTCTTCAGACAGGAAAAAATATTCTGTAGACGGCTCCCAACCTGAAACGCTCCCAATCCTTTTTCTCCAGTGAGGCTGACTGACCCGTTGAGTTACTCCAGCATTTTGTGTCTATCCTGTGTATAAACCAGCACCTGCAGTTCATCTTTACACAGATCTTGGGCTGGATTTGCTTGTGATTGACTGAGGTTTGTTTCATGCTCTGAATTTGAATCTGTTTAGTAAGGGCTAAAGACCTTGTATTGGGAGCTAAAAATAGACATTGATGTGATGGTCAGAATGGCTTCTTGTGTCAAACATTTTTAATCATTCTGCAAACTTCCTTTGGCTTCATCATCGACCAATCAGGAAGTGTCAGTATTACAGTATAGCAAAGGGGATTACAGAGGCATGAGGCAGGAGCTGGCCAGATTTGACTGGAAGGAGGCCCTAGCAGGGAAGACGGTGGAACAGCAATGGCAGGTATTCCTGGGAATAGTGCAGAAGTTCCAGGGTCAATTTATCCCAAAGAGGAGGAAAGATTCTAAGAGGCGTAAGAGGCACCCGTGGTTGACAAGGGAAGTCAAGGACAGCATGAAAATAAAAGAGAAGAAGTATATCATAGCAAAGAAGAGTGGGAAGCCAGAGGATTGGGACTCTTTTAAAGAACAACAGAAGATAACTAAAAAGGCAATACGAGGAGAAAAGATGAGGTTCGAGGGTAAGCTAGCCAATAATATAAAGGAGGATAGTAAAAGCTTTTTTAGGTATTTGAAGAGGAAAAAAATAATCAAGGCAAATGTGGGTCCCTTGAAGACAGAAGCAGGGGAATTTATTATGGGGAACAAGGAAATGGCAGACAAGTTGAACCGGTACTTTGGATCTGTCTTCACTAAGGAAGATTAAAAATATATCGCAGGTGTTCCAGTGGCCAGAGATCCTAGGGTGATGGAGGAACTGAAGGAAATCCACATTAGGCAGGAAATGGTTTTGGGTAGACTGATGGGACTGAAGGCTGATAAATCCCCTGGGCCTGATGGTCTGCATCCCAGGGTACTTAAGGAGGTGGCTCTAGAAATTGTGGACGCATTGGTAATCATTTTCCAATGTTCTATAGATTCGGGATCGGTTCCAGTGGATTGGAGGGTAGCTAATGTTATCCCACTTTTTAAGAAAGGTGGGAGAGAGAAAACGGGAAATTATAGGCCAGTTATGTGAGTGGGCGGATGCATAGCAGATGCAGTTTAATGTGGATAAGTGTGAGGTTATCCACTTTGGTGGTAAGAATAGGAAGGCAGATTATTATCTGAATAGTGTCAAGTTAGGAAAAGGGGACGTTCAACTAGATCTGGATGTCCTAGTGCATCAGTCACTGAAAGGAAGTATGCAGGTACAGCAGGCAGTGAAGAAAGCCAATGGAAGGTTGGTCTTCATAACACGAGAAGTTGAGTATAGGAGCAAAGAGGTCCTTCTGCAGTTGTATAGGGTCCCAGTGAGACCGCACATGGAGTACTGTGTGCAGTTTTGGTCTCCAAATTTGAGGAAGGATATTCTTGCTATTGAGGGCATGCAGCATAGGTTTACTAGGTTAATTCCCGGAATGGCAGGACTGTCATATGCTGAAAGACTGGAGCGACTAGGCTTGTATACGCTGGAATTTAGAAGGATGAGAGGGGATCTTATCGAAACATATAAGATTATTAAGGGTTTGGACACGTTAGAGGCAGGAAACCTGTTCCCAATGTTGGGGGAGTCCAGAACCAGGGGCCACAGTTTAAGAATAAGGGGTAGGCCATTTAGAACGGAGATGAGGAAAAACCTTTTCAGTCAGAGAGTTGTAAATCTGTGGAATCCTCTGCCTCAAGGCAGTGGAGGCCAATTCTCTGTGCATCCAAGAGAGAGCTAGATAGAGCTCTTAAGGATAGCGGAGTCAGGGGGTATGGGGAGAAGGCGGGAACGGGGTACTGATTGAGAATGATCAGCCATGATCACATTGAATGGCGGTGCTGGCTCGAAGGGCCGAATGGCCTACTCCTGCACCTATTGTCTATTGATAGGTAGGTTTCATCTATTGTTTACCTTTCATCGTCTGGCGCGGCCTGAAATAGGCCGCGGGATTTTTCTCTGCCCGGCGGGCGACTCAATGTTGGGAGCCCTGACCGTCCCGACGTGCAGCGGCAGCGTCTTGGCCCGCCCCGAGTCGCGGGCTTGGGTCGGCCCGCTGCGGACCTTTCACCGTCCGGCGCGGCCTGGAACGTGGCAACTCCAACAGCCTGACCGCTGGAGAAGACGACAGGGGAAGATAAAAGATATTCTGGCCTTCCATCACAGTGAGGAGGTGACTGGAGGAGACTCACTGTGATGGATGTTTCTTTTTGTTTGGTGTTGGTTTATGATTGTGTGTGTCATTGCTTATTTTTATTGCTCTTATTGTTGGACTGTGGGTAATCTTTCATTTCACTGCGCATTTATGTGTATGTGACAAATAAACTTGTCTATTGTCAGTTTCTAATGCTATTTTATCGAAGGCAAACAGATAAAACTGTGGATTGAGCAAATTAGCTAATATTATTAAGGTGCTTGATGAAGTATGGAGAACCTGGGGTCAGTGGGGATTAAAGTCGCCTCTATGGTGCACTACGGCTGGGACGGGGAGGGGAAACTGGGGCTCCACCTCCCGGTGGGCAGAAGGAGGCACGCACAAGATGGCGGAGCGGGAGGAGGAGGAGAAGAAGGAGAGCGGCCGCCATTTTTGTTGGACTCGTCGAAGTGGGCGCTGGAGGAGATGCGGGAGGAGGAGGAGAAGAAGCTGCCCGCTGGGGATTGCAGTTCCGGGGCACTGGGCCCGGGCGGGAGCGGGGACTCGACGGCGCCGTCGGTTGAAGTGGGCGCTGGAGGAGATGGAGGGGAACTATGAGACGATGGGGACGATGGCCATCTTCCTCCTGCTCGGAATCTCCCCCGGGGCCAGGTGCGGGCGAGGGGGGAGAGGAAAGTCTTGCGGGACCCATTGGTCAGAAATGTAGTCTCTCTGGATAAATTTATCTTAGTTCTTGGTTCTGCATTCATAAGCATTATTTGATCTATTTTTTATAATACCAGATATGAATTATTCCTATTCAAAATGCTGATTCTTCCCACAAAGATAAAATCTATTTTGCTCAAAGTTGGAGGTTTTTAATAATTTGCTTCTTAAAATGGATTAATGTATTCTCCTTGTCCAGAACCATCATTAATTGTGAGGCGGCAGGAAGCAATGGATGCTGCTCGCGATCGTATGCAGCAAGAACTGGATGCCCAAGCAACAAAATACAAAGAGAAACAGAAAAAAGTAAGGGTGCATCAAATCATTTGGTCCTGATGGTAAAATTAAAGCCCGTGCAAACAGATCTGAACATCAGTATGTGCAGCACGACCTGAAAATGCACGCATTATGTCTTCCATAGGGATGGGGAAAACTCGGGGAAAACAAGGATTTAACAATTGTGATTTAAAATATACTTTATCAAAGGCTGGGAATAGATTTAGTCAAATAGTATTTAACTAAATGCCTTGGAGAAATATGAAGGGCTGTGAGTTCAGAGTCAGACATCAGTGGAGGCGTGTTGGACTGAACAACCTCTGTACAATGTATCATCCCAGAAAGTTAGCAAACTGCAGGGAAATCTGAGAATAGGATCTGTTGAGTGGCATGCTGAGATGTTAGGAACATGGAAGATGTAATTTAATTTGGATAATTCTGATCTAATAGATTTTTTGAAGAGGAAAACTAAGATTAGGAGCTAACAAGTAATGGTAAATGGACAAGCGGATGTGTGCAGCTTTGTGGTAATGTGTTACTGTAAGACTGAATAAGACTCATTGGTTCAAAAGTAGACACAAAATGCTGGAGTACTCAGCGGGTCAGGCAGCATCTCGGGAGAGAAGGAATGGGTGACATTTCTGGTCTAGACCCTTCTTCATACTGAGTTACTCCAGCATTTTGTGTCTACCGTTGATTTAAACCGGCATTTCCAGTTTTTTTTCCTACTCATTGGTTCAAGCTGTGCACTGGGGTTTGGCAGCTTTGGCTCTGGGGCGGTGGTTTGTGACCTTGTTTTCTTTAATGCAGATTGAAGAAGAGAAAAGAAGGGAGAAAATCCAAGCCTGGGAAAATTTGCAAGAAGGAAAGAGCACCCGGAAGAAAACAATCACGGATCCTGTAACATGATCTTGTTATGTTTAGTTATTTACAATTGAGATATTGTTAATGTATAATCATGTTTCTGCGACTATTTGCATGATAGGACTAATTGGTTGTTTTTTCATTGTTTGATATCAGGAGCCGGATTCCAACACACCAAGACCAACAAAACCCAAATCTGACAAGAAGCCCTTGAGAGGAGGTGAGTGAGTGAGTGCTTTTAATCACCGTACTTACTGGTGTGGAGTCAAGTGTTCAGGGGAACAGCTACCGTGTTTACATGGGTATTGAATACTTTAAGCATCCATTCCGTTCTCCGTTTTGAACAAATATTGCCAGGATATCCGCGTTAAGTTGTGGCAGAGTTGATTAATAGCTCCAGGGTATTAGTAGTGCAGTGTTATCACTTCTACAGGCCTTCACAGTTCATCTATGACCTGAGTTGATAACCTGGGTTGCCTTGATTATGATATGACTGATCGAAGCACAATTTCTCTGCACCCTGCAGTAGTTTACCAGGTACTACTAGCAACATCATAGTGCATTTAGTAAAATTGCTAAATACAAGGTTTCTCAGATGCACAAAGAATGCAAAGACACTTTTGCCCAGACTAGGGGACTCAAGAACCAGGGGGGCATATCTTTATGGGGAGCGAGGAAAGATTTAATAGGAAACTGATGGGCAATGTTTTCACACTGAGAGTGGTGGGTATGTGGAACAAGCTGCCAGAGGAAGTAATTGAGGCAGGTACTATATCAACATTTAAAAGACATGTGAATGTACATGGATAGGGAAGGCTTCGAGGGATATGGGCCCAACATGACCAGATGGGACTAGTGTAGAGGAGGCATTTTGGTCGGTGTGGGAAAGATGGACCAAAGGGCCTGTTTCTGTGCTGTATGACTGACCAAGAATCCTTGTATTTTTATTCTCTATACTTTTTTTCATATACATTTAACAGCAACATTTCTGCAGCTAAACAACCCAGTTATTTATTTATTTAATCTTTAATTCCTGTTGTACTTTGGAAAGCCTAATCAGTTGATACTCAGAAGCTCACCTGTGGGGTCACTGACTTTTACCTCCCCTCCCTCCCCACTTCCCTGATCTTCCTTGAATCTGAGTTGATGCTTTTTACTAATTCTGGAAGGTTGCAAGCCTTGGGATTCAATTTATCTTCTGCTCGGAAGCAATTCTCCCTACGGTCCAGAGTTTGGTCAAGAGTTGAGTGTTTAATTGCCATATGTACAAAACAATGGAACAATTCAATTATTTTTTGCTGCAGCATAACAGGCCTGTAACACAATACATATAGATAATATATAATGGACACAAATCCAATCAATTAATAATTCCAATGCCAGTGAAAGTCCTTTATACAACCAAAGATAGTACATAGTTCACGGGTCAGTGTTGCGTAGTGTTGGAGAGCCTGATGGTTGTTGGGAAGAAACTTCTTTAACCTGATTGTCACGGTTTTCGACTCCCATGCCTTCCCGATGTTGGGGTGAGATGAGAGTGTTGCCTGCGTGGTGTAGGTCTTTTTGAGGCAGCACCTCCTGTAAATAACATGGTCTGTTCTGCTGTGGATGCATCAGATAAGTACACTCTGAAGTTCACCACCTTGTGTTTACGTGGTCACCCTGCTGCGCTCAATAATACTTCCATATGTATTCATCTTGGGGGAGTACAGATTCACTAGCTGAGGACATTTGGATGGCAGTGATGTTTCCATGTGTTGCACCTGTCTTCTCATGCAATCTTAGAATCCCAGTAAAGAGAAACACAGACACCTACCTCACAAACAGACGTCTATGGTGTAAGACTTAGTTTTTTTTAATCGGTTTATTCTTTCACTGAATGTGACACTGGCAATGCTGGCACATTGATCATTTCTAAATATCCCTAAATGGAGTCATTAATTGATAATCGGCTGCCTTGTTCATGAGTTTCATACATCCTAGATTGAGTGAGGGAGGATATTTGTGAACCAGGTGCATTTTTACAACAATCCCATAATTTAATTGTTAACATTAATGAGACTATTTTAACTTCAGATTGATTTAATTACATGCATTTAACTTGCCCTGCTAGCATGGTGTGATTTAAGCTTGTGTAGATGGATCAGACCTTGGGTGGGGCGGCACGGTGATGCAGTTGTAAAGTTGCTGCCTTACAACGCCAGAGATCTGGGTTCGATCTTGACTGTGGGTGCTGTCTGCACAGTTTGTACGTTCTCCCTGTAACCGCATAGGTTTTCTTCTGTAATCTCCGGTTTCCTCACACACTCCAAAGACATACAGGTTTGTAGGCTTATTGGCTTGGTACGTGTAAATTGTCTCTGGTGTATGTAGGATATTGTTAATGTGTGGGGGTTGCTGTCGGCACATACTCGGTGGGCCGAAGGGCCTGTTTCTGCACTGTGTCTCAACTAAACTAAACCTCTGGTACTCATCCACTTACGTACCCAATGTGCTACCGTACCCCATATCAGAAGGTGTGATTTTCTGACTGCTAAGTTCTTTGAAATGTCACGCTATTTTGCTGTTGGTCTTTCAGGTTTTAATCCCCTGACGGGTGACAGCAGTGGTTCGTGTTTGTGGAGACCAGGTCACCGAGGGCCTTCTTCCGGAGCGTGAGGTTAGAGTGCGGTCAGTGGCGTTACCAGAGCCACTGGCCATCTTTGGATACTGTCTACCCTGCTCCCTAGCTTGTCAATTTCAATCATTTTATTCTGTTAGAACTAGTTTCAATTTGCTGTTAGACCTAAATTTTATCATTCACTTTTTAATGTAAAGAGCAGTGTTTATTCAAGTGAAATGTTATATGAATTGACAGCTATGAATGATGTTATCCCTGTAAATGGCATTGCCAGTGAGGATCTCTGAAAATGGGCGTGGGTAGTGGCATTAAAACATCTTGTTAAATGAACATCTTTGGTTTTGGTACCAACATAAATACATTTATTTTGTTTTAGCTGATGATTAAAACCATTAACTATGTTTGAGATTCCAAATGTTTAATTAGTAGTTGTGTTAAGTATATTATTTACAGCTGGCTATGGATATCTAGAAAAAAAACTTGATTAGTGTGCATATATCTGCATATGTTTGTTTTTTTAATTGTCCTATCCACGTGCATGTCTTTATGCTTATGTAAAAATGAAGAGGTTTGTGCAGATACATGTATTTTTGTAGACAATTAGTTTTTGGTAGAAAATACCTATTTATAGATCTGTGAATATCATTCCATGAACACTTGGACATGTTTCTGCTGCTTTGGGTGAATTTCGGTAGTCTAGTGTGCGCATTTCTTTCAATCCATGTGGATATTTCTATAGAATTGTTTCTGCACAATGATCAGTGCATGTGTGCTTTCATTGAAAAGTCTCTAGAATTGCTTGCCTTTGGTCGTGTAAATATGTGCATGTTTCTAGACAACAGTGTGTTTGCTTTTTTGGACATGGGGATGCTGTTCTTTAGTTTTCGTGTTTGTGTGAGGATGTACCTCTGTTGGTTTGAAGGAATCTGTTGACTTGTTTGTGGACTAATGTATGATCAGAGTAGTTAGGGGGATGATAGATGGCTCAGATTTGCTGGGCAGTATAGCCTATTCCTGTGCTGTACCTCCCTATTACTCAGTTTGAGTATGATTCTGCATATTTGTGCATCCAGTTCTGTCAGTTTTTGTGGGTGCATTTCTATAGATTCTACGGTGGGCCCAAGGGAGAACTTCTGTACATTTGTGTGCAAGTTTCTGTTTCTTTTAATCCTTGTGTATACATATTTCTGCAAATCCTTGTGTGTGGGGAAGGTTTGGCATGGACATTTAAGTAGTTGTGATTCTGTAGATGTCTGTTGTTGGCTTCAATGGGTAAGTACTTCTGAAGAACTGTGTGGATGTTTCTGTATTTCTTTACTTTTGTGTGCAGGATGCGATTCTGAATGTAATCTTTGATGGCTCTCTGTGTTTCTGCAGATTTGTGCAAACAGTTTAATATGTGAGGATTTATAAAGATCAGAGCTTGCCATTTTTTGTACATTTGCATGTATTTTTGGAGTGAGCTGTCCAGTTTCATAAATCAGTCAGTTAGCTTTCACAAATTGGAGTTTCAGTACTTTTGAGTGTATCCCGTAGATTGTGTATATCCTTAGATTGGTGAATGTATACCTTTCTGCAGATCCATAACAATATCTCTATCTACCTGACCATTTCTGTAAATAGTGACATGGTGTTTCTTTAAATCTATGTAACTTTTGTGAATTTATTGCATGCTTAGGTAGAAATTTGTACAGCTTTTTTTCCCTGTAAACCCTGCGTTTGCGTATCTATATATACATATGCATGCACTGGTAAAGACTCCACCCATGGTGTCTTTGAATATTCATGAAATACACGCGTATATTTGTGTTAATCTTTGTGCATGCATGAATCTGAAGATCTAAGAATATGTTTGAATTTGCCACTAGTAATTTCTTTATGTATTTCTGTACATTATTGAGTCTGTTTCTGTGGCAATGAAGGTTTCTGTTTGATTTGTGTGCTTAAGAATGTGTGAATCCATGCGTACATTTACACATTGACCTGGGTGCGTTTCTGCAATAAAGCTGCATCATGCTGGACCATTCAGTAGGCCAGGCAGCATGAGTGGGGACAGGCTGAAATAGTGTGTCATTCTATGGTTTTGTGTTTGTTTGTGTGCATCTGTTTGCGTAAATCTGTTCAGATCTTTCCCCTGGGATCCCAACCCTAATACATGTAGCACGGTCACCACAGTTCCTGCTAGCACTGGGTGCCATCCAGGTAACGATGAGTGTCAGGGCTTAGGGAGAGGATTATCTAGAGCTGTTCAAGGGAGGTGGAGGAGCAACTTTGTGACTGCCTGAATTTGGTAAACTGGGTGCTGTTCAAGAACTTGGAAATATTATATATTTACTATACATCTAATGTGCCTGAAAAGCTGCAGCGAGTAAGAAATTAATTCTTCTGGGTCACATCCTGTGCATTTGGCAAGTAAACACCCTTGAACTTTAGATCCATGTTCAATGGTATCTTGTCATATGTGCAGAAACACTGAAATGCTTGTTCTGCATGCTATCCATCAAATGATACCACACATGAGCACAATGGAACCTTGCCTAGAACAGCATGATGAGAGTTGCCATCTTGCAACTTCCAAGTTTCTGAAGGGTCTGATGTTTGCCCAGCTGCTGTCGGGCCTCCTGCAGCCACCTCCGCCAGCACCACAACCTGTGACTGCCACCGCCAGCAACTGCCCCTCGCTTCCCTCTGCTGAAGTTGCCATGTCCCACCTTCCCGAACTGACCACAGAACTTGACAGTATTTTCTGAGGGTGTGGAATGTAAGTTTGCAGACCGTCCCCTTCACCTTCCACCGCCTCCATCAGTATGCAGCCTGGACAGGGTAGCTTCTGGAGGGAAGGATAGGCAGCGTTTTGAGTCGGGACCCTTCTTCGGATGTGTTTTGTTATTTATATGTGTGTGTGTGTGTGTGTCTCTTCATATCCTGGTTATGTTCAGTATCTGTGCAGCAGACTGTAACCACCCACATTCACCCTCCAGCAGATTGGTGGTTTTCAGAATCACTTTATGTTTTGAAAGGATAAACCAAGAGATTGTTGTTTCTTTCATTTTGTTGTAAAGATAGAGGCTGAAGATCATCGAAGAAGAATATAGTGGTAAATTGGTGATGATATCTTCACATGGAAAAAGATACGGTCACAGAGTGCTTTATCGTAGTGGCCTACAGGGAGTGGTTGCTGTAGAAATCATGATAATTTGGATAAATATTTGAAGAAGAGTTAGATATCGGATTAGAAGATTAGTTTGGGTTACACTAAAGAACTAGCATAGGCTCAATTGGCAAATGATTTCATGGTTTGTGAACATATGACTGGTCACATCAGGACAACTATGAATAAATAATTGAATATGGTTTAAAATGTTCAGTACGCACTGTTTAAATACACTGTTGATGGATTCTTGGTTCCTACATTAACTAGCAAAACCCCAAAATGCTGGAAACACTTAACAGATTGGGGAGAATCTCTGACAAGAGCAAGAGTTAAGTTTCGGGTCAAAGACCCTTCATTAGAAGTTGGGAAGAGGAAAATAAACAAGGTAGTTTTAATTGCTGTAAAGGTAAAATAAAGGGGTAAATGGAAAGGACAAAGCAGGGAATATATAGAAGAGTGTGGCCAGGATTGTTCTGGGTATGTTAGCTTCCTACAGTTACTTGCCTAACATGCTGAGTTTCCAGGATTTTCTGTTTTTGTATCTGATTTCTAGTATCCATAGTATATATTTTTGCTCACAAAATGCTGGAGTAACTCAGTAGGTCAGGCAGCATCTCAGGAGAGAAGGAATGGGCGACGTTTCGGGTCGAGACCCTCCTTCAGTCTGAAGAAGGGTCTCGACCCGAAACGTCGAACACTCCTTCTCTCCTGAGATGCTGCCTGACCTGCTGTGTTACTCCAGCATTTTGTGGATAAATACCTTCGATTTGTACCATCATCTGCAGTATATATTTTTGCGTTCACTTTGATATGTTTGCAGAATATTGTCATACAGGGTAACTTGTAACTACACCAAAATGTAAAGCACCTGAGCCTTCAGCTGCAGATGGATAGCATAATTAGGCTTCTTGCATAAAAACCATGGGGTATATTTTCAGGTATTAATTTGATCAAAATTTACAGGTAAAAAATGCAACAATTTGCAATCTTTCTTCTACTGAATTATAGATGGGGTCTGGCATTCTTGCATCCATCAGTCAGGTATTGAGTCCAGGAGTTGGAACATCATGTTCCAGCTCTGCGACGTTTGGTGTACTGTGCACAATTCTGGTTGCCTTGCGATAGAATGGAGCCATTGTATTGGAAACGTTTACAATGATGTCGCATGGTCTGGGTGATGAGGAGAGGCGTGAGCAACTTTCCCTGGAACATAGGAGGCTGAGGGATTACCATATAGAGGGACATGGATAATGTGAATAGCCACAGCCTTTTCCCCAGGGGAGTGGTGTTGAAAGCTTGGGGGCACAGGTTTAAGGTGAAAAGAGATGATTTATATGGGACCTGGGCGGCAACATTTTCAAACAGAAGATGGTATGCGTATGGAATGGCCTGTCAAAGAAAGAGGTGGGTACAGTTCCAGCTGTTCAAAGATGTTTGGACAGGTACGTGATTAGACGTTTGAAGGGATTTGGGCCAGGCTCGGGCAAGTGGTACTAGCGCAGTTCAGCAAAGAGCCTGTTTCCGTGCTGTATATCACTTTGACCGAGCAGTCATGAGCAATTACAGTGTGATTGTGAAACTGGCTGATGCAATGTTCAGTGACAAAATTAGATTCACTGGAATAAGATAGCCCACATTTTCCTCGGACTTGCACCACTAATTATGACTGTTACATCGGGAGCCTTGAATATCATAAAACAAGAGGAAATTATGGAGTGTTATGAGGCAGCTCCAGATCTTCCCAGATCTTTTATAGAAACATAGAAAATAGGTGCAGGAGTAGGCCATTCGGCCCTTCGAGCCTGCACCGCCATTCAATATGATCATGGCTGATCATCCAGCTCAGTAACCTGTACCTGCCTTCTCTCCATACCCCCTGATCCCTTTAACCATAAGGGCCACATCTAACTCCCTCTTTAATATAGCCAATGAACTGGCCTCAACTACCTTCTGTGGCAGAGAATTCCACAGACTCACCACTCTCTGTGTGAAGAAATGTTTTCTCATCTCAGTCCTAAAAGACTTCCCCCTTATCCTTAAGCTGTGACCCCTGGTTCTGGACTTCCCCAACATCGGGAACAATCTTCCCGCATCTAGCCTCTCCAACCCCTTAAGAATTTTATATGTTTCAATAAGATCCCCCCTCAGTCTTCTAAATTCCAGCGAGTATAAGCCTAGTCTATCCAGTTTTTCTTCATATGAAAGTCCTGCCATCCCAGGGATCAATCTGGTGAACCTTCTCTGTACTCCCTCTAAGGCTAGTATGTCTTTCCTCAGATTAGGAGACCAAAACTGTATACAATACTCCAGGTGCGGTCTCACCAAGGCCCTGTACAACTGCAGCAGAACCTCCCTGCACCTATACTCAAATCCTCTTGCTATGAATGCTAACATACCATTCGTTTTCTTCACTGCCTGCTGCACCTGCACGCTTGCTTTCAATGACTGGTGCACCATGACACCCAGGCCACGTTGTATCTCCCCTTTTCCTAATTGGCCACCATTCAGGTAATACTCTGCTTTCCTGTTCTTGCCGCCAAAGTGGATAACCTCACATTTATCCACATTATATTGCATCTGCCATGCATTTGCCCACTCTCCTAATCTATCCAAGTCACTCTGCAGCCTCCTAGCATCCTCCTCGCAGCTAACACTGCCACCCAGCTTCGTGTCATCCGCAAACTTAGAGATGTTGCATTCAATTCCCTCGTCCAAATCATTAATATATATTGTAAATAACTGGGGTCCCAGCACTGAGCCTTGCGGTACCCCACTAGTCATTGCCTGCCATTCCGAAAAGGACCCGTTTATTCCTACTCTTTGCTTCCTGTCCGCCAACCAATTCTCTATCCACCTCAACACTGAGCCCCCAATACTGTGTGCTTTAAGTTTGTACCCCAATCTCCTATGTGGGAACTTGTCGAAGGCCTTCTGAAAGTCCAGATATAACACATCGACTGGTTCTCCCTTATCCACTCTACTAGTTACATCCTCAAAAAATTCTATAAGATTCGTCAGGCATGATTTGCCTTTCATAAATCCATGCTGGCTTTGTCTGATGATTTCACCACTTTCCAAATGTGATGCTATCACATCTTTAATAACTGACTCTAGCATTTTCCCCTCTACCGATGTTAGGCTAACTGGTCTATAATTCCCTGTTTTCTCTCTCCCTCCCTTTTTAAAAAGTGGGGTTACATTAGCTACCCTCCAATCCTGAGGAACTAGTCCAGAATCTAAAGAGTTTTGAAAAATTATCACTAATGCATCCACTATTTCTGAGGCTACTTCCTTAAGCACTCTGGGATGCAGCCTATCTGGCCCAGGGGATTTATCGGCCTTTAATCCATTTAATTTACCTAACACCACTTCCCGACTAACCTGGATTACCCTCCGTTCCTCCATCTCGTTAGACCCCCGGTCCCCTGCTATTTCCGGCAGATTGTTTATGTCTTCCCTAGTGAAGACAGAACCAAAGTAGTTGTTCAATTGGTCTGCCATTTCCTTGTTCCCTATGATCAATTCACCTGTTTCCGACTGCAAGGGACTTATTTGCTTCACCTTTAACCCTTGAACCAGAGAACAAAAATATTTTCATACTGTCCTCAATAAAAGTTCAGCTCTTGTAATTTTTCTTTTGCCTTTAGGCCATGTTTCCTAGTTCCTCCCTAACATATACTTAAACACTACTTTAGGTCATGTAGCATTAACTATAAGAAGTCTGGGGGGGGTGAGAAGAAAAGTGACATTAAGGCCAAGATTAGATCAGCTATGATTCAAGGAGCCTCCTGCTGATTCTTATGTTATTATTCACTGAAACAATAGACAATAGGTGCAGGAGGAGGCCATTCGGCCCTTCGAGCCAGCACCGCCATTCAATGTGATCATGGCTGAACAGGCCTTGACATTTGCATAGCTTTCAGTGAAGAAAGAGTTTGCCAACTTCAGAGTAAAAATAACATCTGAGCCAAATGCACGACAAAGAAAAATGTTTAAGGAAATTACGTGAAGTTGAACCAAGATCACTGTGTCCTTCAAGGTAAAAAATAAATATCAATAAAGCACACGGATCCCTGAATACTGCTGATCAAATCAAACTTCCCAATTTCAAATAATTTGTGAGATCATAAATTAGCTGCACTAAGGTCACATCTGAGATCTTATTAGTGGAAGTAAAATGCAAATAGACAATATCCAGCTTGAACGAGCCACAGTGTTTTAACCCTTCATTTGTGTTTCTGTAAATCCAGAAGCAAAGTTGAATGGAAGCTGCATTCTAACCTATTCCATTTCCTATCTACTTATTTGTGTTGTGCTTTGGTTTGGGCATGCACACGAAGATTACCTCCACGTGAGTTAAATCTTGTTCTTGGCCATTGCACTTTTTATAGTTGTCTGCCACCAGAGGATAGACCTATCCCGTTTGCTGCAAAATCACCTTCAGGAATATTTGGAGTAAAACCAGAATATGTTAGAAATACCCAACAGTTCAGGAGAAAAAGACGGTTAATATTTCAGGTCGATGGCCTGTCATGTTGGGGCCACTGCAGCAAAATGTGGGATGTGAGAGGACAAATTGGTTGCCCTTCGCCTGTGAGAGCACTGGAGGCAAATGTGAACAGAGTACAGAATACTACACAAAGTGCTGGAGTAACTCAGTGGGTCAGACAGCATCTTTGGAGGACAAGGATAGCTGAAACATTATTTCAGATTGTCAAGCCAGGGGAAATATGCTCTTTGCAGCCTGTCAAACCATGTCAAAATTCTAATTTTCAATCAGATCCCAACCATTAACTTGAATAAATATATACATTGTTGACTGTCTCTTCACGGGGCAGTCCCATCAGCCCAGAAATCAGTCTAGTCAACCTTTGTTGCACATTCCCCTATGCATGTGCATCTTTTCTGATGGAGGTCAGATCCCTAGATTAAATGCAGAGATTTTAATTCCCAGGGGATTGATGGGTTTAAATTCCAAAAGATCCTGCGGTTTTCACAAGTTCTAGGAGTAGAATTAGGCCATTCAGCCCATCGATTCTACTCTGCCATTCAATCATGTCTGTTCTCTGCCTCCTACTCCAATTTTCCTGCCTTCTCCCCATAACCCTTAACACCTGCTCTAATCAAGATTCTATCTATCTCTGCCTTAAAAACATTCACTGACTTAGCCTTCCACAAATTAACTACCCTCTGACTAAAGAAGTTCTTCCTCACCTCCTTTCTAAAAGAGAGCCCTTTAATTCTGAGGCTATGACCTCTGGTCCTGGACTCTCCTACCAGTGGAAACATCCTTTCCACATCCACTCTATCTATGGCTTTCGCCATTCTGTAAGTTTCAATGACGTCCCCCTCCCAAACTCCAGCGAGTAGAGGCTCAGTGCTGTCAAACGCTCATCTGCTAACCCATTCATTTCCTGGAATCATTCTTGTAAACGTATGAAACAAGATATTGGGCAAAATCTCCAGCCAAGATGCACTGATTTAAAGTTAAAGGGGAATCTATTGGGTTTTAATACCAACAAGCATGGTCAAAAGATTGTTATAAAACTTTTATAACTTTGATTTATCCTGACAGCCTGATTGTACCTCAGAAATACTTAATGGAGCAGTTTGGAGAGAATTGCATTGGATTAGATTAATTCTAGATGGACACTTTCTTGTCACATCCCGTGAAGGTGCAGTGAAATTGTGCATTGCATAGACAGTGTTAATGGGTGGTTAGTTGGGCAAAGGGTTTGTTTCCATGTTGCATTTCTCCATCTTTAAGTACTTTGGCAGTCACACAACTTGAGGTTCTCAGAAAGGAGGCCAATTGCTACCATGTGAACGCAAGCGCTTTTTTCAACAGGACATCCTGAAGCTCTTCACAGCCGAATAAATGCTCTGAAGGTGGTCACTAATGTCACAAATTATGGTACATAATCTTCATGCAGTATATTCCAGTTTGACTTGACTGAACTGATTGGATAGTATACAAAACAAGGCTTCTCACTGGTACATGTGACAATAATGAAACCTAAACCAAGGTTCAGCACACTCCTGCAGTCGGGAAGATTCCTTTATGGACATCGTGCTGTTTTGGAACAAGGTTTGAGCAGGCCTTGAAGTTTACCGACTTGTTTGTCTTCCAGTAACATTTGAAATCTGAATCATAGTGGGTACCAGGGAACAGCCTGGTTAGTTCTTTTAATTTCAAAAATAAAATTTAAGAATAAAAAGATATTTAAAAAACTGCAAAATTCTTCAATACATCCTTAGTGTCCATACATTCGATAGTGTTGTACTCAGTCTGAAGAAGGGTCTCGACCCGAAACGTCACTCATTCCTTCTCTCCTGAGATGCTGCCTGACCTGCTGAGTTACTCCAGCATTTTGTGAAATAAATACCTTCGATTTGTACCAGCATCTGCAGTTATTTTCTTACACATAGTGTTGTACTCAGTAATGTTCACATCTTTCTTTAAAGAAAATACAAAGTGCTGGCAAACACCTTTGCTGCTCCTATTGTTCCCAGGGCTGATATCTCTTCCCTTGTTTGAGGGGTTCCCCCTCTGGACTCTGTCGAGTAGTGGAAGGACTTTGTGTTGTGGTGCTTGCACAGAGTCTGTATTCGTTTCCCCCAGCTGCAGTGTGTCCCTCGGCACATGCAGTACTTCTGCAACTTATGGACCACTCACTGTCATGGACGATCAGTGGGTTTCGAGGCAGACTAACGAGTGGCCCTCACTGAAATTATGGTGTTCCAGAAGCCCTCGATGTCTCTAAAATAAACTTTATTCAGAAATACATAACAAAAACTTGTCTTGCGTTCCCTAGATTCAATGGTGTTATATAGTCAGTCGTGTGACACCTTTGCTGGACAAGTGGGTTAGGAGGGAGGGAGAATTGCTGGGAGTTTAAATGCGGGTAGATGTCGGCAAAAGAGGGTCTCGACCCGAAATGTCACTCATTCCTTCTCTCCACAGACGCTGCCTGACCCGCTGAGTTACTCCAGCACTGTGTGTGTGTGTGTGACTGGGTTACTCCAGCACTGTGTGTGTGTGTGTGTGTGACTGGGTTACTCCAGCACTGTGTGTGTGTGTGTGTGTGTGTGTGTGACTGGGTTACTCCAGCACTGTGTGTGTGTGAGACTGGGTTACTCCAGCACTGTGTGTGTGTGTGTGTGTGTGACTGGGTTACTCCAGCACTGTGTGTGTGTGTGACTGGGTTACTCCAGCACTGTGTGTGTGTGTGACTGGGTTACTCCAGCACTGTGTGTGTGTGTGTGTGTGTGTGACTGGGTTACTCCAGCACTGTGTGTGTGTGTGTGTGTGACTGGGTTACTCCAGCACTGTGTGTGTGTGTGACTGGGTTACTCCAGCACTGTGTGTGTGTGTGTGTGACTGGGTTACTCCAGCACTGTGTGTGTGTGTGTGTGTGACTGGGTTACTCCAGCACTGTGTGTGTGTGTGTGTGTGACTGGGTTACTCCAGCACTGTGTGTGTGTGTGTGACTGGGTTACTCCAGCACTGTGTGTGTGTGTGTGTGACTGGGTTACTCCAGCACTGTGTGTGTGTGTGACTGGGTTACTCCAGCACTGTGTGTGTGTGTGTGTGTGACTGGGTTACTCCAGCACTGTGTGTGTGTGTGTGACTGGGTTACTCCAGCACTGTGTGTGTGTGTGTGTGACTGGGTTACTCCAGCACTGTCTCTGTGTCTGTCAGCGGAATATAAATCCCCAGGCGGGCGGCACGGCGCCTTAAGGGGGCGTGGCTGGGTAGAACAGCCAATGAGCGGCTCGTGGCGGGCGGGTTAAAGGCGCCGGCAACAGCGGCGATGGGGCGGTGAGGGGAGCGGGGCCGGGCAGCGAGGGGAGCGGGGCCGGGCAGCGAGGGGAGCGGGGCCGGGCAGCGAGGGGAGCGGGGCCGGGCAGCGAGGGGAGCGGGGCCGGGCAGCGAGGGGAGCGGGGCCGGGCAGCGAGGGGAGCGGGGCCGGGCAGCGAGGGGAGCGGGGCCGGGCAGCGAGGGGAGCGGGGCCGGGCAGCGAGGGGAGCGGGGCCGGGCAGCGAGGGGAGCGGGGCCGGGCAGCGGGGCCAGGCAGCGAGGGGAGCGGGGCCGGGCAGCGAGGGGAGCGGGGCCGGGCAGCGAGGGAGGGGAGAGGGGCCGGGCGGCGAGGGAGGGGAGCGGGGCCGGGCGGCGAGGGAGGGGAGCGGGGCCGGGCAGCGAGGGGAGCGGGGCCGGGCAGCGAGGGGAGCGGGGCGGCGAGGGGGAGAGGAGGGGTAGTGGGGGCGGCGGAAAGGCAGTGGGGGACAGAGAGAGCGGGGGGGCGGGAGGGAGCGGCGCCATGGGGCAGCGGCGGCACCGCGGATCCCCGGCCTCCGGCTACCGGCCCCACTGAGCGGCGGCACCGCGGGCCCCGGCCTCGGGTACCCACAGCGCCGACCAGCGAAGCGGGAGAGGCCGGGCCGGGGATGGCGCCACGCTGCCGGCGCTCCTGGCTCAGCTTGTTGCTGGGCCTAGTGCTCGGCTTCGGCCTCGCCTCCTGGTTGCTGCTGCCCCGGGCCGCGGTGTCGGGGCGGGCGGCGCGCCAGCGGGAGAGGGCCAGGTGCGGAAGGGAGGGGGTGAGCGCCGGGCAGGTGTCGGCTCCGGACGGGGTCGGGGAGGGGGAGTCGCGGCCCGCCGCCTCCCGCTTCATGTACGTGGGGGTGATGAGCGCCAAGAAGTATCTGAGGAGCCGGGCGCTGGCGGCCTACGGCACCTGGGCCCGGCACATCCCCGGCCGCGTGGAGTTCTTCTCCAGCGAGGGCTCCGACCTCAGCCTGCCGCTGCCGCTCGTCGCCCTGCCCGGCGTGGACGACACCTACCCGCCGCAGAAGAAGTCGTTCCTGATGCTGAAGTACATGGGCGAGCGGCACCTGCAGCACTTCGAGTGGTTCGTGCGGGCCGACGACGACACGTACATCCGCGGCGAGAGGCTGGAGCGCTTCCTGCGGGGCCTGAACAGCAGCCAGCCGCTGTACCTGGGCCAGACCGGCCTGGGCGCGCCCGAGGAGATGGGCAAGTTGGCGCTGGAGCCGGGCGAGAACTTCTGTATGGGTGGCCCGGGGGTGGTGCTGAGCCGAGAGCTGCTCCGCCGGGTACTGCCTCACATCGGCCAGTGTCTGCAGGAGATGTACACCACACACGAGGACCTGGAGCTCGGCCGCTGTGTGCGCAGGGTGGCCGGGGTGCAGTGCGCCTGGTCGTACGAGGTAAGGAGGAGGCGATGGGCACAAGCTGCCTGAGCCGTTGTTACTTGTGCTCTAGGGAGAAGGTGATGCCGAGGGAGCACCCCTCTCTCTGACTGTGCGGACAGCGGAGGCAGGGGTGCTGCTGGTAAAACTATAGTCAATGCTTGTCAGAGGCTGAAAGTAAAAACACAAAAGACACCCACTTAGGCGAGGGAAGAACAAAGTGATTGCCAAGTGGTGCGAGGAGCTTGAAGTCACTTCTACACCCGGAGGGTGACTGATGTGTTATAGTGTGGAACTTTTCTCCGGGTGACAGCTGCTATTCGGCCAGTGGTTGTTTTTAGTGAGATCCTTTGTCAGGAACTTGACCAAGAATGAGGAATTGATGTTAAAGTTTCAGCATGTACTTATTATCAAGATTACCAATCAGTCGTGATTTCATTCAAAGATGTTTGAAGAGGCATGGATATAAATCGTGCATCAGTGTCTGGAGATACACTAAATAACTAGTTAGGAGCGTCAGACAGTTGCGTGAATATTTGAGGTTCAATGTATGAGTATTAGTTTTACAACTTCTGGATATTAAATCGTTTGCATAATATTACTAGATCTTGCAAAACTGAATTTTGAGTTTAATTTGTGTAACAAATGTTGACGCTGCAAGAATGTCCAGATGCTGGGATCTTGGACAAAAAATAAAGTGCTGAGGAACTCAGTGGGTCAGGGAATGGATATATAATATTTTGGGATGGGATCCTTTGAGGGACCTTTCTTCAAAGAGTCCTGACCCAAAATGTCACTTGTCTATTTCCTCCACAGATTCTCTTACCTGCTGAGTTCCCACAGTACTTTGTTTTTTTGCCCAAAATGCATGAGTTCTTTGAATTATGGCTGTCGATAAAGAGGAACAAGTATACTTTTTTGGAGACCTTTTTGATAAGTTTTACATCAAAAGTTGTTGAAAATTGAATTTGGCATTGATGGATATATTTTATTGGAAAGATAATTGACTTACTAACTGGAAAATTGTGCATAAACGACTCTTTTGTTCGATTGATGTGTCAATGGAATCAGTACCCCAGTCTCGGTTTTTTACAATTTGTATGAAGTTAACCGACTGAAGTACGGTGGCTTCAATTTTGTTGATGAAAGAGGACAGACAGAGACCACAAAAATACGTTGTGGTTGAGCAAAGATATGGCAAATGTGGCAAAAGGATGCGATCTGAAGAAGGGTCTCGACCCGAAACGTCACCCATTCTTTCTATCCAGAGATTAATAGTCGGGGGAAATTTAATAAAAGGATAGGTAGCTTGTGTATACAATATTTCAGTCGTATATAAATCAGAAAGAAGGAGGGTCTGAGCCAATGGACAATGGTTTTGCAAGGAAAGATTAAACAAGCTCGTTTTGTGTCTCTGAGGGCATCATTGAAAAATAAACCAACAGTTGGTACTCACTCAGATGGGAGCTGAATCTATTGTTTAATACAATGATGCCAACTGATGTGATTGTACTCTCAAAATCACAGTCCAATCAATTCTTCAAGTATCGAACCCTTCCTTAAAAAGAATCCGAAAAAAATCTTCCACCACTCTGGAGGAAGCACAAGGACTCCATCCTTACAAACTATCTCAGCCCTGTTAAATAGGCTTTATTTTCCTTCCTTGCTGCACATCAAGGCTACGACTGCACCTGTAAAATCTTGGTATTTGTGATTGGATGGCGATTTTTTTTTTAAAGCTGGTCTTTTTAAAAGATGGGGAAGAACACTTCCCCATGTGTTCTTTGTGTGACAAAGGGATGACATGGGTGCACCAGAGGTCCTATACCTTTGATTTCAAGTCTGTGGTTGTAGAGGAACATTGGGCTGCAGTAAGTTTAACTGCATAAAAATCAGGGTTCTCAACATATGTAGTATGTAATATTCAATGAATTGAGTATGTTCTCACTTGCAAAGTGAATACGTTCTTACCAACTTCAGACTGGTTTATAGGGAATATACGGGGAATATGGTGATATAACTGCAGGCTGTTGGGAAATGCAGTGAGAGATGGAATGTGAATACCAGATTCTTACTTTTTTAAATAGCAGTAGAACAAAGAGAAACTGTTACCTGTGCACACTCACCTGCAGTGTGAGTAGTAAAACGATTTGTAGAATGGACAGGCAAATGGTCCAGGACATCCGAGATATCACGGCACGGTGGCGCAGCGGAAGAGTTGCTGCCTTACAGCGAATGCAACGCCGGAGACCCAGGTTCGTACGGAGACCCAGGTCTGTACGGAGTTTGTACGTTCTCCCCATGACCTGCATGGGTTTTCTCCGAGATCTTCGGTTTCCTCCCACACTCCGAAGACGTACAGGTTTGTAGGTTAATTGACTGGGTGAATGTAAAAATTGTCCCTAGTGTGTGTAGGATGGTGTTAATGTGCGGGGATCGCTGGGCGGCGCGGACTCGGTTGGCCGAAGGGCCTGTTTCCGCGCTATATCTCTAAATCTAAATCATTCTTTGGGGAACAAGGGTTCCCCTCTTCTGTCATAGCTGAAGTCCTCACACATGTGTTCTCTGCATCCCATAGCTCTGCTCTTATTCCCCCTCCCCAGTTGCAACAGGGACTGAGTCCCTCTAGTCCTCACCTTTCATCCCATCAGCCAACTCCAACAGGATCCCGCTACTTCCATCTTCACATTCTTCCATCTCCACCACTTTCTGCAGCAAACCGTCCCCTCTGCAACTCCCTGGTTAACTCGTCCCTCCCCACCTAAAGCACCCTTTCCCCAGTTACTTTCCCCAAAAATCGCAGAAGATGCAACACCTATCTCTATGCCTCCTCCCTCGACTCTGTCCAAGGACCCCGACAGTCCTTTCAGGTTAGGCAGAGGTTCACGTACCTCCTCCAACCTCATCTACTGTATTCATTGCTCCAGGTGTGGACTGTTGGATATTGGCGAGACCAAGCGTAGACGGGACAAGCGCTGAACACCTTCGCTCAGTCCGCCTTGGCCTAAGTAATTCCCGGTTGCCAAACACTTTAACTCCCATTCCCATACTGACCTTTCTGTTCTCCATTGCCAGAGTGAGGCCAAATGCTAATTGAACGAACAGCATGTCCTATTTCGCTAGGGCAGCTTGCAAACCAACAGTCTGGATATTGCTTTTTCCAACTTCAAGTAACCCTTGTATCCCCTCTCTCTCCAACCCTCCCCCATCCTAAGTCATTGTACTAGTTTTGGTGCTGTCCTGTGTAAGAAGGAACAGCGGGTGCTGGTTTAAATCGAAGATAGACACAAAATGCTGGAGTAACTGGGTCTGGCAGCATCCCTGGAGAGAAGGAATGGGTGACGTTCGGGGACCCAAAATATCACCCATTCCCACTCTCCAGAGATGCTTCGCTGTTGTCCTGTTGAGGTTCATTGCCCGTGTAACACAGCCAGCAATAGACCGTTTCCTTGATCATTGTTACTTTTTTGCATATCTTTCATTCATTTGTTCTAGATCACTGCTCTCGTTTCACTTTCCCCTGATTCTCAGTCTTAACCCAAAAAATCACCTATTCCTTTTCTCCGGAGATGCTGCCTGACCCACTGAGTTACTCCAGCTTTTTGTGTCTAGTTTAAACCAGCATGGTTCCTTCCTGCATGGCAAATGGTAAATGTTGTGGAATGCCTTTTGAATGTGAGCACAATTGGTGTCCTGCAATGGACTAGACTAGGTTTTTAGAATTGTATTGCAAAGTTTCTCTCTACAATAAAGTGTTTTGTATTCAAAATGATCCAGATCTCCCACAGCTGGAACTGGTCATTTTATGATGTGCAGCCAACATGGCGTTTGGCGATTCCTGTCTCCTTGCCCCTTGAGGTTTAAACAGCTGTGTAAAAGCTGACTTTAAATTTGATTTCAAGCAAAGATCGTGTGCACAGAATTGCAGAAAAGTAAAAGTTGTAGGTTTGGATTTGAGCTGAATTATCTTCCATACAGACAGGCCATTTTTTGTGTTCTGGATTGCAATGCAGTGCAGTTGGTCACTCTGGATTTTACTAGTGGAAGGTGGCCTTTTATTGAAATATAATTTTTTAATGAAAAACCTTGAATTGGAATTGTCTTTCAAAACAAGATGGTGCTAAGACTCTGACTGCAGATTTCTGTTCCAAACATCATGTAACTTTGTGAATTCCTGAGGTTTGTTCATCAAATAGGGCATTATTATATTTTTGCATCATACTGACCATGATGTAGGCTGGGACTTGGTGACACGATTCCTGTTTTGTAACTAAAAACCAAACTAGATGTTGGAAATGTGTAATAAAAACAATGCTGGAAATGTTCAGTAGGTCACGCTACACCTGGGGAAAGAGAAACCGTTAATGTTGCAGTTGACAATATGAATGTTTTCATCATCTTGCTTTTTATTTCTATTTTATAATTCTGTTTTTCGTTCAGTTGTTAACAACGTGGTAGGAATGCACTTTGAGAGAAGTGAGTTGGTAATTGGAATGTGATCCAGAGTGTGAAAGCAGTAGACTGATTGCATTCTGACTTTGAACTCCGTCTGCGTGATGGAGTGGATGGTTCCGTGGAATTCAAATGCAAATGTTCATTATCGGCATGTTGGAATGCTTCTTTCTTAAAGAATTAAATCTTGAACCAGATGGGCATTGGGTTTTGGCCTATGGCCTATGACAACAGCAGGTGGGATTTCTCAGCCCAGATCTGCAGCAGTTTATTTTATACTTGAGGTCTCAAAGACCTCATCTCTGCTATTTGCTAATCATAATCCATAATCATACTCTATTAGCCAAGTATGTTTTGCAACATATGAGGAGTTTCATTTGCCCCACAGTCATACCAATAAAAAGCACAAAGTAAAGTTTTACATGAACATCCATCACAGTGATTCCTCCACATTCCTCACTATGATGGAAGATGGAAAAAAGTTCAATCTCTTCCCTTCTTTGTTCTCCCACAGTCAGGGGCCTCGAGCCTTCCGTTGACGGGGCGATCTTCCTCCCGTAGCCGGCGGCGTTTGGTCCTTTGCGTCGGGGCGATCATGCTCCTGCATCGGGGGGGGGGGGTCTTGACTCCCCCACGGCGGGCGATCTGACACAGGTCGGGGCTGGTCGAAACCTGCGTCATTTGGAGCTCCCAACATCGGTCTCTACCCGAGACTGCGAGCTTCTCGATGTAATCATCAGCGATACTAACTTCTAGTTGGCTTCTATTAAGATGTGTTTATTAAATTGCTAATATCAGGCAATATTATATACCCTGTACCATAAATCTCCAGATTAGGATCTAGAATCAGATAGACACAAAATGCTGGAGTAACTCATCGAGATAGGCAGCATCTCTAGATAGAAGGAATGGGTGATGTTTTGGGACAAGACCCTTCTTCAGAGTGAAGAAGGGTCTCAACCCAAAACATCACCCATTCCTTCTGTCCAGAGATGCTGCCTGCCCCGCTGAGTTACTCCAGCATTTTGTCTCTATCTTCAGTGTAAACCAGCATCTGCAGTTCCTTCCGACACATTTAGAATCAGATACCATTTTTGGTCTTGCTCGCAAACCTCTACCTCTTTGAAATTGTTGTCACATGAAACTTCCAAATCCATCACTGCTTGGCATTGTCATGTACCCAGTACTACGCCTGTTTCCCTCTTCACCAATTTAATTGACTCTTGTCGACCATATTTATCTCAAATGTGACAGCAGAGTTTGCAATTGTGATTTTTGAAGAGTTTTTAAGTCAATGTTTTGCATGAAGGTAATTTGAATAGCTGAGAAGGCAGGCCTGGAAAGTTGGCAATGCTCCAATCTAGACCGGAAGCTTTGTTCATTTGACTTAAAACTGCATAATCTGGTTATCAACAAATGAATCTTTTTCTCAGTAGTGAACGTAGCTAGAAGCTTAATTTCACCACATAAAATCCTGAAAACAGCACAAACAGTTCATATTCAAAGTAGTCACGACTTTGGGTGGTGTCCTGGTTGGTCATTCTTTCAATATCTTTTTCAACTACTGATTTCCTGAAGATGAAAGTTCAAACCAAATCTAAGAATGATTGTGACATTTCCAGATGTGATGCTGCTTATTATTACCTTGCTGTCATGCATAGGCTTGTAGCAGAGACTGACCTGTTAAACAAAGGCTACTCATTTCTTACTTAACTGGTAAGGGAGCCCATTGTCTATATCCAAAAATGTTATTTTCTGGCTTTATGTCATTTAGTTCCAAGAATCCAAATGGTGTTTCTCCCAGCTTGTGGAATACATAAGCTTCAAGTCAAACTGTGGCAGGATTTCTGACTAGTAATTTCTAACTGAAGTGAAAATGTGGACCCCCAGGTACTTGCTGTTGGTTTGGCCTGGTGCTGCCCCTTGCCCCAGATGGTTGAGAATGGCCTAAATAGCGAGACTTCCTGGAAACAAAATCCCACTTGTGGTTCTGCCTTCAACTGCAGAATCAAAGCTTTGTCAATCGATCAAATCCATCTGGAGAGACTGGAACTATTCTCTGCAGATGGTTTAATTAATGGGTGTGCTTTTGCCTGGTCAATCTCCATGTTTGGGAATATGTGGCCATGTTATGAAATTTTCTAACCATTTTCTTGCTTTTGTACATTTTTGATGGCTCAAATGTAGGAGAAAAAAAGTGCAGAAACCCAATTGTGACAGGAATTGTGCAAGGACCTGCAGATTTTGGTTCCATCTGTGCATTTGGACACATGGGTAATTGTGCTACTTTTTTAGTAAAATTTCTGTAATAAACTTGAGTTATTGCAAGGCAACTGAATGCATCCCCACCACCGGCCCCATCAAATCGAACATTGGAAGACACTTTGTTTCAAAGTGGCTGTATGCCCACTTTTGTTCAAATTTGTTATTTATAAAAACATCCTGTGAGAGCAGCTTCACAAATGATCTTCAAGATTTCAACCCGTGAATCTTGGCCTGCCATTCATTTTCAGACACAGAACCAATAGTCTGCCCACACTATGTTTCACTCTTATTGATGGAAGATTTCTGTCACTGGCATCAAATTCTTTGAACATTCCTTGTTTATATATGCGTTTATATAATTTTAATCCTCTTCTTAAATCTGATGCAATAGCAAACACATCAAAGCAACATTTCCTCTTTGCCTAAGGTTTTGGTTATATTTTTATAGGAAAAATATTTTGTGGTTATCTTTGGAATCAAGTCGAGGAGACTGACAGTAATCGAATGTAGCTAGATATCCTACATTCGAATTGAATTGGTATAAGGACATCCGCAGTCTTTGTCCTTTTTCTCTTCACAAAAACGTCGATTGCACCGAATCAAATTCAATTGCCACAATCTGATAACAAGTAGATTTTAAATAAAACCTGTGCTTTGCTGTTTAATGAGTGCAATTATCATATACTTTTGACTTAGTACTCATTTTGTGGCCGCCCCGACGTGCAGCGGCAGCGTGTTCGCCCGCCCCGGATCGCGGGGCTTGGGTCGACCCGATTCGGACCTTTCACCGTCCGGCGCGGCCTGCAACCACAACAGCCTGACCGCGGGAAAAGACGGCAGGGGAAGGGAAAAGACATTCTGGCCATCCATCACAGTGAGGAGGGGACTGGAGGAGACTCGAGGAGACTCACTGTGATGGATGTTTCTTTTTTTTGTGTGTTGGTTGGGGTTGTGTAATTTGCTTATTTTATTGCTTTTATTGTTGGACTGTGGGTGACTAAATGTCGTCCAAAAAACTTGTTTTTTGGATGACAAATAAAGATATCTTGAATCTTGAATTGTAAATGAGTTTAGACAATTGGCGCTGGCATTGCCACTGGTGGTCCATTCACTAAAAGGATTCAAACCCAATGTGAGGCAGCTTAGCAAAACCAGCGCTGCAGCAGTAAATGGTTTTTGTACTATCTGTATTAATGGAGACTAATTGGAAATGGTGATGGGCGCAGAATGCCACTCTGCAATTTACTCGGGCAGCAGATCATGGAGAAATTTAGCTTCAAATAGACAATAGACAGGATGAGGATTGAAGTTTTTACTTGCAAGTGGCCTGCATCATTCTTGTTGATACTTTAACAAGACTTGAGGTGGATAGAAAATTGGTTGGCGGACAGGAAGCAAAGAGTAGGAATAAACGGGTCCTTTTCGGAATGGCAGGCAGTGACTAGTGGGGTACCGCAAGGCTCAGTGCTGGGACCCCAGTTATTTACAGTGTATATTAATGATTTGGACGAGGGAATTGAATGCAACATCTCTAAGTTTGCGGATGACACGAAGCTGGGTGGCAGTGTTAGCTGCGAGGAGGATGCTAGGAGGCTGCAGAGTGACTTGGATAGATTAGGCGAGTGGGCAAATGCATGGCAGATGCAATATAATGTGGATAAATGTGAGGTTATCCACTTTGGCGGCAAGAACAGGAAAGCAGAGTATTACCTGAATGGTGACCGATTGGGAGAAGGGGAGATGCAACGTGACCTGGGTGTCATGGTGCACCAGTCATTGAAAGCAAGCATGCAGGTGCAGCAGGCAGTGAAGAAAGCGAATGGTATGCTGGCATTCATAGCAAGAGGATTTGAGTTTAGGAGCAGGGAGGTTCTGCTGCAGTTGTACAGGGCCTTGGTGAGACCGCACCTGGAGTATTGTGTGCAGTTTTGGTCTCCTAACCTGAGGAAAGACGTTCTTGCCTTAGAGGGAGTACAGAGAAGGTTCACCAGATTGATCCCAGGGATGGCGGGACTTACATATGAGGAAAGACTGGATAGACTGGGCTTGTACTCGCTGGAATTTAGAAGACTGAGGGGGGATCTTATAGAAACATATAAAATTCTTAAGGGGTTGGAGAGGCTAGATGCGGGAAGATTGTTCCCGATGTTGGGGGAGTCCAGAACCAGGGGTCACAGCTTAAGGATAAGGGGGAAGTCTTTTAGGACCGAGATGAGAAAACATTTCTTCACACAGAGAGTGGTGAGTCTGTGGAATTCTCTGCCACAGAAGGTAGTTGAGGCCAGTTCATTGGCTATATTTAAGAGGGAGTTAGATGTGGCCCTTTTTGCTAAAGGGATCAGGGGGTATGGAGAGAAGGCAGGTACAGGCTACTGAGCTGGATGATCAGCCATGATCATAGTGAATTCAGCAGTAGCAGCAGCAGCAATCAGCAGTAGCAGCAGCAGCAATCAGCAGTAGCAGCAGCAGCAAGCAGCAGCAGCCCCAAGCTGTGTTGCTTGGGAAGTATTGTGTGGGGATTGTGTGGGGATAGTAAGGAGTAAGACCTGTGTGATCTCCCGGACAAGTTTCGATCGCCTAGCTTGGGGTCGGAGAGGAATTTCCCGGATTTTTTCCCAAATTGGCCTGGGTTTTTTATCCGGTTTTTCGCCTCTCCCAGGAGATCACAGTTCTTTTGGGTGGGCGGTTGGAGCAGCGGCCGGGCGGTAGGTTTAGTAACCGAGCACGGGGCTTTGTTTGGAGAGTATGAGTGCCAAGGCAGTTTTTTGTTCTGGGTGTCGGATGTGGGGAATTTGGGAGTCTGATAGTCTTCCAGACATCCACATCTGCGCCAGGTGTGACGAGATGGGGCTCCTAAGGGACCGTATTAGGAACCTGGAACGGCAGATTGATGACCTCCGTCTGATCAGGGAGAGTGAGGAGGTTATAGATAGGAGTTACAGAGAGGTGGTCACTCCTAGACCACGGGAGGTAGACAAGTGGGTCACTGTTAGGGGGGGCAAGGAACAGAGGCAGGGACTAGGGAGTACCCCGGTGGCTGTACCCCTTGGAAATAAGTACTCCTGTTTAAGTACTGTTGGGGGGGACAGCCTACCTGGGGGCAGCGACGGTGCCCGGGCCTCTGGCAAGGAGTCCGGCCCTGTTGCTCAGAAGGGTAGGGAAAGGAAGAGGAGAGCAGTAGTAATAGGGGACTCTATAGCGAGGGGGTCAGATAGGCGTTTCTGTGGACGCAGTCGGGAGACCCGGATGGTGGTTTGCCTCCCTGGTGCCGGTGTCCGGGATGTGTCTGAGCGTGTCCAGGATATCCTGAAAGGGGAGGGAGAGGAGCCAGAGGTCGTGGTACATATAGGTACCAACAATATAGGTAGGATAAGGGAAGAGGTCCTGAAAGGAGAATTCAGGGGGCTAGGAAGAGAGTTAAAAAAAAGGACTTCCAAAGTAATAATCTCAGGCTTACTGCCTGTGCCACGCGATAGTGAGAATAGGAATGGAGTGAGGTGGAGGATAAATACGTGGCTGAGGAACTGGTGCAGGGAGCAGGGTTTCAAGTTTCTGGATCATTGGGACCTCTTCTGGGGGAAGTATGACCTGTACAAAAAGGACGGGTTGCATCTGAACCCGAGGGGAACCAATATCCTGGCGGGGAGATTTGCTAAAATAACTGCGGAGACTTTAAACTAGTACGGTTGGGGGGAGGGACTCAAACACAGATAGCTAATAGGCAGTGTGTGAGGCAGGAGGCAGAAAAGGGAAACACTCAGACCCAATATGTAGGAGAGAAAGAAGGGAAAAGAAATAAACTGAGAATAAGAAATGATGGGTCCCTTAAATGTGTATATTTTAATGCTAGGAGCATTGTAAGAAAGGTGGATGAGCTTAGAGCCTGGATTGACATCTGGAAGTATGATGTTGTGGCGATCAGTGAAACATGGTTGCAGGAGGGTTGCGATTGGCAATTAAATATTCCAGGATTTCATTGTTTCAGATGTGATAGAATCGGAGGGGCAAGAGGTGGGGGTGTTGCATTGCTTGTCAGGGAGGATATCACAGCAGTGCTTTGGCAGGACAGACTAGAAGGCTCGATTAAGGAGGCTGTTTGGGTGGAACTCAGAAATGAGAAAGGTTTAGCAACACTTATAGGGGTGTATTATAGACCGCCAAATAGGGAACGAGAATTGGAAGAGCAAATATGTAAGGAGATAGCAGATATTAGTAGTAAGCACAGAGTGGTGATTGTGGGTGATTTCAATTTTCCGTATATAGACTGGGAATCACATTCTGTTAAAGGGCTGGATGGTTTGGAGTTTGTAAAATGTGTGCAGGATAGTTTTTTGCAGCAATACGTAGAGGTGCCTACTAGAGAAGGGGCAGTGTTGGACCTCCTGTTAGGAAATGAGATGGGTCAGGTGACGGAGGTATGTGTTGAGGAGCACTTTGGGTCTAGTGATCATAATGCCATTAGTTTCAATATCATTATGGAGAAGGTCAAATCTGGACCAAGGGTTGAGATTTTGGATTGGAGAAAGGCTAATTTTGAGGAGATGAGAAAGGATTTAAAAGGAGTGAAATGGAAATTGTTGTTTTATGAAAAGGATATAATAGAGAAATGGAGGATATTTAAAGGTGAAATTTTGAGAGTACAGAGTCTTTATGTCCCTGTTCGGTGGAAAGGAAAGAATAATAATTTGAAAGAGCCGTGGTTTTCCAGGGAAATTGGACACTTGGTTCGGAAAAAGAGGGAGATATACAATAAATATAAGCGGCAGGGAGTAAATGAGGTTCTTGAGGAATATAAAGAATGTAAAAGGAATCTTAAAAAGGAAATTAGAAAAGCGAAAAAAAGATATGAGGCTGCTTTGGCAAGTAATGTAAAAGTAAACCCCAAGGGGTTCTACAGATATGTCAATAGCAAAAGGATAGTGAGGGATAAAATTGGTCCATTAGAGAGTCAGAGTGGACAGCTATGTGCTGAGCCGGGAGAAATGGGGGAGATATTAAACAATTTCTTTTCTTCGGTATTTACCGAGGAGAAGGATATTGAATTATGTGAGGTAAGCGAAACAAGTAGAGTAGTGATGGAAATTAGGAGGATTAAAGAAGAGGAGGTACGGACACTTTTGAAAAATATAAAAGTGGATAAGTCTCCAGGTCCTGATAGGATATTCCCTAGGACATTGAGGGTAGTTAGTGCAGAAATAGCAGGGGCTATGACGGAAATATTTCAAACGTCATTAGAAACGGGGATGGTGCCGGAAGATTGGCGCATTGCGCATGTTGTGCCTTTGTTTAAAAAAGGTTCTAAAAGTAAACCTAGCAATTATAGACCTATTAGTTTGACGTCTGTGGTGGGAAAATTAATGGAAAAGATACTTAGGGACAATATATATAATTATTTGGATAATCAAGGCCTGATTAGAAACAGTCAACATGGATTTGTGCCTGGAAGGTCATGTTTGACTAATCTTCTTGAATTTTTTGAAGAGGTTACCAGGGAAATTGATAAGGGCAAGGCTGTGGATGTTGTCTATATGGACTTTAGTAAGGCATTTGACAAGGTTCCACATGGAAGGTTGATTAAGAAGGTTAAATCGTTGGGTATTAATAGTGAGGTTGCAAGATGGATTCAACAATGGCTGAATGGGAGATACCAGAGGGTAACGGTTGACAATTGTATGTCAGGTTGGAGGCCAGTGTCTAGTGGAGTGCCCCAAGGATCTGTGTTGGGTCCACTGTTGTTTGTCATTTACATTAATGATCTGGATGATGGTGTGGCAAATTGGATTAGTAAATATGCAGATGATACTAAGATAGGTGGAGTAGTTGATAGTGAGGTAGATTTTCAAAGTCTACAGAGAGACTTGGGCCTTTTGGAAGGGTGGGCTGAAAGATGGCAGATGGAGTTTAATGCTGATAAGTGTGAGGTGCTGCATTTTGGTAGGACAAATCAAAATAGGACGTACAGGGTAAATGGTAGGGAATTGAGGAATGCAGTGGAACAGAGGGATCTGGGAATAACTGTGCATTGTTCCCTGAAGGTGGAATCTCATGTGGATAGGGTGGTGAAGAAGGCGTTTGGTATGCTTGCCTTTATAAATCAGAGCATCGAGTATAGAAGTTGGGATGTAATGTTGAAATTGTACAGGGCATTGGTGAGGCCGAATCTGGAGTATGGTGTGCAGTTCTGGTCGCCAAATTATAGGAAGGATGTCGACAAAATAGAGAGGGTACAGAGGAGATTTACTAGAATGTTGCCTGGGTTTCAGCACTTAGGCTACAGAGAGAGGTTGAATAGGTTGGGTCTTTATTCTTTGGAGCGTAGAAGGTTGAGGGGGGACTTGATAGAGGTTTTTAAAATTTTGAGAGGGACGGACAGAGTTGACGTGGGTAGGCTTTTCCCTTTGAGAGTGGGGAAGATTCCAACAAGGGGACATAGCTTCAGAATTGAGGGACAAAGGTTTAGGGGTAACATGAGGGGGAACTTCTTTACTCAGAGGGTTGTGGCTGTATGGAATGGGCTTCCGGTGGAAGTGGTGGAGGCTGGCTCGATTTTATTATTTAAGAGTAAATTGGATAGGTATATGGATAAGAGGGGATTAGAGGGTTATGGTCTGAGTGCAGGTAGATCAGACTAGGTCAGGGAGAATGGTCGGCGTGGACTGGTAGGGCCGGACAGGCTTGTTTCCATGCTGTAGTTGTTATATGTTATATGTTATATATGAATGGCGGTGCAGGCTCGAAGGGCCGAATGGCCTACTCCTGCACCTATTTTCTATGTTTCTATGTTTACAATCAAACTTGTCGTGTCTGTAGTTCTGTCTCAAAGGTGAAGGCTTGAGCAGTTATTTAATGTTGCACAAGAGGATTAGCTTTGGGGCAGAAACTTGATTTGTGGACTCTACAATTGACTAAAGTCATTGACAATTGACTTTAAGAAATGGAAGCAGGATTAGATTGTGTACCTGTTCTGCCATTTATGATCTTATTGATCGGATCTTGGCCTCTTTCATGCTTTCATAAAGTCTTGATGTATTTAGTCCAATTATTTTTTCATGGCCTTCAATGTGCACAATTAAATTATATATCTAGCTTATTAGATGGAGAGTTGCAAAGTGTCACTGACCCTAGCAATGGTTCTCTGGCCTATCTTGGCAATTCCTTAAACTATGCCCTTCAATGCAAACCCTCTCCTCACCTTCATCTCCCATGAGGGCATGAACCCTATCAAACTTCCTCAGTATTGTGTTTTAAAGTAAGACAAGGTCTAAAGCTGCGAGATTAGGGCCCAACCTGCACAATTCTTTTTGTAAGACAGTCCTGTCATTCCTGAATCAACTTTATGTGCTTCCTGAACTTCCACCAGTGCCAGTGGACCAAGTATTGAACTAAAATTGGGCAAAATACTTAAGGAGTGCTATAAAGGGCAGTAACAGAATAACTCAGCGGGTCAGGCAGCATCTCTGGAGAACATGGATAGGTGACATTTCACAGAGTGCTGGAGTAACTCAGCGGGTCAGGCAGCATTTCTGGAGAACATCGTTTCAAGTCGCGACCATTCTTCAGACTGATTCTGTGGTTGGGGGAAAAAGCTGGAAGCGAGGAGTGGCAAGATAAAGTCTGACAAGTGATGGGTGGATACAGGTGATGGTGGTTTCTCCAGAGGTGCTACCTAACCTGCTGAGCTACTCCAGCACTGTCTTTTTTTTGTAAACCAACGTCTGCAGTTCCTTGTTTCTCCAGTTGTGCTCTTGCCAGTGCCATTGTAGAGCAGAGGGATCTCGGAGTGCAGGTACATTGTTCCTTGAAAATGGTGTCTCAGCTAGATGCGGTGGTCAAGAAGGCTTTTGGCACATTGCCCTTCATCAGTCAGGGTATTGACTATAGTCTGAAGAAGGGTCTCGACCCGTAACATCACCAGCCCTTCTCTCCAGAGATGCTGTCTGCCCTGCCAAGTTACTCCAGTATTTCCTGTCTATATTGATTATAGAAGTTGGGGTGTTATGTTCCAATTTTACAAGATGTTGGGGAGGCCACATTTGGAGTATTATGTTCAGTTTTGGTCACACTGCTATAGGAAGGATGTTCTTAAACTGGACAGAGTGCAAAGAAGATTTACAAGAATGTTGATAGGACTTGACTATAGCAACAGGGAGAGGTTGGGTAGGATCGGACTTTATTCCTTGGAGCGCAGGAGAATGAAAGGTGATCTTATAGACGTGAATAAATCATGAGAGGAATAGCTGTGGTAGAAGCACAGAATCGTTTACGCAGGGAAGGGGAATCAAGAACCAGATGACATGGGTATAAGGTGAGGGGAAAGATTTTATTGGATCCCTAGGGGCATGTTTATCAAACTGAGGATGGTGGGAATGTGGAATGATGCCAGGTAGTGAGACGGGTACTATAACAATAATAAAAAAGACATTTTGACAGGTACTTGAATAGGAAAGATTTGGAGTGATACGGGTCAAACATGGGACTAGTGTCCATGGGGCATCTTGGTATTCCCGGACAAGTTGGGCCCGAGGGCTTGTTTTCATGCTGAATGACTCTGACTCAACTGCAAAGTTCTTAAAATATTTAAGCTACTACAGTATATAATTTAAAAGGTATTTACACACACAAACTAAATGCAGTAATGACCATTCATTACTGGAAGAGATTTGTAGAATCCTAAACTGAACCTGATTATCGTGCAACTTGAGCGAAGTGCAATTCAGTGTGACAGTGCGAATTGGTGGATTTAATTTTGGTCAACAGTAAATGAGCTTCGTAGCTATTGAGGCAGGAACTATCCCA
Source organism: Rhinoraja longicauda (assembly GCF_053455715.1). Taxonomy (NCBI): domain Eukaryota; kingdom Metazoa; phylum Chordata; class Chondrichthyes; order Rajiformes; family Arhynchobatidae; genus Rhinoraja; species Rhinoraja longicauda. The sequence goes on from NC_135985.1 coordinate 182,254, forward strand.
ACATTTAATTAATTGTGTCGCTGACTAAGCAGGTATTGAGTTAGTACTTGTGTCATTTGAACATAACTTTATAATGTTTTGGGGGATCTGATTGTCACAGGTAAAGCTAGTGTTCATTGCCCCTGCCTCTAACTGCACTATTCAGGTAAGTTGCAGGATTTGGATCTCATTAATAGAGTGGTGGGTATGGGTTTGGATGAAACTTGGAGGTGGTGTGTCCCCATAAAATTGCTGCTTGTAATTTGGTAGAGATCATGGCTTTGGTCTGTTAGACAATAGACAATAGGTGCAGGAGTAGGCCATTCAGCCCTTCGAGCCAGCACCGCCATTCAATGCGATCATGGCTGATCACTCTCAATCAGTACCCCGTTCCTGCCTTCTCCCCATATCCCCTCACTCCGCTATCCTTAAGAGCTCTATCCAGCTCTCTCTTGAAAGCATCCAACGAACTGGCCTCCACTGCCTTCTGAGGCAGAGAATTCCACACCTTCACCACTCTCTGACTGAAAAAGTTCTTCCTCATCTCCGTTCTAAATGGCCTACCCCTTATTCTTAAACTGTGGCCCCTTGTTCTGGACTCCCCCAACATTGGGAACATGTTTCCTGCCTCTAATGTGTCCAATCCCCTAATTATCTTATATGTTTCAATAAGATCCCCCCTCATCCTTCTAAATTCCAGTGTATACAAGCCTAATTGCTACAGCCTTTCAACATACGACAGTCCCGCCATTCCGGGAATTAACCTAGTGAACCTACGCTGCACGCCCTCAATAGCAATGTTGTGCCATCAACAGTGGTCTAAACAGATTAGGCAGGTAGTATCTATTGCAGCTATTTTGTTAGTGGTGGGGGGAATGAATGTTCCATAAGGACATGGGGTATTAATAAGCAAGCTTCTACCTATTGCCTACCAGCCTCTGTCTCATCCTCTCACTGCTTTATACTTGCCGTTTTGCCCATATACTCTAAGTGAAATGGAACTGACTGCCTGGCATTGACTTGCATACAGAATTTGTAAATGCCAAGGTGCTTCCAAATCAGTTAACTGTGTACAACATCCTTTCTAACATATGTTTTGGTATCGACATTGGGAGAGGTATATCAATGTTGACACTGGGACACGATGGTGTCGACATGTTGAGACTGACATGGTGTACTCGAGGAATTTTGCCTTGGACGATATTCTGAACTCCATCACATTTCCCATGTGTTCCGTCCCATTGGCAAGATGTGCCAGAGGTGAAATTCTAATTTACCACCACCTCTGTTCCCTTGCTGTTGAATGGATCCTGTGTTCTTCCACGGTGAGTGCCCTCCATACTGTTTCCATAAACACCACCTCTGTACTAAATGGTGAAGATGCAAACTAGACCTGCAGTAGGTAGTGATTGAGCATGAAGTAAAAACCCAATTGACCATCTACCTGTGGCTGATCCATTTTGCCCATAACAGCATTGGTAAACGTGATCTATGCACAGTTCTTGTTGAGGCAAAGTGCTATATTAACATTTTGGAAACACTTTTGACTTGTGTGGAACTACAATTGAGGTAAATGGAAATGACCCTGTACATCTGGCAATTCAGGTAGGTATCCATGAAAATTGTGGGCCATCAACTGCTGGAATGTACATCACTATCTCTGCCTACATGGCCTGATGTGTCCCTCGCCTTGTGCAGACAAACTGGGGACCAGCTGTGACTCAGAGGCATGGTGAAGGGTTTAGTCAAGAGTAGCACAAGGTGTACACATGAAGAAACAAGGAAGTCCTAGCTGGTGAAACTGCAGCACAGGGCTACATTTGTGCTAAGTAGCATATGATGGAGCCAAAGGGCCTTGCAACCAACACATTGAAACAAGCTGTGCAGCCATGGAACATTTAGTCATGGATCTTTAAAGTGGAGGATTGGATACCAAGATTTTCCTAAAACATGATCCAACCATTGGCCAAGGACTGACATCAAGACAGCATTTGATAGTATATTTTTAGGGAGGTAAAAATAGGAGCAGAGGTAGGTCCCATTTTTCCCCCTTTAATATGATTATGGCCCATCGTCCACTTGTGTAACCTGTTCCTACCTCCTCCCAATAACCCTTGTATTTATAATTCTGTTATTTGTTCAGTTGCGATATTTAATCATTTGGCTTCCATTGCCTTCTGTGGTCAAGGATTCCAAGGGCCATCTTGGGCAAAGGATTTTTTCCCAATCTGTCCTAAATGGCAAGGGCAGCAGATGAAGAAAAATATCATCATCTGAATGTTTTTCCAAACCCAATAATGGGTTTGTAACTAAGGTAATGCAATAATGATGGTATCTTTGCTCCAGGCAATATAAATTGGCAACTATTGTCCTCGGGCCAAGTTAACAAAGTGCAGTAGACAGGTTCCTAGAAAAGTCTCTGGATAAGTAAATAACATTGAGAACTAGAAATGCTGCTGTGGGTAACTGCAATCTCAAGAATATTGGATTGAAAACAGCTCAAGTTGCAGGAAACTGAGCCTGTAGGAGAATCTTAGAAACCAACAAACAATAGTTTGGGTGTATATAAACTTTAAAGTTGTTAACATATGTGTATCCCAGTATGGAACAAAGACCCCGTGGAAATAAGGATCCACTATGGCTAACTAAACTTGGAGTATCAGATTGAAAAGCTCAAAGTTGCAAAAGTAGTAAGCCAGAGTTGGACGAATAAGCAGATGAGATTAGCTCATTGATGGAGGAAGAACGTTGAAGTAAATTGACAAGAAACTTGCTTTTGAAGCTCTTACAAAATCTTGAATGCTTAAATCCCAAAGTAAGTGTTTCCCTTATAAAGCTGAAATGTGAGAAGATTTAAAACAGATTAATGGCAATACAAGAATTAGGCAAATAAAAGGCTAAAGAATGAAAATCCATCATGAGAAAGTGCCACATAAACTAATGAGATCAAGGCCGACGGATGCATTGCATGTGATAACCAACACATCCGGGTTCTAAAAGATGTTGGTACTTTTGTTGTAAATTGTCGAAGGTGCCAGTATATTTGCCATTTTGCAGTCTAAGATGGCCATCCATAAACAGAAGGAAGGAGAAAGCATTACCCTACAGGAGGATGAATACTATATTAGGTGTCGGGGAAATGCTGAAATGCTAAGTGATAACAATTCTTATGAAACCATAACATGACCAGGTAGGGTCTACAGATTGTCTGCAAAGTTACATTAAATTAAAAGCCTTGACAGATTCTGATCATGAGTCATGGACATCACTGACAAGGATGGTGTCTGTTTTCCCTCCTGAAATGACCCTGAATTGAAATAGCATTTAAAAGTCAACCGCATTGGTCAGATTAAGCAAGGGTGGTATACATTATTTCCTGAAGAATATTACTGAATCAGTTGTGCTTTTGTCAGGCTGAGTTTACTGGCCACTGTACTTGCTACCAGTGCGTCATTCCAGCATCATTTAATGTTTTTAATTGAAGCTTCCCTAAGTCTGTTGCAGTATTTGCAAATGCCCTTGTTCCTACTTCATTAGCATAGCCACGATTGTCACATGTGTGGATGCAAGTTGGGATTTGGATGTGAAAATACCACTTGATTGACATGCCAGAAGTATTTGTAAAAGGTAATGAGTCAGGGGATTGAAGGTAGTATTGGTATTAGTGGAAGTTTGGTTATTGGCAAAGTATTGGTATTAGTAGAGAATTGGTGATTAATAGAAAATGGTAAAAATAAATGGGCCATTCTTCAGTGGATAAAAGTTAAATTATTGGTGTACCCCAGAATGTGGTGGTGGTGCTTCAATTTGTTAATGAATTTGCTTAAGGGCAAATTCAGGGTTCAGCCGTCTGAGACAGATGGGAAAAGGTTTGAGTGAGGAGGAAGTTACTTGGCTTGAACAGCATTGGCACACAATACGGGAAATGCAAGTGTATCCGCTTTGGTAAAAGGAATAGAATATCAAAATGCTTACATTTTGTTCGGTCTTCTATATTAAGATTTTTTCAATCTGCAAGTTTTGGAATGCAGGTAGAGCAAGTAATTAGGAAGGCAAATTCACTGGTACTCCATCCCCTTTGTCATAAATGTCTTGTAAAGGGCTTTTGATTCTATGTGCACATCTCTGGAGTACTGTATATAGTTTGAACTTGAGTGTGCTGCATTTGGGACAATGCAGTGAAGCTTCATTAAAATTGTTATTGAAATGAATTTAATCTCAAGAATGAGCAGAAAGGGCCCCGGAGTTGTAGAAAGAGGGCTGATTTCATCTAAACAAACTATTGGCAACCTCAACAGGATGGAGACAGTGAAGCGACTTCTATGGGGAGTGTGAAGAAGGGTCAAGACACTACATTGGGCATCTCCTCAACAGATGACTGCCTAACCCATTGAGATGCTCCGGGTGTTTTTTTTGCTCAAGATTCCAATATCTCCGGTGTCTTGTTTCCTTGTTTCCTCTGGGACTGCCTAGGACCAGGGTTGTATGGAACTAGATGAGATCTCGTATTCAACCCAGACTCCCACGCTCTTTTGCATTCTGCACCTTTTTTTTAAAGCTGTTGCTCATTGAAGCTTGGAAGTGTTTGTCCTCCAGAAGGTCTTTAATTTTTTTAAATCTTCCTTTCTCTGCTTTTAGATTCTGAGAACTGTCATTTTCAATATTTATAGGATGAGGATCAACCAATTGAACAACATTTTGTGATCGGCCTGGTCGCAAAATGACAGTCTTAAGTTCTTGATTTGTACAAAATATGCTTGGGGAAACGGGCCCCTGGATTGGTTTGAAAGTAAACATGAAGCTAATGTAGTATTTTTGAGAATTGGGAGAAGATTGAACCTAGCGAGGATAAAACTTAACTACTTTTATTTGATTACTTTTATTAAATTCCTCAGGTGGTTGATGTGTGTATAAATATATAAATAATATTGTCATTTAATTTTAAAATATCAGTTTTGCTCTGTCGCTCTTTATATTAAAAGCTAAACAATAGTTTCTCTGTCAGAAAACTTGCCTCGTTGAACAGTATTTGGAGGGGGCCCTCTGGACAGCAAGTCCTGGCACATCGAACTGCCAATCTTGGCAGACAACGTTCACTAAAGAAAGGTGAATGAATTCTAGTGTTTGCGATTTTGAAACTTTGTAGGAGTGGACATGCTTGGATGGGTGGAGTTTTGTCAGAAACCAGACCATTAATACCAACCTGGGATTAACTGTGTCAGTATTGTTTGTTACAATCTCAGTTGGACATAATGCTTGTACTTCAGAATGGACCAAGTTTGTTGGCTAGCAAGCATGAAAAAGAGCACAGCAAAGAAAGTTATCGCAATCGTCTGACTTGAGAAAGGTAATAGAATTGAGAGGAATAGAATGGAGAATATTCTGTGGGATAGGATATACAGGCATTTAGACGGACAAGGGCTGATTAGGGATAGTCAGCATGATTTTGTACGTGGGAGGTTGTGTTACACAAATCTGAAGTTTTTGAAGACGTGACGAAAAAGGTCAATGAGGGCAGAGCTGTAGATGTTGTATGTGTGGACTTCAGCAAAGCATTTGACAAGGTTCTGCATGGTAGGCTGCTCTGGAAGATTAGATCGCATGGGATCCAAGGAGAGATAGCTCAATGGAAAGAAAATTGGCTTCATGGAAGGTAGCAAAGGGTGATGGTAGAAGGTTGTTTCTCGGACTGGAGGCCTGTGACTAGTGGTGTGCGTCGGGTTTCGGTGCTGGGCCTGTTATTGTTTGTCATCTACATCAATTATTTGGATGAGAACGTACACAGCAAGATTAGTGAATTTGCAGATGATATAAAAGTGGGTGGTTTTGCAGATAGTGAAGATGGTTGTGAAAAATTGCTGCAGGATCATGATCGATTGGCCTGGTAGGCTGAGGAATGGTTGCTGGAATTTAATACGGGGAAACATGAGGTGTGGCATTTTGGGATGTCTTAACATGGGCAGGACCTACACAGTGAATGGTAGGGCTCTGGGGAGTGTTGTAGAGCAGCGGAATCTAGGCGTGCAGGTGCATGGCTCCTTGAAGGTGGAGTCACAGAAACGTCGGGTGGGGTAGATGCACACAGTCTCTTGCCCAGAGTAGGTGAATTGAGGACATAGGTTTAAGGTGAAGGGGGAAAAGATTTGATACGAGTCTGAGAGGTAACTTTTTCACACAAAGGGTGGTGGATGTATGGAACAAACTGCCAGTTGAGGCAGGAACTGTCCCAACATTTAAGAAACAGTTTGACATGTAGATGGATAGGACAGGTTTGGAGGGATATGGAATGTAGGCCAGTGGGACTAGTGTAGCTGGGACATGTTGGCCAGTGTGGGCGTTGGGGCGCGGGGCCCGTTTCCACACTATCACTCTGTGACTCTGTGGATGGATAAAGCACTGGGTTTATCCCATCCATGCAGGCAATGCCCCAATGAGTAAGGAGGTCAATGCAAACTTATACTGGTCTGCATTGCTAAACTTGGTAAACTATATACTTCAATCAGTTGAATAACAATACCTTACATTTTATTCTGTTTTTATGCTCTAACCTTCAAGGCCCAACTACCCTAGGCTTGGGTTATTGCAATCTATGATGTGTGTGCACCATGAGAAAATATGAATCTTCAATTGGAGGTTCACTTTTTAAAATAATTATTAGGCAGGAAAGTACATATTTTATGGCATCATCCTCAAATATAACCGGGTCTCTCTTTTTTCTATACAGAGTACCAGTTCCAGAAATAAAGTTAACAATCCAGTTACATGAACTCAGTTTGAGAATGAGCAGCCATTTTAGTATTAATCGGCTCTTTTTCCATTATTTAACCAAATAACCATCTCAGTGCACCTGAATTCTGCATTTTGTATTTACATGTCATGCTTTTTTTTATAATGACAAACCATTGTAGCTATAAAGTGAGGGTTCTTTTATTCCACTTCCCTTTGTCACTATTAACTGGATACTGTGCAGAGAAAACATGGACTCCAGTTTGAGTGGGCCATAAGTTGTGAATATGATTTTGGGTAAAGCCAAACAATAGTACATCCAGTACCAACTTCAAGAGTTGCAACATTGATTATTGATTAGGCCAGCAGCTTCAAATGAACATAACAACGGAGCGATGTTTTAAATCTTGCTTTAGTTTTGAATCCAGTTTGCAACTAATACAATTTAGATTTGGATACAAGCCTGGGTTTACTGTTTTGTTTAGCTATTAACCTAGTTTCATAAAATATGCTGTGATTCTAACTCTCCTAAACCTGGGAACTATTCATTCTGTTCATTGTGCATAATGTCCAAGGAAGATTATTCCCTCCCAACTAACCAGCAGTTAGTTGCAACAATTAACTTGCTGATGGTTTCAAGCTGCGTGTTGTTGATAATATTTTAAACATTTTCATTAAATCTTGCACTTTGTGGGACCTATGAGACTGGTAGCTGGACATTGCAGTACAGTCTATACTATTATAGTCTGTCGTTCTCCAGGGATAGAGGAGGAAATCACAGTATATGTTTCCCTGAATTTGTCCAAGTCTACCTAGAAAGGCAAGTTGCACTGACGAAGGTGTTGGGAGCCGGTGCCTTGATATGCTGCGCACTGCATAAACTAATCGTGTTCACAGCAACTAAAAACAAAGCACTTTCTATGTCTCTGCTTAATGTGTCAGGCACACAGTCAAGTAATCTGCATATTCCTTGCTAATTCTAGCCTATTCCAGATCATGCCTCTCAATCACAGATTCTGTTTTCACCTCTGCCTATGGTCTCAAATAACGGTGTGGGATGTGCAAAAATAACCTTTTTTGAATTGATTAAGAAAAAGTTTAGTGGTGGGAGGAGACAGGCACTGATAGTTACAGTGGTAAACAAGTGATCATGCAGTAATCTCAGTGGTTACAGTGGTAAACAAGTGATCATGCAGTAATCTCACAAATGTAATGGTTCAATTAGTCTGAAGTGTGAATCTGATTTTAGTATAAAAAATGTTTGAAAACTTTTTGTTGGATACCTTGTTAAAGTTCTTTAGAACTATAGGTTGATGAGCTGTATTCCTGACGATAATCTACACATGCTCTTGCAGGTGTGGTGCGATGACAACTGCATGAGTCTCGCTCACTTACTTTATAATTCTAGTGCTGTCACATCCTCCTTGTGATGTAACCAGAGCTCTCTGGTTTAACAGTAGTTACTGTATTTTATATAGATGTAGCATAAGTGGCTCTCGTATTGTCCTTTGGCTAAACTGGTTCAGAAAACTTGCCCTTTCAACATTGGGAATCTGAACATTGGGCACTCTAGGATCACATTGGTCATTACCTGTTTCCCTCCCCAAGAGTGTTGGCTAGCACACCGTGGGATTGAACTTATTTGCCACCTGAGACACCACCCAACCAGTCAACAACCTTGAACCTCCTTACTACCATCCATATTGCCAATATGTACTTGCCAGCAGACATGTCCAAGAATTGTGGTGGCATCTGGGATGTTGGCTCATGGGGCTTAATTCTGTGTGTATGACTACATAGAATTTTTGTTTGACTAGCGTGTGGGACATCTCTTCCAATTTAAACACCAGTCCTTGATGTATGCGAGGAGCACATTACATTGTCATCTGCATTGGGTGTGACTTGTGTCACAATTTGGTTCCAAGGTTATCAGGTCTGGATTTATCCCTTCTGCTTTAATGACGTGTGAAATTGCCAGCAGGTTATAGTCATGGGCTGTTACGAGTCGTAATATTGTCGTGAGTCCTAGGCCAGCTCGCTCTTCCTCCCCTGAAGAACATCAGAGAGACACAAAATGCTGGAGTAACTCAGCGGGACAGGCAGCATCTCTGGAGAGAAGGAATGGGTGATATTTTGGGTGACCCTTCTGCAGATTAGTTTGGGATACGGGAAACGAGATAGACGAAGATGTAGAGAGATGGAGAACAATGAATGAAAGATATGCAAAAAAGTAACAATGATAAAGGAAACAGACCATTATCATTGTTACTTTTTTGCATATCTTTCATTCATTGGTCTTTATCCCTACATTGTCTATATCTCTCACTTCTCTTATCCCTAACTAGTCTGAAGAAGGGGCTCAACCCAAAACATCACCCATTCCATCTCTCTTTTAAAGAACACTGGAAGGTACAAAAGGCAATAAGGGGAGAAAAAATGAAATACGAAGGTAAGCTAGCTAATACTATAAAAGAGGATAGCAATAACTTCTTCAGCTATATAAAGAGTAAGAAAGAGGCAAGAGTGAAACATAGAAACATAGGAAATAGGTGGAGGAGTCGGCCATTTTCTCCTTCAAGCCAACACCGCCATTCATTGTGATCATGGCTGATCATCCACAATCAGTAACCTGTGCCTGCCTTCTCCCCATATCCCTTGATTCCACTAGGCCCCAGAGCTCTATCTAACTCTCTTTTAAATCCATCCAGTGTATTGGCCTCCACTGCTCTCTGTGGCAGAGAATTCCACAAATTCACAACTCTCTGGGTGAAAATGTTTTGTCTCATCTCAGTTTCAAATGGCCTCCCCTTTATTCTGAGACTGTGGCCCCTGGTTCTGGACTCCCCCAACATTGGGAACAATTTTCCTGCATCTAGCTTGTCCAGTCCTTTTATAATTTAATATGTTTCTATAAGATCCCCTCTCATCCTTCTAAATTCCAATGAATACAAGCCCAGTCTTTCCAATCTTTCCTCATGTGACAGTCCCGCCATCCTGGGGATTAACCTCGTGAACCTACGCTGCACTGCCTCAATAGCAAAGATGTCCTTCCTCAAATTAGAGTGGACGTTGGACCGCTGGAAAATGATGCAGGAGAAGTGATAATGGGGAATAAAGAAATGGCAGAAGAGCTGAATAACTTATTTACATCAGTCTTCACAGTGGAAGACACCAGCAATGTGACTGAAAATCAAGAGAGTCAGGGGGTGGAAGTTTAGTGGAGTGGCTATTACTAGGGAGAAGGTACTTATATATATATTCCTCTATTCGTCCCACACCAGGGAAATTTACAATTACTTGGGAAGCTGAAAGGGCTGAGGGTGGATAAGTCATCTGGACCAGATGGACTGCACCCCAGGGTCATGAAAGAGGTGGCTTTAGAGATTGTGGAGGCATTGACAGTGATATTTCAAGAATCACTAAAGTCAGGAGTGGTTCCAGATGATTGGAAAATTACCATTATTATCCCATTGCACAAGAAGGGAGCAAAGCAGAATAGTGGGAACTATCGGCCGGTTCGTCTGACTCGGTGGTTGGTAAGATTTTAGAGTCCATTATAAAGGATGAGGTTACAGAGTACTTACATGTTCACAATAAAATAGGCCAAAGTCAGCATGGCTTTCTGAAGGGGAGGTATTGCCTGACAAATTTGCTGTAATTCTTTGAAGAAGTAAGTAGCAGGACAGACAATGGACAGTCAGTAGATGTTGTTTACCTAGATTTTCAGAAACCCTTTGATAAGGTTGCTAAGGAAGATGAGAGCCCCTGGTATCAAAGGCCAGATCCTCGCATGGATAGCAGGTTGGGTAGGTGGCAGAGAGCAAAGAGTGGCAATGTAGGAGGCTCCCAGTGAGCAGTGGACTTCCGCAGGGCTCTGTGCTGGGTCCGCTGCTCTTCACGTTGTATATTAATGATTTGGATGAGGGAATTGATGGCTTTGTGGCAAATTTTGATGATACGAAAATAGGTGGAGGGGCAGGTAGTGTAGATAAAGCAGGGACTCTGCAGAAGGACATGGACAGGTTGGGAGTTGGCAGAGAAGTGGCAGATGGAATATAGTGTTGCAAAGTGTGGAGTCATGAATTTTGGTAATAGGAATAAAGGTGTAGACTATTTTCTAAATGGGGAGAGAATCCAGAAATTGGAGGTACAAAGGGACTTGGGCGTTATGGTGCAGTATTCCCCAAAAGTTAATCTGCAAGTCAAATTGGTTAGTAACGGATGCAAACACAATGCTAGTATTTATTTCGAGAGGGCTTGTATACAAAAACAGGGATGTGATGCTGAGGCTCTATAAGGCACTGGTCAGGCTGCATTTGGAATATTGTGAGCCAATTTGGGCACCAGATCTGAAGAAGGATGTGCTGGCTCAGGAGAGGGTCCAGAGGACACGAATGATCCCAGGAATGAGTAGGTTAACATATGATGAGCATTTGTCAGCACTGGGCCTGTACTCGCTGGTGTTTGGAAGAATGAGGATTATCTGAATGGTGTCAAGTTAGGAGGAGGGGGAGTTCAACGAGATCTGGGTGTCCTAGTGCATCAGTCAATGAAAGGAAGCATGCAGGTACAGCAGGCAGTGAAGAAAGCCAATGGAATGTTGGCCTTCGTAACAAGAGGAGTTGAGTATAGGAGCAAAGAGGTCCTTCTACAGTTGTACCAGGCCCTGGTGAGACCGCACCTGGAGTACTGTGTGCAGTTTTGGTCTCCAAATTTGAGGAAGGATATTCTTGCTATGGAGGGCGTGCAGCGTAGGTTCACTAGGTTAATTCCCGGAATGGCGGGACTGTCGTATGTTGAAAGGCTGGAGCGATTGGGCTTGTATACATTGGAATTTAGAAGGATGAGGGGGGATCTTATTGAAACATATAAGATAATTAGGGGATTGGACACATTAGAGGCAGGAAACATGTTCCCAATGTTGGGGGAGTCCAGAACAAGGGGCCACAGTTTAAGAATAAGGGGTAGGCCATTTAGAACGGAGATGAGGAAGAACTTTTTCAGTCAGAGAGTGGTGAAGGTGTGGAATTCTCTGCCTCAGAAGGCAGTGGAGGCCAGTTCGTTGGATGCTTTCAAGAGAGAGCTGGATAGAGCTCTTAAGGATAGCGGAGTGAGGGGGTATGGGGAGAAGGCAGGAACGGGGTACTGATTGAGAGTGATCAGCCATGATCGCATTGAATGGCGGTGCTGGCTCGAAGGGCTGAATGGCCTCCTCCTGCACCTATTGTCTATTGACCTCTGAAAAGTACAGAATAGTGATAGGCTTGGATAGAGTGGATGTGGAGAGGATGTTTCCACTCGTGGGAGAGTATAGGATTAGAGGTCATAGCCTCAGAATTAAAGAGCATTCTTTTAGGAAGGAGATGAGAAGGAATATCTTTAGTCAGAGGGTGGTGAAACTGTGGAATTCTTTGCCACAGAAGGCTGTGGAGGCCAAGACAGTGGATATTTTTAAGGCAGAGATAATAGCTTCTTGATTAGTATGGGTTATGGGGAGAAGGCAGGGGAATGGGATTAGGAGGGAGAGATAGATCAGATGATTGAATGGCAGAGTACACTTGATGGGCCGAATGGACTAATTCTGCTCCAATCACATGATCTTACGAAGCGTTTTTCTTTCCCGTCACACAAATTGGCTTTACTTAATAAAAGGGAAAACGAAAGGCAGAAATATTTCAAGTCGTAATACGTGGCCTTTTGAATCCTAAATCATTGGACTTGGGTGTAATAGGCAATTAGGAACATGGTCATTTACTCTGCAATTGGGCAGTGATAGTGAAGCCTGAAACAGTTATGTTTCAGGTCCATAACCAATCATTGGAACTATTTGTGCTGCTAGTATTTTGGAGTGTTTCATACCTCTGGGGCAAAGTTAGGGCTATGACAGCATGTTAAATCATTCAGCTACTCCAGGATAGAAAATGAATCAAACATGAAGCTGAGGAGGTCTGTGTACTGAATCTTTTCCTGCCGGGTGCAGCTGGTGTGCCACAGAGGGCACCAATACAGAGCGCAAAGGAAGATGAGGCCTGAAATATGGTGCTGTTTAAATCTTTATATTGCAAGCAGTTACTAAAAACACTGTCAAATTTTTGCTTCAAGGGAAGATCGCGTTAATTATAAATGTTGGGTTAGAATTGTCTGGCTGTAGAACTGCTGTGCTGAAAATACACTAATCCTGTGGTTTGCTTCTGCCTATTTCAAACTCCTTTGAGATGCAATTTGTATTTTCTCACTACAGCAGGTTATTGATATGAAGGTCAAGTTTTCCATGGGTGATTAGTGCATAATGTTCCTAACAAGCAGAGGTTTATCAGAGAGCAGGCCCTCTAACAAGCAGAGGTTTATCAGAGTGCAGACCCTCTAACAAGCAGAGGGCAGACCCTCTAACAAGCAGAGGTTTAACAGAGAGCAGACCCTCTTTTTGGCACCTGGGGCAATGGCTCATTAAAATCCAGTGAGCAAATTAGTGCACGCCTGAGCAGCATGGGCCAAAAGGGGCCCAGTTTTATGTCAGTCTGTCCTTGGCCGATGAAACACTGACAGCCCAGCCTGTGCCTGTGGTCCAGGAGGGCCGATCCTGGTCACCAGAAGTGCATCATCGTACTTGCTCAGCAGCTCCCAGAGTTTCACCTAACATACAAAGAATGACTGTGTGTGTGGAGGGTGACTGCTGGAAACACACGCAATGCATTACCATGTAGTTTACTTTTTCTTGGGGTTAGAGAGATGGGGGATATGAGGAAAAAGTGAGAACAGCGTACTGACTTTGAGAATCAGTTGGGTCGAATTAAATAGTGGATAAGATTCACAAGGTCAAATGGCTTACTCCTGCTTGTGTTTTCATATGGAGAAAGTGCAATGTGCGATGAAGCATAATCTCTGCGGTTTCTTTTCTTCACAGATGCAGCAACTATTTTATGAAAACTATGAACAGAATAAAAAAGGTTATATCCAGGACCTCCACAACACCAAGATCCGGCGTGCAATCACGCTACATCCAAACAAGAGCCCCGAATATCAATACCGCCTTCACCGCTACATGCTGAGGCACCGTATGTCTGACCTTCGTCACCGCACCATACTGCTTCACCGGGAGATGGCACTCATGGGCAAGTACACCAACTCCGAGCTTCACCCAGATGATATCCAGTTGGGAATTCCACCTTCCTTCATGCGCTTCCAACCTCAGAACAGGGATGAGGTTCTGGAATGGGACTTCCTGACGGGGAAACACCTTTATTCAGCTTTTGATGGAGAGCCGCCAAGAAAGGGGATGGACTTGTCTCAGAAAGAAGCTTTAGATGACATTATCATGCAGTTGATGGAAATGATTAATGCCAACGCCAAATCCAGAGGCCGCATTATTGACTTCAAAGAAATTCAGTATGGCTACAGAAGGGTTAACCCTATGTATGGGGCAGAGTATGTACTTGACCTGCTCCTTCTCTATAAAAAGCACAAGGGAAAGAAGATGACCGTCTCTGTCAGAAGACATGCTTATCTGCAGCAAACGTTCAGCAAGGTCCAGTTTTATGAGAGTGAAGAGATTGATGCTACAGACTTGGCCAACCAAATTAACAGGAACTCGCAATCTCTCTCCATCCTCTCAAACACACTCCAAATATTTGTCCCCTTCCAACTTGGAGCCAGTAATGTTGAACATAAGCCCAAAGATCAGAAAATCAACATCTTGGTCCCTCTGTCCGGTCGCTATGAAATGTTTGTGAGATTCATGGAAAACTTTGAAAGGACTTGTCTGATTACAAATCAAAATGTCAGGTTAGTTATATTGCTACTCAATTCAGATTCAAATCCAGACAAAATAAAACAATTTGAGCTGACAAGAGATTATCAGATGAAATATCCCAAAGCAGAAATCCAGGTTCAGGCAGTTTTGGGGCAGTTTTCCCGAGCTCTTGCTCTGCACCTTGGAGCTGCCCATTTTAGCAATGACTCCCTACTTCTGTTTTGTGATGTTGATTTGATCTTTACGGTGGATTTTCTGCAGCGTTGCAGAACTAATGCTGTGCCAGGGAAGCAAGTATATTTTCCAATTATCTTTACCCAGTTTGACCCAAAGATTGTACATTCTGGGAAACCTCCCAGTAACAACAATTCTGCTTTTACTATGAAGACTGGATTCTGGAGACACTATGGGTTTGGGATCACATGTGTTTACAAAAGTGATCTTTTATTTGCTGGTGGGTTCAACATCTCGATCCATGGCTGGGGAATGGAGGATGTAGATCTCTACAACAAAGTCATTCAGGTTGGGTTAAAACCATTCAGGAGTCAAGAAGTTGGAATCATTCATATCCATCATCCAATCTACTGTGACCCAAATTTGGAACGTAATCAGTACAAAATGTGCTTGGCGTCGCGAGCGTCGACATACGGTTCCACGCAGCAGCTCGCTGAGCTGTGGCTGGAAAGGCAGCAGCCCAGGCCCAGCAACATCGACACACTTGACAGCTCAAAGAGGACAGCATAACATCCAGCTCTGCTGGAGACTTCCTAATTTATTTTTTAATGTTTTTTATAAAGTAAATTGATTATATTGTAAATAACCGTTTTACAGATAAGACATTTTACTTTGAATAAAGGAGCGTTGTGGCCACACGGGCTATTTAATATTCTGGTGAATGGTAGGACCAGGTGGAGGAGCAGAGGGGTGTGGTAAAACCATGGCCAGCTCCCCGAACGTACAAAATCTCACTATCATGTGAATGAAACACTGCTGGAGTAACTCAGCAGATCAGGCAGCATTTGTGGAGCAATGGATAGCTGCTGCTTCGGGTTGGGTCCCTACTCCAGACTTCCATCCATTTTTCACCTAACCCAAAGCGTTAACTGTTCACTGCTGCCACAGATGCTGCCGAACCTGCTGAGCTACTCCAGCGCTTTGTATTTTGCTCAAGATATCAGCATCTGCAGTTACTTGTATCTCCATTTATAATGTGAATTATTTGGCCATGACAATTAAATTTCTGAAGGGATTTAAGCCCCTTTAATATTGAGGGGCTATTGCACATTGACTTGGTTGTTACTCCATTACTTTTATTTAACTTTTAGTCAATTAGCTAATGTTCAGGACTTAATTCTGTTGTCAACTGTTACTTTTTGTCATAATGTATAGATTTTAGATGCCAACTAATGACTAAGTTATAATTTGTTTATTCATCAAGTGTTGTGTAAATTTAGCTGTTATGGATTTTTATGGAGGTGATTGGTGGCCATCTTCTTCACGAACTTTGGTTTAATTTGATCATTGCTGTGATTCACTGTCTTGACTTATCGCCTAACAATATTTTGGGTCCACTTTTGCAGCATCTTCATTTTATTGGGTTGCATATACAGGCATTTTAAAGTCTGCTTTCATCTCCTGCCCAATCCTTCCACAAAGTAAGTTTCTCTAGTCATGTTGGACACTTACTTGAGCCATAGATTCCCCCATAGGGGTTTTTAACCTTTTTGTAATGTTTGCTTAAAAAATAAATGCTGGTTAATCCTTTAAAATATTGAGACTGGATCCAAACCCCAACACTCCATCCTAATCCAAAAGTGTAGATTTTTGGCTTTTGTTTGGCCACAAAATAATTCAGAAGTAATGTGAACAGGAGAGAATGGGCCATATTTTCTTTGGGATCACTGGCACATCTTGATGTGCATTATTAGCAGAGCTGGCCTTTATTGCCTTGCAAAGCCCTTTACAATGAATCAGGTGTCGGTGCTTGATGTTGAAAATTCTACCTCGTAGTCTGGTTCTTGCACTCGGTCAATTGCGGTCTGATCCAGTACTTCAAGGCTCCATTCCTGACCATCAATCCCTTCTCAACAGGTGCCAATCCATCTTGCATTCCAAGATTTTATTTGACTCCAAATGAACTCCCTCCCCATGGCATCTGTTCATGTATGTGCGGTTCGTTTACTGTCAGCTGAAGTAGCCATTTACATTTATGGGCTGCTTTATTAAAGCTAGTGTTAAAGGGAAAGTTGTTTGGGACAGGAATGGTGTGTGTGCATATATCAGTGGAGTGTTGAAGCACGGTAATTGATGGTATAATCTCAGGAATTGAGGGCACAGTCTGAGTGAATACTTTATGTAAACAATCATGGCAAAATCTGTCGCTTCTGTTAAAAGTGAGAGTGGTTTAACACTTGGCTTCAAACTAACATTTTAACTTTTTAGGAGCCATGGTGATTTCCTCCTGGCTGTCACTGTATGACGTTATCTGCTGATGCCATCATTGTTGAAATGTCATACTTTATAGCACTGTTGTGCAGTGAAGTCCACCCTGGGCTACTAGTTTCTGTTTTTATTTGCCAAGGTGTCAGCCACACGATTCAGAGCCACGTTCAGGTGAATCTTATCGACTGATATTTGCATTGTATTTAAACCATTTTCTGCCAACCTCCGTTAGAGCTTGTTATCAGAAGACGGTGAGAGGACATCCTGAGAAATAATGAAGCCATTCAGCAACACCTTGGTACAAATTCACATTCAATAGTCAATTTTATTTGTCACATACACATAAATGCGCGGTGAAATGAAAGATTACCCACAGTCCAACAATAAGAGCAATACCAATAAGCAATGACACACACAATCATAAACCAACACCAAACAAAAAGAAACATCCATCACAGTGAGTCTCCTCCAGTCACCTCCTCACTGTGATGGAAGGCCAGAATGTCTTTTCTCTTCCCCTGCCATCTTCTCCCGCGGTCAGGCTGTTGAAGTTGCCACGTTCCAGGCCGCGCCGGACGGTGAAAGGTCCGCAGCGGGCCGACCCAAGCCCCGTGACTCGGGGCGGGCGAAGACGCTGCCTCGGGGCGGTCGGGGCTCCCGACATTGAAGCCCCCGCCGGGCAGAGAAAAATCCCGCGGCCTCTCCACTTTCTTGAAGAGTGGAGGGAGGGGGTAGCTTCTTCCTGCATCTGTGTTGTGGTTTTGACAGCAGCCACTCCTGGTGACGTAAATCTAGGTCCAGTGTAGTACTGAGAGGTCCACTCACCCACATTATATTGGATAAGACCCATAGCTTATTGCCGACAAAACAGAGTGCTCAGCCTCACCATTTCTCTGCCTGTGAGAATATGCATGGACACACTTTTAAATATTTATACACAAATGGATACAATACATTAGTGCTGCATTTTGTTTTGTGTTTTGACCAAATTCTGCATTTATTTCCACGTTTCTTTGTCCCTGCAATTTTCTAACCCTTGAATGAGTTTTGTGTGATGAACAAAAGACCTGTAAGTTCCCTGGTTATTAGGCTTCTCATTTCCAAGTGAATGAATGAGGAAAATCTGCTTCATGTGCTCATTAATAATTATTTTCACAATTCAAATGCTCTGGGTTCTGATGCCCACCCTTTGTAATGAACCAAACATTAAAAGTGCAAACCTGAACTTTATTTTGGATCACTATCCAGAAGTGGAGGTTTGTGCACATGGGGTGGTCCCAATTGAAACTTCAGACAGTACTTTAGCAATTTCCTGTTTGTTATTTCAAAACATCAGTAATGCAACATGGAATCTATCCCATTTTCCATAACCCATACTCTTTAAACATTATTTGTGGCCCATCTGGAATGTAAATGAACATAATTCCACACATGCAATGAGAACCTAATGTGGAAAACTAATTTTATTTGTCAAGGATTTGCAGTTTCAAAGTGGATGTGCTTGCAATGTTGAACTCTATCTTCACAGCCAGAATATCTCCAGATCTGTAATGAGTCTCACATTGGGACAGTTCATTTATTAGTTTTTTAAAATGTGATGCAATTTAATATTCATCTCTTGCATTGCACAATTGTGACTTTAAATCGCCGTGCAAAATTCTGAATTCCTTTGTACTTGTCCATACTGGTTTATTGAATTTGAATAAAATTTGTTTTGATTTATTTATCAATAAATATGGTATTAAAACTAATTTTAATGAGTTTTAAAGTGAAGCAAACTGCCACCTAAAGCAAAAGTAAGAAAATGGGAGACGAGGGCTATCTCATTAACTGGGTGAGAGAAGATAATGGGAGCAAGATATTAACCCCATGACTTATGTTTGGTTTAAGCCAGCAGCTGCTGTTTCTTCCTGCACACTGCGACTTATGTCTGATGAAGGGTCTTGACCAGAAACATCACTCATTCCTTCTCTGCAGAGATGTTTCCTGTCCCACTGAGTTACTCCAGCATTTTGTGTCTATGATGTACGTTTACATGTGTATTAAAGGACAGCATTTCTCATCTACTGTTTGATGTAGTATGTAATGCTACGGTGGTTATGGGAGATTTCAACATGCAACATACAAAAGGGACGGGTTACACCTTAACAGCAGGGGGACCTACATTCTGGCAGGTAGGTTTGCTAGTGCTACAAGTGTGGCTTTAAACTAAGTAGTGGGGGGGAGGGGTAAATACAGGAGAAATTGCAAAGGACTCTCGAATGAATGGGGAGGGAAGTTCTAGAAGGGTATAGCGCAGCGGTAGAGTTGCTGCTTTACAGCGAATGCAGCACCGGAGACTCAGGTTCGATCCTGACTACGGGTGCTGCACTGTAAGGAGTTTGTACGTTCTCCCCGTGACCTGCGTGGGTTTTCTCCGAGATCTTCGGTTTCCTCCCACACTCCAAAGACGTACAGGTATGTAGGTTAATTGGCTGGGTAAATGTAAAAAAATTGTCCCTAGTGGGTGTAGGATAGTGTTAATGTACGGGGATCACTGGGCGGCATGGACTTGGAGGGCCGAAAAGGCCTGTTTCCGGCTGTATATATATGATATATGATAAGAGAGTAAGGTCAGGGCCAATTGTGACCGGTGTGAGAGGGGAGGTGAATACGGAAATTAAAGTGTTGTATTTAAATGCGCGAAGTATAAGAAATAAAGTGGATGAGCTTGAGGCTCAGTTAGACATTGGCAAGTATGATGTTGTGGGAATCACTGAGACATGGCTACAAGAAGACCAGGGCTGGGAACTGAATATTCAGGGGTACACAACATATAGAAAAGATAGACAGGTAGGCAGAGGGGGTGGGGTCGCTCTTTTGGTGAGGAATGATATTCACTCCCTTACAAGGAATGACATAGAATCAGGAGATGTAGAATCAGTATGGATAGAAATGAGGAATTATACGGGTAAAAAGACCCTAATGGGAGTTATCTACAGGCCCCCAAACAGTAGCCTCGACATAGGGTGCAAGTTGAATGAGGAGCTAAAATTGGCATGTCGCAAATGTAATGCTACGGTGGTTATGGGAGATTTCAACATGTAAGTAGACTGGCAAAATCAGAATGGTAATGGACCCCAGGAAAGAGAGTTTGTGGAGTGTCTCCGAGATGGATTCTTAGAACAGCTTGGACTGGAGCCTACTAGGGAGAAGGCAATTCTGGATTTAGTGTTGTGTAATGAACCTGATCTGATAAGGGGACTTGAGGTAAAAGAGCCATTAGGATGCAGTGATCACAATATGATAAGTTTTACTCTACAAATTGAGAGGGAGAAGGGAAAATCAGAAGTGTCAGTATCACAGTATAGCAAAGGGGATTACAGAGGCATGAGCCAGGTGCTGGCCAGAATTGACTGGAAGGAGGCCCTAGCAGGGAAGACGGTGGAACAGCAATGGCAGGTATTCCTGGGAATAATGCAGACGTTGCAGGATCAATTTATCCCAAAGAGGAGGAAAGATTCCAAGGGGAGTAAGAGGCACCCGTGGCTGACAAGGGAAGTCAAGGACAGCATAAAAATAAAAGAGCAGAAGTACAACAAAGCAGTGGGAAGGGTGGGAAGCCAGAGGATTGGGACTCTTTTAAAGAGCAACAGAAGATGACTAAGAAGGCAATACGGGGAGAAAGGATGAGGTACGAGGGTGAACTAGCCAATAATATAAAGGAGGATAGTAAAAGTTTTTTTAGGTACGTGAAGAGGAAAAAAATAATCAAGGCAAATGTGGGTCCCTTGAAGACAGAAGCAGGGGAATTTATTATGGGGAACAAAGAAATGGCAGACGAGTTAAACCGTTACTTTGGATCTGTCTTCACTGAGGAAGATACATACAATCTCCCAAATGTTCTCGGGGCCGGAGAACCTAGGGTGATGGAGGAACTGAAGGAAATCCACATTAGGCAGGAAGTGGTTTTGGGTAGACTGATGGGACTGAAGGCTGATAAATCCCCAGGGCCTGATGGTCTGCATCCCAGGGTACTTAAGGAGGTGGCTCTAGAAATAGTGGAAGCATTGGAGATCATTTTTCAATGTTCTATAGATTCAGGATCAGTTCCTGTGGATTGGAGGATAGCAAATGTTATCCCACTTTTTAAGAAAGGAGGGAGAGAGAAAACGGGTAATTATAGACCAGTTAGTCTGACATCAGTGGTGGGGAAGATGCTGGAGTCAATTATAAAAGATGAAATTGCTGAGCATTTGGATAGCAGTAACAGGATCATTCCGAGTCAGCATGGATTTACGAAGGGGAAATCATGCTTGACAAATCTACTGGAATTTTTTGAGGATGTAACTAGGAAAATTGACGGGAGTCAGTGGATGTGGTGTTCCTCGACTTTCAGAAAGCCTTCGACAAGGTCCCACATAGGAGATTAGTGGGCAAAATTAGGGCACATGGTATTGGGGGTAGGGTACTGACATGGATAGAAAATTGGTTGACAGACAGAAAGCAAAGAGTGGGGATAAATGGGTCCCTTTCGGAATGGCAGGCAGTGACCACCGCAAGGTTCGGTGCTGGGACCCCAGCTATTTACGATATACATTAATGACTTAGACGAAGGGATTAAAAGTACCATTAGCAAATTTGCAGATGATACTAAGCTGGGGGGTAGTGTGAATTGTGAGGAAGATGCAATAAGGCTGCAGGGTGACTTGGACAGGTTGTGTGAGTGGGCGGATACATGGCAGATGCAGTTTAATGTAGATAAGTGTGAGGTTATTCACTTTGGAAGTAAGAATAGAAAGGCAGATTATTATCTGAATGGTGTCGAGTTAGGAGGAGGGGGAGTTCAACGAGATCTGGGTGTCCTAGTGCATCAGTGAATGAAAGGAAGCATGCAGGTACAGCAGGCAGTGAAGAAAGCCAATGGAATGTTGGCCTTCGTAACAAGAGGAGTTGAGTATAGGAGCAAAGAGTTGTACCGGGCCCTGGTGAGACCGCACCTGGAGTACTGTGTGCAGTTTTGGTCTCCAAATTTGAGGAAGGATATTCTTGCTATGGAGGGCGTGCAGCGTAGGTTCACTAGGTTAATTCCCGGAATGGCGGGACTGTCGTATGTTGAAAGGCTGGAGCGATTGGGCTTGTATACACTGGAATTTAGAAGGATGAGGGGGGATCTTATTGAAACATAAGATAATTAGGGGATTGGACACATTAGAGGCAGGAAACATGTTCCCAATGTTGGGGGAGTCCAGAACAAGGGGCCACAGTTTAAGAATAAGGGGTAGGCCATTTAGAACGGAGATGAGGAAGAACTTTTTCAGTCAGAGAGTGGTGAAGGTGTGGAATTCTCTGCCTCAGAAGGCAGTGGAGGCCAGTTCGTTGGATGCTTTCAAGAGAGAGCTGGATAGAGCTCTTAAGGATAGCGGAGTGAGGGGGTATGGGGAGAAGGCAGGAACGGGGTACTGATTGAGAGTGATCAGCCATGATCGCATTGAATGGCGGTGCTGGCTCAAAGGGCTGAATGGCCTACTCCTGCACCTATTGTCTATTGTCTATTTCCTTCATTCTCCTACCAACAATATTCATCAATCAGGATACATATATTATCTTTTAACTGCAGGTATACCATCCAACCCGGTTGCAACATTCTCACAAATGCACTGCCCTCACCTCTGCAGGCCACTGCCAGAAGCAGCAGACTGAGGCATGAGTGCAGCTGTAATTGATTGCTGGTTATTGTAGACGCAGCTGTCAGACAGCGTTGTGATGCGGGGGCAGAAGGTGGCCCAGTAAAGAAGTACATGATTTTTGCTGCAGGTGGCCCAAATCTGACGGAGACTTTAAGAAGGTTGAAGAAGTCGTTAAATACACCACTATTATAACCCTCGGTCTGAAGAAGGGTCTCGACCCAAAACGACACCCATTCCTTCTCTCCTAGATGCTGCCTGACCCGCTAGAGTTACTCCAGCATTTTGTGATGGCCACTATTATAACCATATGTTCTTCCAGGTCTCTGATCTCTCTATAAATGTCTTCCTCTTATTGCCACGGAGTTTATGGGGGCTATAGTACAACCCCGGGTAAATGATCACCCCCCCTCTGACTTCTTGGTTCCACTAATGGAGCCACGCTGGATGATCCCCCATGAATGTCTTCTCGAAGCAGCGAATAGGTTCAGCAAGTTTGGAACACCAGGTGCTGGAGTATCTAAGTGGGTCAGGCAGAATCTCTGGAGTACATGGCTAGGCAAAGATTCTGGTTGGGACCCTTACTCAAACTCGGCCTGGCCTAAAATGTCTCCTACCCACGAATTTGAGAGATCCACTGAGTCACGCCTGCATTTTGTGGAGTCCTGCATCTGCATCCTTGTGTCTTCAGCAAGTCTATATTGTTGGTCTGGCTGCAGCAAAGCAGGCAAGTCAAGTCAAGCAAGTTGGAAATCTGTCACCAAAGGGTGGCACAGGAGTTAGCTGGTCCCATTATCATTGATTAGTAACTTTCAGTTGACTTCAATCATCCAGCATTCATGATTATTCCGCACCACATTTGGACATTGCAAAGTCATTCCTAAAGCATATGTCGAGTCAGTGGTGAACGTTGGGGTTTCAGTTCATGCAGTGGAGGAACTATTTTGTTAAACCACTGAATCTGAGGACATCCTCCATATAGTTGTTTGGCACTGCCACAGCTAAATGCGACCAGTTGTTCAGATCCTGTGCTTCAGATCTGCACATCTGTAAGGTGTGGGAGACTTCTACAACAGTATTTCTATACAACCCTAATTTGTCACCTCATGGCCCAGAATATGCCACATCATATTACGGTCATGATAGGTAACCAACAGTGGTTCAGAGGGAAGTACAAAATGTTGGATTAAAGGGCCTGTCCCACTTAGGTGATTTTTAAGGCGACTGCCGGTGACTAGGCTCTCGCCGACAATTCGCTGGGGTGTCGCGGCCATGATTGTGAGGAGTCTTCCAAGAATCGTGGATCTCAGCGCGTCGCTGAGAAGTCAACCGGAGTGAAATTTCTCGGCGACAGCAGACTTGTCGCCAGGTATCGTTGCTTATCGCGGGTGTTGTCACATGCTAGAGGCAGGAAACATGTTCCCAATGTTGGGGGAGTCCAGGACAAGGGGCCACAGTTTAAGAATAAGGGGTAGGCCATTTAGAACTGAGATGAGGAAAAACATTTTCAGTCAGAGAGTTGTGAATCTGTGGAATTCTCTGCCTAAGAAGGCAGTGGAGGCCAATTCTCTGAATGCATTCAAGAGAGAGCTAGATTGAGCTCTTAAGGATAGCGGAGTCAGGGGGTATGGGGAGAAGGCAGGAACGGGGTACTGATTGAGAATGATCAGCCATGATCACATTGAATGGCGGTGCTGGCTCGAAGGGCCGAATGGCCTCCTCCTGCACCTATTGTGTATGCTGTCCCCAGGTTTGCTAGGTTCTCTTAGATGCATTTAGAAGCACATAGTATTAAAATAAGTAAATTTGAAGATACCATAAAATACTTGTGTTTAACCCAATTTATTTACCGTCAAGACATTTGACAGGTAGATTGGAGGCGACAGTTTGACGGTCAGGTAAGCGTGGGAATTTCCGTGATGTTTATGGCCATCAGCGATTACATTTAAAGTGGGCTCCCAACACAGATGTGCAACCCAGAAACCAGATATGCATTTCCCATACATTTTCAAAGAATGCCCACAATCCGCACAAAAATCCATTTAACCACTTTTAAAATGAAATTTCTTAATACTGCTATTAGTAAACTGGAAGTAAATCCAGTTTATGCCTTGTTACCGTGAAGCTTGGTTTTCAAGTAACCCGGGCAAGATGTTATATTTCAAAACACTCAAGTACTTACCGACTTGTCAGTGATTTCAGCGAAAATTAGGAAGCCGGAGAAACATTGACAGCGTGGGAATTTTCGCGATGTTTCAGAAGACGGTGTAATCTCGACCTGACTCGTCATTGTCGTAGGGTAAAAGAAAATTTCGGCGATCTGCTATGATTTTGACAGTCCCTGGCAGTCGCCTTAAAAATCACCTAAGTGGGACAGGCCCTTAACTCTAATGGGTTAGGCAGCATTTCTGGAGAATATAGTTTAGTGGATGTTTTCGGTCAAAACTCTTAATCAGGAAAGGGAATCTGTCCAACAGATGATGCTGCAAGATGACAAAACATGTACACTATTGCTAGATCTGTGTTCTGAAACTGAGGGATGAGATCAAAGTTCTGCTGTGTTGGATGCATTAAACAACTGCATGACCATCAATGCCCTCAAGCTTCTCATCAGTCTTAACCAAATTGATTCAGATAACATCAATCTGATTAAGAGCACCTGTGATGTGACCTGCACCAGACCACAGTACTAGAGACAGGCAATTGATCTAATGATCGCTCGTTTTCAATACGCCCATCACAATTGCAGCAATCTGACAAATTGTAAAATTGTGCTGTGCACAAAAAGCAGGACTAATCCAATCCACCTTGCTGGGCCACAGTGTTAAAAACAAGTTACGCCAACATTGATTGAAAAGCTGACTTGTAGACACAAGAATTGCAGGTGCTGGTTTAACAAAAAATCCCAAAGTACTGGAGTAACTCAATGGGCCAAGCAGCATCTCATGGTTACCTATCAAAACTCTCCAGAAATGCTGCCTAACCCACTGAGTTACTCCAGCACTCTGAAACGTCACCTATCCATGTTCTCCAGAGATGCTGCCTGACCCACTGAGTTACTCCAACACTTCAGGGTTTTTGTTTAAAAGCTGGCTTGTTAAGTTCAAATCTAGGTCCGGCCCGTAGAAAAGATGCCAAGTCCCACGAGACAGTTTTTGGAACTTTTCTTTAAATCTGAACTATTTGGGAGCCCGTAGTGAAGTAAAGGCCAAGATATGATTTTAACAAAAAGATTCCTTGTTCTTTGCAAGTTAATGTCAGACGTATTATTCCTAAAAAATACATGACTCCATCCTGAGTCAATGCCTTTGGGAGTGAGAACGTCTCTCTCCCCTTCGATTCTGTGATCCAGTGTTCTCTCGGCTACTTTTGTGTCTTCACTCTCCTGATGCAGTGATTACACAACCTAGAACGCACCAGGAATCATTAAAAATGCTGCACTGAGAATTTGGAACTTTTTTAAAAAAGTTGAACCTTTTGGGAACCCATAGTTAAGCAAAGGCCAAGATAATATTTTAACAAAGAAATTCCTTGTTCATCACTGTTTAATATTTGAACTACTGTTCCCAAAAACAAAAAGCTGTAAACAATTGTGCCAAAAGGTAGTTTTCAGCAATCCCAAGCTGAGCAGAATGCCAGAAAACAACAATGGTGCCAATGACAGGCCAATGTGCAATGCTGAACAAAACCAGATCTATCCAGTTGTCACTTAGAAACCTATTTTTAAAGAGTCATGGTTATCTTGCAATTCTTTAGTTCTTTAATTTACAAATCTTTTGGTTGTGTTCACTTGAATAATTTATCCTTTGTTTCCAGGAGAATCTTGGTAAAGAACATAGTTGCAGAGTTTAGACTTACTCAGAGTGCATAGGTATATGCCCAAAGTGATTGGGTATAATTGTAGCCAATTGATTGGAGTCAATTAAGTTAGTGTTTGAAGGATCAATAACCAGGACACAGAAATACAAATAATCTTACTACAAACAGTCAAAGAATTGTAAAAGCATGCAGCCAATGACCCGCTGAGTTACTCCAGCATTTTGTGTCTACTCTCGTCATCATGTATCAGCCAGGTCTATGACCAACCAACCTCATTCACCCTCTTTTGAGAGTATCCATTCCCTGGTGAAAGAACAGGTTGAGATTTACAAACATCCTAAAGCTAATTTGGTCCCATAATTTGGAAAATATACAAAAATATCTCGATATAATAACTGTACCACCACAGAATTATAATGGTGGCATCAGAAACACATAAGGACTGATAATAAAGAGCTATGACTGAAAGTGGAAAGGGAGAGGGAACCAGATTAACGTTTGTAGAAATAAATGACGGTATCATAGACACAAAGTGCTGGAGTAACTCAGTGGGTCAGGCAGCATCTCTGGAGAGAAGGAATGGGTGACATTTCGGGTTAAGACTTTTCTTCAGACCTTGGTCTGAAGTTACTCCAGCATTTTGTGTCTGTCTGCAGTTTAAACCAGCATCTGCAGTTCCTTCCTATGTTCACCTTCACATCATTTCTACGTGGAGCTCATTAGTGCCCCCTGCTGGCCCCTGCATCCTTTCAAAGCACTGGGGCCTGAGTTGAAGCCAAAGTGCTTCTTCATAAATATTCAGTGTCACTTGCTTAGCTTGTAACCTGGCACCCCTTGCTGTGTGACTCAAGGGCCCCCTTCTAGATTGTAAGCCTTGGTTTCACGGTATGATCAGTGTGCCACAGTGAGGAGTGAATCTTCCCAATGGGAATGTACCCAACTCCCAGACATGAGGAATGGAAGATTGCATGGTGGAGGCAGGCAAGCCGTGAGGTGCCAACCTGGCACAGGGGAGGGTGGTCATCTCACAACAGGATGGAACGTAGAACATAGAACAGTCCCTTTGGCCCACAATATCTGTGAACATCATGCCAAGACTCGCACTAAACACACTAGTGCTTCTGGCAGTAAATATTATTCTCTTTGTCCTGTCTCTGTAACTCTGGACATTTCGATTATAATCATGTATAATATTTTAGTTGACTGAAGAGCATGCAACAAGAAAGCTTTTCACGGTACCTCAGTACACACGACAATAAACTAGACAAAATTCATATCTGCCTGCACATAATCCATATCCCTCCATTCCCCGAGTTTCCATGTGCCTATCCACTACCACCCCTGGCCCCCACCGCCCTCTGTGTAAACAACTCTCAGAATGGCTGATCAGGAAGCCAATCCAATGTAATGACTTCCATGTACAACCGCAGGTTTCTGCCAGCAACGGGCTGCCTGGTGCTGGATACAAATCAGTTGGAGAGATATGGACACGAATGACACTTGGAAGCAAAATGGGTACACGGGAACACGGACACACACGCCACACATGAACACACATTCCACATGCACCCCACACGGACACACACCCCACACGGACACACACGCCACACAGACACACACCCCACACCTCACACGGACATACATCCCACACGGACACACACGCCACACGGACACACGCCACACGGACACACACCCCACACGGACACACACCCCACACGGACACACATCCCACACGGACACACACCCCACACGGACCCACACCCCACACGGACACACACCCCACAAGGACACACACCCCTCACAAGCCTCAGACAGCGCCCCCTGTGGGGAATCTACGCTCACTGTGACTGCAGGCTCAGGGTGGTGGAAGGTGATTGATCACCATTGTAGGACTTTGGAAGGATTACTGGGTACGTTGATCTGTGTTTACTTCTGGTTTGTTTTTCAAGTGGACTGTGGGACATTAATCAAAGAGGGATGGTGTTGAGTTACTACACAGCCAGAGCAGAACAGCACTGCAGAGGCACGAGTTCAAGTACCACCACAGCAACCACCAGCTTAGACATTCTGATCATAAAACTACTGCAGTGTTGTTTAAAAATGCCCCATTCCTCTCTTAAGTAGGTGACCCTTTAGTTTTAAGCAGTGAAGCCTAGTTATAGTAACTCCCATAAGTGGGAACAGCCTCGCCACATCTACCCTCCTGGTTTGTTGTATGTTTCATGCAAGTACACTTTCACTCCAGCAGGCCTGTCCAATCTTTACTTACGAGCCAACCCAATTCCCTGATTGATTTACATCCTCGCTGAAAGAAACCGCAACTCCACACAACTCCCAGTGTGGTCTTGAGAATATAACTGAGGCACAATCTATTCAATTCCTCTTGCAATAAATTGCTAGCTTTCATAATTACTTGTGCAAAGGACTGTTTCAGGCTTGAAGCATCAAACAGTGTGAAATGTAGTAAACTCTTGGATTGTGAACATTTAAAAAGAACCAAAAGTGAAGTATGGATAAGATTGAATTGAAGAGCAAGTGAACAAATATTACAGAGATTGGACCCTTCAACAAAACAATGGAGGGTGACCACAGTCAGAGTGGCTTTGTCAGCGTAGACAATAGACAAGAGGTGCAGGAGGAGGCCATTCGGCCCTTCGAGCCAGCACTGCCATTCAATGTGATCATGACTGATCATCCACACAGCAAGTTGTGTTAGTTATGATGGCAATTATCAACTACCTGACACAATAGGCAAAGGAGTTTGTACATCAGACAGGGAACATGGGAATCATCTCAGTGTGATAAGAGGCAAGCACTGAGCTGTGCAAAATAATTAACAGCCATACAGAAAGAGTTTCAAAGAAACAAATGGGACTAAAAGTTGACAAATTCCCAGCATCTGAAGCGTGAACTTTAAAGACCAGAGGACTGTAGAAGAAACAATCAGATTGATTTGGGTTAGTGGAAATGGGGACTGGTGTGCGTCGGAAGCTCCAGTTGCCTGTCACATGTTGCCATCACATGTTGCCTGTCACATGTTGCCTGTCACATGTTGCCCGTCACATGTTGCCATCACATGTTGCCTGTCACATGTTGCCATCACATGTTGCCTGTCACATGTTGCCTGTCACATGTTGCCCGTCACATGTTGGTTGCAAGGTCGATGTGAAGCCCATTGGACAGTGCTAGATCTGGGGGCCCTGATGGCCGCAGCTGCTGTGTGGGTCTGCCCCTGCCCCAGTGCCTGACCCCTGACCCTGTGGGCCTGACCCCTGCCCCAGTGCCTGCCCCCTGCCCCAGTGCCTGACCCCCGACCCTGTGGGCCTGATCCCTGCCCCAGTGCCTGACTCCTGACCCAGTGCCTGACCCCCGACCATGTGGGCCTGACCCCTGCCCCCTGACCCAGTGCCTGCCCCCTGAC
Source organism: Rhinoraja longicauda (assembly GCF_053455715.1). Classification (NCBI taxonomy): domain Eukaryota; kingdom Metazoa; phylum Chordata; class Chondrichthyes; order Rajiformes; family Arhynchobatidae; genus Rhinoraja; species Rhinoraja longicauda. Next base: position 212,057 of record NC_135985.1, read on the forward strand.
CCACTGCCTGCCCCCTGACCCAGTGCCTGCCCCCTGCCCCAGTGCCTGACCCCTGCCCCAGTGCCTGACTCATACCCCAGTGCCTGACCCCTGCCCCAGTGCCCGGCTGCACTGGAGATGAAGGAGGCCGTGCTGCTGGTTTGGGGGAGATGTTTGATGTATCTGACATGCAGCACAAACACCCCACACTCACAATTAATTTCTTCATTGTATTTATTGCAGAATAAATAAATTAGTCCATTTAAACCCTTTGCAGACGGTCTCTGCGGTTTACACATTGAGGGGGAGGATGTGACGGAGGTCAGGCACAGTTCAGCACCGCAGCGATGAATGGTGCAAGAGGCTGCAATTCCCCCAACTCCTCCACACGGCACCCACACGCTCAACACACGGCACCCACACGCTCAACACACGGCACCCACACGCTCAACACACGGCACCCACACGCTCAACACACGGCACCCACACACTCAACACACGGCACCCACACGCCCGACATACGGCACTCACACGCCCGACACACGGCACCCACACGCTCAACACACGGCACCCACACGCCCGACACACGGCACCCACACGCCCGACACACGGCACTCACACGCCCGACACACGGCACTCACACGCCCGACACACGGCACCCACACGCTCAACACATGGCACCCACACGCCCGACACACGGCACCCACACGCTCAACACACGGCACCCACACTCTCAACACACGGCACCCACACGCTCAACACACGGCACCCACACGCTCAACACACGGCACCCACACGCCCGACACTCACACGCTCACCACACGGCACTCACATGCCTGGCACACGGCACCCACACGCTCACCACACGGCACCCACACGCCCGACACATGGCACTCACACACTCACCACACGTCACCCACACGCCCAACACATGGCACCAACACGCCCGGCCCCCACACACAGTGACCCACACACACATGGTGTCTACACATGGTCCATTCTTGGCTCCGTCTCACAGGCAACGGGCACTTTCATTGTTGACGTTTTGTCGTTAAGCATTAATTTACAGATCCTTTTCTGCCTTTGAGCTGATGGGAACCATGATCTGCAGATCAGACGAAAGAGAGTTCCGTCTGCTCCCTCCATCTGCTTGCTCCCTCCGTCTGCTTGCTCCCTCCGTCTGCTCGCTCCGTCTGCTCCCTCCGTCTGCTCCCTCTGTCTGCTCGCTCCGTCAGCTCGCTCCGTCTGCTCCCTCCGTCTGCTCCCTCCGTCCGTCTGCACGCTCCGTCCGTCTGCTCACTCTGTCTGCTTCCTCTGTCTGCTCGTTCTGTCTGCTCGCTCTGTCTGCTCGCCGTGTCTGCTACCTCCGTCTGCGGCTGCTGACTTCCATCGTCCCCAGCGTTTCGAGGGACTGGTAGAAGAGCTGGAACTGTTGGGAGCCCCACCCCCTCCACACACACAGCCGCCAGTCTCCGGCCTCGTCCAGCAGGCAGCTGACCACCGTGTCGCGGGCCACCACGGCAGCCGATACCAGGGAGCTGTGGGGACGGGGCAGCAGGGAACGCGGTGTCAGTATCACTGTGTGCGTGTGTGGGGGCCGGGCGTGTTGGTGCCATGTGCCAGGCGTGTGGGTGCCGTGTGTTGTGTGTGTGCATGCCGTGCGTGCGGGTGGGTGCCGTGTGTTGGGCGTGTGGGTGCTGTGTGTTGGGCGTGTGGGTGCCGTGTGTTGGGCGTGTGGGTGCTGTATGTTGAGCGTGTGGGTGCTGTTTGTTTGGCGTGTGGCTGCCGTGTGTCGGGCGTGTGGGTGCCGTGTGTTTGGCATGTGGCTGCCGTGTGTTGGGTGTGTGGGTACTGTGTGTTGGGCATGTGGGTGCCGTGTGTTGGGCATGTGGGTGGCGTGTGTTGAGCGTGTGGGTGCCGTGTTTGGCGTGTGACTGCCGTGTGTCGGGCGTGTGGGTGCCATGTGTTTGGCGTGTGGGTGCCGTGTGTTGGGCGTGTGGGTGCCGTGTGTTGGGCGTGTGGGTGCCGTGTGTTGAGCATGTGGGTGCCGTGTGTTGAGCGTGTGGGTGCCGTGTGCCAGGCGTGTCGCCGCTCTCACCTGTCCTCATTCATTCCCTCAGCCCTCAGCACGGACACCACTCTGCCGCGATCACCATCGCTCTGTGTCTGCAGCTCAATCACCACAATGTCCCCACCTGCCCTGTAGGGGAGAACACGGCAACAACACGTGTGGGGGGGAGAGAGAGGGGGGGGAGAGAGGGGGGGGGGAGAGAGGGAGGGGGGAGAAGGGGGGAGAGGGAGGGGGAGAGAGGGGGGGGGGAGAGAGGGGGAGGGGGAGAGGGAGGGGGGAGAGGGAGGGGGAGAGAGGGAGGGGGAGAGGATGTGGGGGAGAGGGAGGAGGGGAGTGAGGGGGGTATAGAGGGGGGGGAGATAGGGAGAGGGAGAGGGGGAGAGCGCGGAGAAGCGGGAGGGGGGACGAGAGGGGTAATCGATGAAATCGAACATTAAAACATTAAACATTGAGGCTAAAGCAATTAAAATATCTAAAATTATTGAAATAAAGTCAAAATAATTCCTAAAAATCTAAAACAATAAAATGCAATGAATAAAGAGATTCTGTGCCATGGGTCAGGGGTCAGCGGCACGGTGCGAGGGGTCAGGAGTTGCCAGGGGTCAAGGGGTGCCAGGGGTCAGGGGTTGTCAGGGGTTGTCAGAGGTCAGGGGTTGCCAGGGGCCAGGGGTTGCCAGGGGCCAGGGGTTGCCAGGCGACCTGTTCCCCCTTTGCCCACGGCCCCACCACCGCTGTGAATGCAGGGATTTATTTTGCAAAATGTATGTGCCAGTCACTGGAACATTTTGATTTACATCACTTCTACAAAAGCTGTTGATAAATCCCCTCTGCGGAGCATTAACTAGATTGGACAGAGGTGTCTGGAGAGGTCAGTGGTGATAGTGGAGGTCAATGGCGATAGTGGAGAGGTCAGTGGTGATAGTGGAGGTCAGTGGTGCGGTCGATGATGGCGCCAATCGACAGTCAGGGACGGACACGTGGGGCTGGACGCCTCTGCCATGGAACAAAGGACCCGGCGTGGGGGGACTTTGTTTGCACACCTTGGGTATTCAAGCCAAGACTTTCACTGCAGTATCACATGTGACAATAAAGCAACATTCAGTCGTTCATTCGGTTTGTTCATGTACCTGAAATCCTCAGCCTGGCCCTGGGAATATTCTTGTATCTGACCATGGGAATATTCCTGTATCTGACCATGGGAATACTCCTGTATCTGACCCTGGGAATATTCATCAACCTACACGTGTATCTGCACTTGGGTACACATGTGCAATCTACACTCACACGTGTATCCTACACACACACATCACACGTGTATCTGGACTCGGATACATGTATATCCTACACATACATCCGTGTGTAATCTACACACATCACGCTGAGTTACTCCAGCTTTTTGTGACACCTTCGATTTGTACCAGCATCTGCAATTATTTTCTCACACATGTAGCCTGGACTTGGAAACATGTACAATCTACACACATCACGTGTGTTTCTTACACTCACATCACACTAACACCATGTGTGTCGGGACCAGGGTGAGTGAAGCTCCCCCGATCCAGTGCGTCTGTCCCTCACTCACCTGAGTACCCACAGTGCCCCTCACCCACTCACCTGCGTACCCACAGTGCCCCTCACCCACTCACCTGAGTACCCACAGTGCCCCACACCCACTCACCTGAGTACCCACAGTGCCCCTCACCCACTCACCTGAGTACCCACAGTGCCCCTCACTCACCTGAGTACCCACAGTGCCCCTCACCCACTCACCTGAGTACCCACAGTGCCCCTCACTCACCTGGGTACCCACAGTGCCCTTCACCCACTCACCTGAGTACCCACAGTGCCCCTCACCCACTCACCTGAGTACCCACAGTGCCCCACACCCACTCACCTGAGTACCCACAGTGCCCCACACCCACTCACCTGAGTACCCACAGTGCCCCTCACTCACCTGAGTACCCACAGTGCCCCTCACCCACTCACCTGAGTACCCACAGTGCCCCTCACTCACCTGGGTACCCACAGTGCCCCTCACCCACTCACCTGAGTACCCACAGTGCCCCTCACCCACTCACCTGAGTACCCACAGTGCCCCTCACTCACCTGAGTACCCACAGTGCCCCTCACCCACTCACCTGAGTACCCACAGTGCCCCTCACCCACTCACCTGAGTACCCACAGTGCCCCTCACCCACTCACCTGGGTACCCACAGTGCCCCACACCCACTCACCTGAGTACCCACAGTGCCCCTCACCCACTCACCCGAGTACCCTTAGTGCCCCTCACCCACTCACCTGAGTACCCACAGTGCCCCTCACCCACTCACCTGAGTACCCACAGTGCCCCTCACCCACTCACCTGAGTACCCACAGTGCCCCTCACCCACTCACCTGGGTACCCACAGTGTGCCCCTCACGGCCAGCACTTTGACCGCCCGCAGGTGTTGCCGATTCTCTGCGGTTGGGGTGATGTCCTGGCTCCCACCGCCAGGAACGCTCAGTGTGTCCGGCCCCTCGAAGTCGGGACAATTGGGAATACTGGATGGGCTGGAGGGAATACTGATGTTTCTGTTGTTGGAGGAGGAAGAGCAGGAGGACATTGAACAGTAATCGGTCAGAGAGTCACAATGCCGTAGGATCTGTGTCCCAACCTCATCAGTGACGATGAAGGTAGTGTTGGTGGGACCGGGTTCATCGCTGTCCTGGGTGGTGACGGCTAAGGTTGGCATGGCACCAGCAGGTTGCTGGATGGGAAACATGTCTCTCAATGGGTTGCAGTCATTGCAGGCATAGTGCGCACAGACCTGGTAGGCTTGGTACATGATCAAGGTGCTCGTCTTGTCATCTAGACACCAGACCGTCTCTTCGCCATCACAGCCCAGGTTAGACGCCATGGAGATGACCTGGGAGGGCGGCTGGTACGGTTCTAGCCGACGACTGATCTCCACGTTCAGTGTGTCGATGACCAGGATCCCGGGACCATTGGTGTACCACACCTCTGCTTCATTGTTGATGGTTAACATGTCAGTTACAGCGTAGGCGTTCTGACGCCGGTCGCTGTCGGGAATCTTAAAGCGCAGGTTGTTTGCAGAACGCGAGCACAAGTAGGAGGACCAATCCCAGGGAAGTTCACTGGCCAAAGAATAAACAGCAACCATCCCATCAGCCATACCGGCCAACATCAGCGGAGACTTCTGCACAAAGAATCGACAGACATGCACGCTCAGAAAATGTCTATGACTGATTCATCTGACCCAGCACGTAATCATTGTGAGATACAGCATGGAAACAGGCCCTTTGGCCCACCAGGTGCACTGATCTCCCATTCACACCAGCTCTATGTTATCCCACTTCCTCATCTACTCCCTACACACTGGGAGCAGTTTACAGAGGGCCGATAAACCTACAAACCTGCACGGATGTGGGAAGAAATCAGAGCACCTGGGGAAAACCGCACAGTCACAGGGAGAACATGCAAACTCCACAGAGATAGCACCCGAGGTCAGGTTTGAACCGGAGTCTCTGGCGCTGTGAGGCAGGGGCTCTACCCACTGTGGTATCTTGCTGTCCTAATGAAAATAACACGACTAATCTTCTTGGGCAGCTGACCAGGTCAACTCATTCATTGGTCAAATTCCTGAAGGAACCAAAGGTAGCGATCTTCATAGGTGAGGATGTGGATCATTGCCATATGGAACGCCTCGAGCCCCTGGCTCTCAGTGCCCAGCCTGGGTCTGAACACACTCCACAGAACATTGCCACCATTGGTGGGAGAATACTCCCTACAAGCCCACCTCACCAGTGATGTTTATATTCTCTACTCCACTGGGAAGACTAGCCAGTGACACCATGCTGCCCAGTGACACTGTAATGCACAGTACCAACACTGTACTGCCCAGTGACACTGTACTGCCCAGTGACACTGTACTGCCCAGTGACACTGTACTGCCCAGTGACACCAACACTGTGCTGTCCAGTGACACCAACACTGTACTGCCCAGTGACACTGTACTGCCCAGTGACACCAACACTGTACTGCCCAGTGACACCAACACTGTACTGCCCAGTGACACCAGCACTGTACTGCCCAGTGACACTGTGCTGCCCAGTGACACTGTACTGCCCAGTGACACTAACACTGTGCTGCCCAGTGACACCAACACTGTACTGCCCAGTGACACTAACACTGTGCTGCCCAGTGACACCAGCACTGTGCTGCCCAGTGACACTGTACTGCCCAGTGACACCAACACTGTTCTGCCCAGTGACACTAACACTGTGCTGCCCAGTGACACCAGCACTGTACTGCCCAGTGACACTGTACTGCCCAGTGACACCAACACTGTACTGCCCAGTGACACTAACACTGAGCTGCCCAGTGACACCAGCACTGTACTGCCCAGTGACACTGTGCTGCCCAGTGACACTGTACTGCCCAGTGACACTAACACTGTGCTGCCCAGTGACACTAACACTGTGCTGCCCAGTGACATTGTGCCGTCCAGCGACAAGAGGAGTAATGAACTGAATAGAAATAACACGTCTACTTCCAACAGGTTAATAGGTACCTGCACAAAGAATCGCTGGGAATTCCACTGACCAAGCATGGCTCAACCCCACAGTTCACCATTCTTAAAATAAACAGATATAAAATGGTGATTCAAAAATCTGCAGACGCTGAAATCTTAAACAAAATACCAAGTCCTGGAGGAACTCAGCAGGTCAGGCAGCATCTGTGGAGGGATGCCCTGATGATGTTTTGGTTCAAGACCCTTCTTCCAAGTGCAGGCTCTGCAGATGGAAGATCTGGGAGGCCAAGACACAACTGTTGGCAGCAAGGGCTGGCAACAGACAGGGACTGCTTTTCATTTGTCATCTAACAACTTTGTTCTGATTAAATGAAAGACTTTGAGGGTAAAAGATCACAGGAGGAGTAGAACATACTGTATTACATTTCAGAATTTGCCAGTGGTCTCATTATTGACACATGGGTGGAGAATTGCAACAGCGTTCATCTTCTCCAGTGCCAAAGGAACAGCGTTGGAGAGGCAGAGACTGCCCAATATGTGGTTCATCAGCTACTGAAGCTGCAGGGAGGCATGGGGGAGGATGGCTCAGACCCAACAGCAAGCAACAGGCCCTTCGGCCCATCGCCACCATTCTGCCCATCAAACATCCATTTCCCAGCGCTCTGCGGTTTCCAAACACTGGCCGCTGATCAGAGAGAGGGAGTCAGAGCCTGAGGCTTCGAGGTTTGCTCCAATCGTTGTGAATGGCATGTGCTTCATCGGCTGCTGGGCCCAGCGAAAGTGGTGGAGTCAACGTCGCCACAAGGAGGTGGGGTCAGGACTCTCGTGGTTCTGCATCGCCAGCGGCTTCCAACTACATGGAGTTGGCCTGATGTGATGGCACAATGATTCACCCCATCACTGGACACTGGGCCTGCAGCAGTGTGGTGGGGTGGGATCAGGATGGCACAATGATTCACCCCATCACTGGACACTGGGCCTGCAGCAGTGTGGTGGGGTGGGATCAGGATGGCACAATGATTCACCCCATCACTGGACACTGGGCCTGCAGCAGTGTGGTGGGGTGGGATCAGGATGGCACAATGATTCACCCCATCACTGGACACTGGGCCTGCAGCAGTGTGGTGGTGTGGCGCTGGTCAGTCGGCCATTGGGACAGGGTTTGGGAGGATGGCTGTTACCTGGTTTCCACGCATTACGGACAGGAAACAGGTGACGACGGCAGGAACATCGAGGACGTGGAGCGGTTCCTTTAGTGGACACATCCCCTTCAGACTGTACACCTGGATCTTCTGGTCCTGGATGTCAACAAGAAGCATGTCACCAACACAAGGCCCCTTGGCAAGCGAGAGTTTGACAGTGCTGGGCCTGTACTCACTCGAGCTTAGGAGGAGGACAGAACTTCCTCTTGTCCTCCACCTCAGATATCATCTTCTCTCTGACTGAGAGAAAGAAGTACAAACCCGCCAGGTCTCTAACGCCTAGACCTCTCTGCATTGGATCCACCCTCCCCATGGCAGTGCCCAGTTACAAACCACTTCAATAACGTGTACATGAGCTGTAATAGATAAACTCCATATTAATCAATGTGATGTAATTCTGCTGTCTTACTGGTTGCTGCACCAGGTGAGAGGAGGGAGGGACGGAGGGGTGGACGGATGGACAGGTGGACGGATGGACAGGTGGACGGATGGACAGGTGGACGGATGGACAGGTGGACGGATGCTGTGATATAAATGATATAAATGTCATTTATAATGAAGCAGGGAACTGAGCTGTCAGTATTAAAGAATACAACTGGGGAGCTGGCCTGTGCTGCCGTGATACAGAGCGTCCAGTCCCCTCCGGATACAGTGCCAGTCTCCTCTGGATACAGTGCCAGTCTCCTCTGGATACAGTGCCAGCCTCCTCTGGCCACCCTGGTGCCAGTCAGTGCCCACCCTCACCGCCACAATGCTCACCTTAGTAGCTGTCCACAGTGTGGTGTGAAGCTTCAGCTGGGAGCTCAGCCCCACGCCCGGGCAGCTGATGTGATCGACCTCCATCACCCCTTTGTCTATGTTCACCACGCTGTAGTTCCTGCCGGTTCCACACAGACACACAACGTCAGTTTGATGGGAAATCCTCGACACATCCTGACACCAATGAATGTCCTTCATCAAACGTCAGGAATGCCAAATGGTTCCTAGATTAACACCCCCTAAAGCCCAGTCTTATGGAGGTCTCCCTGTCTGCGGTACATTCCCACCACCTGCCATCCTCACCACTCATTACATCAAAGGTTGTTCACAAACAGTTATTGGTTACTTCTATTCCCATTCTTCCATCCACTGAGTAATGTCGCTCCAAGATAAACCCCATATTAATCAATGTGATGTAATTCTGCTGCCAGTGCTGGTTGCTGCACCAGGTGAGAGGAGGGAGGGAGGGAGGGAGGGAGGGGGGGGGGGGGGGGAGGGAGGGGGGGGGGGGGAGGGAGGGAGGGAGGGGGGGAGGGGAGGGGAGGGGAGGGAGGGAGGGAGGGGAGGGAGGGAGGGAGGGAGGGAGGGAGGGAGGGAGGGAGGGAGGGAGGGAGGGAGGGAGGGAGGGAGGGAGGGAGGGGGAAGGGGAGGGAAGGGAGGGAGGGAGGGAGGGAGGGAGGGAGGGAGGGAGGGAGGGAGGGAGGGAGGGAGGGAGGGAGGGAGGGAGGGAGGGAGGGAGGGAGGGAGGGAGGGAGGGAGGGAGGGAGGGAGGGAGGGAGGGAGGGGGAAGGGGAGGGAAGGGAGGGAGGGAGGAGGGAGGGAGGGAGGGAGGAGGGAGGGAGGGAGGGAGGGAGGGAGGGAGGGAGGGAGGGAGGGAGGGAGGGAGGGAGGGAGGGAGGGGAGGGAGGGAGGGGGAAGGGGAGGGAAGGGGAGGGAGGGAGGGAGGGAGGGAGGGAGGGAGGGAGGGAGGGAGGGAGGGAGGGAGGGAGGGAGGGAGGGAGGGAGGGAGGGAGGGAGGGAGGGAGGGAGGGAGGGAGGGAGGGAGGGAGGGAGGGAGGGGGAAGGGGAGGGAAGGGGAGGGAGGGAGGGAGGGAGGGAGGGAGGGAGGGAGGGAGGGAGGGAGGGAGGGAGGGAGGGAGGGAGGGAGGGAGGGAGGGAGGGAGGGAGGGAGGGAGGGAGGGAGGGAGGGAGGGAGGGAGGGAGGGATGCTGGGAGATGTACCTTTGGCTTCCTTCTTCATTCCATAAGATGACGGTTCGCTCGTGGTCGAGGGAAGGATAGAACAGGTGCTGTCTCCCTGCCTGCAGGGTGTACATGAAGACGGGGAAGCGGGGGTCTCGCATCAAACTGACGACACAGCTCGCTGCCGGCCGCTGGGCAGAGACATGGAAAAGAACAGTCAATGGAAACCCTTCAGGTCACGGTTTAGGTCCAGGTTTATTATTGCCACGTGTACCGAGCAACAGTTGTTCTGAATGCTATCCAAACAGTTCAGGTAATACCATACATAAATACAATCAAGTCAAACTCAAGTACAACAGGTAGAGCAAAGGGGAAGATACAGAGTGCAGAATATAGTTCTCAGCATTGTAGCGCATCAGTTCCAGAGACAAAGTCCAATGTCCACAATGGGGTGGAGGTGAATCGGACAGTACCTTAGCTTATGGAAGGGCCGTTCAGAAACCTGATAACAGAGGGAAAGAAACTGTTCCTGAGTCTGGTGGTGTGCGCTTTCAAGCTTTTGGACCTTCTGCCAGACGGGAGAGGCTGCTTGAGATAAAATTACAATCACAAATTACACCATAAATGTCTTTTGGACTGAATTTGTCACCTCTAACCCTGCTCGACCTATTGTACTTGAGGCGAGAGATTGTACTAGAACGTCCAGCCATCCTCAGGGGAGAAGCTAAACAAAGCCCATGGTCAATGCCAACAACTGCAGATGCTGGAACTGTGAAGTAAACCAGGAGATGCAGGAACTGCCCAATAGGAATGGTTGTGGTGAAACGATTAACATTCCACAATGACACCGGCTGAGAGTTTCCAACTTTCTTTGTTAAGTTCAACAACTCCATTTCCATCTTTGTAGATAAAACCTCTTTGCCTGTCCTGCACCTTCAGTCGGTGGGGTTTCAGTCTCCTGATGTCATAGTTTAGAGATACAGCATGGAAACAGGCCCTTCAGCCCACCGAGTCCATGCTGACCATCGATCTGCAAACTCCACACAGACAGCACCCGAGGTCGGGATTGAACCTGGGTCTCTGGCAGTGTGAGGCACCACCCTGCTCCCGGCATGCAGGCCTTCCATTTCCACAGGCCTTCCATTTCTTTACCTTCTCCGGCTTCGTGTCCCAGCACTCGATCATCAGGCTCTGCATCTGGTGAAACTGCACCTCCTGCAGCGATCCCAGCACAGGCCGGATGCCTTTGGACAGTTTCTTCACAATCTGCACTTGGTGCTGGCCAAGGATCGGCCGCTGACCGGACAGCAGCTCGTACAGGACCATGCCGAACGAGAACATGTCCACCTGGGAAGAACAGGTCACACTGCCGTAATAGAACAGGAGTCCAGACCAGCCCCTGTACCACCAGTCCCAATACCCCCTGTACCACCAGTCCCTATACCCCTGTACCACCAGTCCCTATACCCCTGTACCACCAGTCCCTATACCCCTGTACCACCAGTCCCTATACCCCTGTACCACCAGTCCCTATACCCCTGTACCACCAGTCCCTATACCCCTGTACCACCAGTCCCTATACCCCTGTACCACCAGTCCCTATACCCCTGTACCACCAGTCCCTATACCCCTGTACCACCAGTCCCTATACCCCTGTACCACCAGTCCCTATACCCCTGTACCACCAGTCCCTATACCCCTGTACCACCAGTCCCAATACCCCTGTACCACCAGTCCCTATACCCCTGTACCACCAGTCCCTATACCCCTGTACCACCAGTCCCTATACCCCTGTACCACCAGTCCCTATACCCCTGTACCACCAGTCCCTATACCCCTGTACCACCAGTCCCTATACCCCTGTACCACCAGTCCCTATACCCCTGTACCACCAGTCCCTATACCCCTGTACCAGCACTCACACCGCCCTGTGTACCAACACACACAGGTCACACACAGGTCACACACAGGTCACACACGTTGTGTACCAACACACACACGGTTGTGTACCAACACACACAGGTCACCAGAGCTGGTGCTTTCACTGTAAAATGCCCGATTACATTTGATCAACATTTTAAAAGCACTTTTGTTGAGCAAGGGCATTTGGTTTCGTACCTTTTCATCGTAAACAATGCCCGGCATGATCTCTGGCGCCTGATACCCCGGAGTGCCTTCTACCCCCAGTGCCCCCTCGTGGAAGGACTGCCGGCTGATGCCGTAGTCGGAGAGCTTCACGTTCACGGGGCGCGTGACGTCCAGCGACCAAACCAGGACATTATCAGACTTCAGGTCACAGAAGATGATCATCTTCCTGTGGAGATAGGCCAGGCCCAGAGCAATCTGGTACGCAATTCTGTAGGTCAGCATGTGGCCCAGCGGCAGGAAGTTGGCTCCTGTTGGAGAGGGACAGACAATGTACTTTACACCACAAGCAGGCGCGGGGTGATTATACATGTGTACCGAGCGAGGTACAGTGAGAGGCACGCTACCCAATACTATACATAAATACACCGATCAACCAAAACATTATGACCACCTGCCTAATATGCTGTTGGTCCTCCATGTGCAGCCCCATACGCAGCAGGGTGCGATGCACTGTGTATTGTGACACATTCCTCCCGTCACCACCATTAACATTTTCTGTGACTTGTGCCGCAGACGACCTTCTGTCGGTTTGGACCAGACGGGATAGCCTTCGTTGTCCTCGTGCATCGATGAGCCTTGGGCGCCCAACACCCTGTCTGTCGCCGGTTTGTGATCTGTCCCTCCTCGGACCAGTAGGTACTCACCACTGCTGACCGGGAGCACCCCACAAGCCTTGCCGTTTCACAGATGCTCTGACCCAATCGTCTGGCCATAATAATTTGGCGCTTGTCAAAGTTGCTCAGGTCTTTACTCCTGCCCATTTCTCCTGCATCCAACACATCAACTTCAAGAACTGACTGTTCACTTGCTGCCTAAGATATCCCACCCCTTGACAGGTGCCATTGTAACAAGATAATCAATGTTATTCACTTCGCCTGTCAGTGGTCATAATGTTTTGGCTGATCGGTGTGTAATCAATTCAAACTCAAGTACAATAGGTGGAGCAAAGGGGGAGACACAGAGTGCAGAATATCGTTCTCAGCCTTGTAGCTCATCAGCCTTGTAGTCACCCAGCATGGAAACAGGCCCTTCATCCCAGTTCGCCCATGCCGACCAACATGCCCCGTCTACATTAGTCCCGATCATCCTAAACCTTTCCACCATGCACCTAGCCAAATGAATGAAATATTGTTATCGTTTCTGCCTGAACGACCTCCTGTGGCAGCTCGTTCCACACACCCAACGTCAGACAAAGTTCCAGCGACAAATGCCGACGTGGGGTAAAGTCAACACTCCCACACGCTGATGTGATTCACGTTTAGTGTAAAAAGAATTATCGTTATTCGCTACAAATAGCAAACCCACACTTGTATTTAAACGTTCCATTTCCATCACATAGTGCTGCTAATTCCAAGTCATAAGATTTGTAGAATTAGGCCATTCGGCCAATCAAGTCTACGCCGCCATTCAATCTTGGCTGATCTATCTCTCCCTCCTAACCCCATTCTCCTGCCTTTTCCCCACAACCCCTCACACCCTCTGACAGTCCCACATTCCCAGTAATGCCCGTTTCTACTCGAAGCATTTTCCGCACATGCAGTTGGCTGCTGGTGTGTGTTCTGTTACCTGTCGAGTGCTGGCTGAGCACGGTGTTGAGGCTGCCCAAGGGGGCGAGCTCCAGGGCGAAGCAGAGCGGGTGGATGCAGAGGCCGAGCAGAGCCACGATACACGGGTGCAGCAGCGAGTGAAGAATGCTGCTCTCCTGACGGAACTCCGAGAAAGTCCGCATCACCTCCAGAGCCCCCAGGTGCCGCAACATCGAATCTAGTGGGATACATGGAGAATCTAGTGGGATACAGGGAATCTAGAGGGATAGAAACATAGAAACATAGAAAATAGGTGCAGGAGTAGGCCATTCGGCCCTTCGAGCCTGCACCACCATTCAATATGATCATGGCTGATCATCCAGCTCAGTAACCTGTACCTGCCTTCTCTCCATACCCCCTGATCCCTCTAGCCATAAGGGCCACATCTAACTCCCTCTTAAATATAGCCAATGAACTGGCCTCAACTACCTTCTGTGGCAGAGAATTCCACAGACTCACCACTCTCTGTGTAAAGAAATGTTTTCTCATCTCGGTCCTAAAAGACTTCCCCCTTATCCTTAAGCTGTGACCCCTGGTTCTGGACTTCCCCAACATCGGGAACAATCTTCCCGCATCTAGCCTCTCCAACCCCTTAAGAATTTTATATGTTTCAATAAGATCCCCCCTCAGTCTTCTAAATTCCAGCGAGTACAAGCCTAGTCTATCCAGTCTTTCTTCATATGAAAGTCCTGCCATCCCAGGGATCAATCTGGTGAACCTTCTCTGTACTCCCTCTAAGGCTAGTGGGATACAGGGAATCTAGTGGGATACAGGGAATCTAGTGGGATACAGGGAATCTAGTGGGATACAGGGAATCTAGTGGGATACAGGGAATCTAGTGAGATACAGGGAATCTAGTGGGATACAGGGAATCTAGTGGGATACAGGGAATCTAGTGAGATACAGGTAATCTAGTGGGATACAGGGAATCTAGTGAGATACAGGGAATCTAGTGAGAGTACCTCTGTTACTGTGGGCAGTAGGGACCAGGGACATCTCCACATTAGACTGCTGCATCCAGTGAGATACACAGTGAGTCTCCGTTACTACAGGCTAGAGTGACCAGGGCTCTCTTTCCAATGTGCAACAAGGACTGGGGACCTCTCTACATTAGGCTGGTGCATCAATGGTGGAATTAGTTACTGAGAGACCACTTTCCAAATCCTGGGAATGCCCGGCAGCAGGTAGTGGGGATTTTTAACAACTTTGGCCCCATTCATTTCTTCAACATCATTTAAAAATTATAGTTGATTTCTTTCATCTCCTTGGACACCCGAGACCCAGCTCCCCATGGTTACCCTTTATCGTAGCTTCTTCCATGAAAACAGGTACAAATTATTTAAGTTCATTACCATGTTCTAATTCCTTAATACATCCCCAGAGCGCAAAGAAACCCACATTAATGTTACTTGTTTCCTTCTGACACAAAGCAGCTTTTAGATTCTGTATCTCACTAACTTACTCTTGTATCTGACTGTATCTCACCAACACTTGTGTATCTGACTGTATCTCACCAACACTTGTGTATCTGTGCATCTCACCAGCTCACTCTTGTATCTGACTGTATCTCACTAACTCACTCAAGAGACTTTCTCTTGCCTCACCAATGTCTAGCTGCTGCTTTGTTGAATTCTAACATGTCTCCAAGCTCAGGTTACTGCTGTTTTTGGTAACATTGTAAGCATTTGTCTTTGACCAAATACTACCGTGATCTGTTACTTTCCCTGTCCTGTTCTGCCTTCAAGGAATATGTATGGATTGTAACCGAACATAGACACAGAGTGCTGGAGTAACTCAGCGGGTCAGGCAGCATCTCTGGAGAACATGGAGTAGGTGACATTTTGGGTTGAGACCCTTCTTCAGACTGAGCATCAGGGTAAAGGGAAATGAGAAATATAGACGGTGATGTAGATGGTGATGGAGAGTGATTTGGAACAAATGAATGAAAGAGTAACGATGATAAAGGAAACAGGCCATTGTTGGCTGTGGGCTCGGTGAGAATTAGTACCGACAATGAGACTCAACAAGACGACTTTGAAGCTGGAACGACTTGAGTGAGGAAGGGACGGAGGAAGACGGTGTGCAAGGGTGACTTGAAGTTAGGGAAATCAAAACTCTCAACGCCACTAGGCTGTAAGCTGCCCAAGCAAAACATGAGGTGCTGTTCCTCCAATTTGTGTTTGGCCTCACTCTGACAATGGAGAAGGCGTGGGACACAAAAGGTCAGTGTGGGAATTAAAGTGTTTGGCAACCGGGAGATCGGGTAGGTCCAGCGCGTAAATCTGTGTCAGTTCTGGTGTAACTGCGAGCTTCTGTGTGATCTGTTGGTATCTGCAAGTGTTTTTGAGTGTAACTGTGACAGCCTTTGGAATCCGAGATCTTTTCCTTAATCCCTCCATTGCTTCAATATTATTTTGTAAAGAAGAAAAACTCAGCACTAAAGATCCCATTTGTGATATTGCAATGTAAGGAGCTATTGAGCAAGATGTTTACCTGTGCGGGATTTACTAGATAGAGCTTGGTAATTTTTGAAATGAAACTTCTTGATTGCTACAGGTATCGTCTTGTACTTTGCTTTGTACACAGTCGCTCCACTCCCTCCCTGACCCAGGATATGGTCTGAAGTTTCATTTTGTTCCAAACAGTTCACATCCAGAAATAACCTGTTAAACAATATTAAATATAGTTACAAACAGAACGTTGCAGTAAACTGCTCAGACTATGGCAAACTAGGTGTCCACAGTTATATTAGTGTTACATGGAGGAGCTGGATCAGAGTGGTTCCAGCACTGAAGGCCACCTTTCTGCCCATTGCACCCACACTAGCTCGCACCCAGAACAACTCCGGTTCACAAGGTCATACAACAGGAGGAGAATGAGGCCATTCTGCCCATCGAGTCTACTCCGCCATTCGATCATGGCTGATCTATTTTTCCCTCTCAACTCCAATCTCCTGCCTTCTCCTCGTAACCTTTGATACCCTTATTAATCAGGAACCTTATTGAGGGCTTTCAATAGTCAGTAAGTTTCAATGAGGTTCCCACTCACCCTTCCCATCTCCAGCAAGTACAGGCCCAGTGCCACACATCAGTCTGAAGAAGGGTCTCGACCCGAAACGTCTCCCATTCGTCGAGACCCTTCTTCAGTGAGATGACTCTTCTGAACCTTCCCTTTAAAGCGCCGCTGTTCCATCCTCCTCCCCACATACATTACTCTCCCTCTCCTCTGTTTGCTGTCTTAACTTGTGCATCCCTATATTTGGAGGCGATAGTTAGATCTAAGATCATAAGGTCATAAGGGATAGGAGTAGAAATAGGCCATTCAGCCCATCGAGTCTACTCCGCCATTCGATCATGGCTGATCTATCTCTCCCTCCCAACCCCAATTTCCTGCCTTCTGTCCGTTACCCCTGACACCTGTACTAATCACTAATCTACTCAGGAGCAGCCATTCCTGGCTCCAGTCCAATGCCAATGCCAATGCAGGCCGATCCTTACCGTGCTGGGAAATCGGTCATGAAGATCTCTGGGACCAACTCGTCGAGAGGCACGGAGACGGCAGGGTGGTTTGGACAGGAGATGTCCGTGTGCTCGATGGCAGTGAGGAGGCAGTCCTCCATGCTGAAGTAGTGCGGCCTTTGTCCCTGGAGATGTGGGTCCTGGGCAGAGCACTGAGGGCAGGGAACATACTGCTCAACCAGCGGGCTGCCGTCTGATTCCGTGGCTGTCAGAGCTGTGGGGCACACAAAGGGTTAACCCTCCACCACTAACACGGAGCACACATCGCATCGCGACAAAGCAAAGACTGAAACCTGCAGGGAGCAGCTTCAGTCCACCCGAAACGTCACCCAATCCTTCTCTCCTGAGATGCTGCCTGACCTGCTGAGTTACTCCAGCATTTTGTGAATAAATACCTGCAGGGAACAGGGTAAGTGCTGGGATTTAAATTAGTGGCAAATTGTGGGGGGAAATCTGAGGTTTAAATATTAATGAACTGCTGGCTCGGTAATATTGGGTAAAATAATAGTGGGTCTGGACACAAGTAGTTTGGCAACACGAGCAGGGAATCAATGGGCCCAGAAACCTTCACAGTAGGATGTGATCGACGGGGCGGGGCGGGGCGGGACGGGCAGGGCAGGGATTGCAACCTCATCTAGATCTAGATCCACACCTGGATTCACACCTGGATCCACACCTGGATCCACACCTGGATCCACACCTGGATCCACACCTGGATCCACTCTGAAGCTTCTCCAAAGGGAATTCCCCGCCCGTTCCCCGTAATGAAGCCGCTGGTCTCAAGCACACGCCCCGTGACCTCTCTACTCCCCGTTCCCAAACAGGATGCTGGATCTGTCCACACACACTGACTGTTGTTGATCAAATTCTAATGACCAGATAATTTTGCCAGTTAGTGGAGCATTAGCATTCATCGCTGGGCTTTGGATTAAAATCTCATTCTTCCTTCTCTCAACGCCAGCACAGCTCATGGGTCAGTGGTCATCACTGGCCCCTTGGGAACAGGAGCATCACGAGTCACAACATCTCACCAAGCAGGATGGTCAGCCATGAGCACAGTGAATGGCGGTGCTGGCTCGAAGGGCCGAATGGCCTCCTCCTGCACCTATTGTCTATTATCACACCAAGCTCTGGGAACTCACCTGGAAACCACTGGTCAATCAGAGAGTTGACGTGATCAGTGATGAAGGCAACAGCTGAGAAGTCTCGTGTTTCCGACTGGCACATGATTTTTATTCCAGCACTTTTCTTCCTTTTCCAGTTCACCTCTGAGGATTCCACGCTGCAGGAAGGAGGAGAGTTGTTGAGGATCGAGGGTGACAGCTGGGCACAGCCGGCTGCCCGCGGGTCTTGAGAGCTGATGGAGTAGCTGGTTACCTGAGGCAGCCTCCCTCGTAGGTCAGCTGCAAACCTTCTTGCCAGTAGATGGTTTGGTTCCGTTTCACTCGGAAGGTGCTGCAGCGGTTTCGCCGCCGAGTCCTGGTGAAGCTGTAAGCCGAAGCCCGGCTCCCTCCACACCGCCTCACCTTCCTTTCATTATCTACAAGCTGGTCAAGAGAGAAGGCACACAGATCGTCAGCACAGCGGAGACACACGGAACAGCAGATGCTGGTTCACCAGCAACACTCAGAGTGCTGGAATAACTCAGCGGGTCAGGCAGCATCTGTGGAGAACATGGATAGGTAACGTTTCACAGAGTACCGGAGTAACTCAGCGGGTCAGGCAGCATCTGTGGAGAACATGGATAGGTAACATTTCACAGAGTACCGGAGTAATAACTCAGCGGGTAGGGCTGATCGTCAGGGGGAGAAAGCCTGGCCAGTGATATGTGGATCGGGAGAGGGATGTTTATTGGCAGATGGATGGACAAAGGCTTGAGATGTAAAAAAGACAAAAGGGTGTAAGATTAGGAGAGAGGAGGAGTGATATGTAAAGGTAGAGGAGGGGAGACGGGGGGGAGAGGGGAAGAGGGGGTAGAGGAGGGGAGACAGGGGGGAGAGGGGAAGAGGGGGTAGAGGAGGGGAGACAGGGGGGAGAGAGGAAGAGGGGGCAGAGGAGGGGAGACAGGGGGGAGAGGGGAAGAGGGGGTAGAGGAGGGGAGACGGGGGGGAGAGGGGAAGAGGGGGTAGAGGAGGGGAGACAGGGGGGAGAGGGGAAGAGGGGGTAGAGGAGGGGAGACAGGGGGGAGAGAGGAAGAGGGGGCAGAGGAGGGGAGACAGGGGGGAGAGGGGAAGAGGGGGTAGAGGAGGGGAGACGGGGGGGAGAGGGGAAGAGGGGGTAGAGGAGGGGAGACAGGGGGGAGAGGGGAAGAGGGGGCAGAGGAGGGGAGACAGGGGGGAGAGGGGAAGAGGGGGTAGAGGAGGGGAGACAGGGGGGAGAGGGGAAGAGGGGGTAGAGGAGGGGAGACAGGGGGGAGAGGGGAAGAGGGGGTAGAGGAGGGGAGACAGGGGGGAGAGGGGAAGAGGGGGCAGAGGAGGGGAGACAGGGGGGAGAGAGGAAGAGGGGGTAGAGGAGGGGAGACAGGGGGGAATAAGGAAGGGGGAGTGAGGAAGGGGGGATCATACCTGTGCATCCATGTCGGAAAGGCTGATCAAGATTCGGGCGATAAACCGCTGCCAGAAACCAACGGGCACAAAATTCATCTTGAAAAGCCTCTGGATGGTGCAGGTTCCAGGGCGTTGCAGCTGGCCGCTGTCGATGCCCGGCTTGGATGGCAGGAGGTGGGGGAGGAGGTAGCTGTGGGCAGAAGCACGCCTCGCATTAGCCTGGTGAAGGGTCACCTGCAGCAACCCCTATCTTCTCAAATATCCATCTATCTCACCTTGAAAATATTCAGACTCTGCTCCACCCCCTTTATCGACCATCTGAGGGGAAAAGATTGACCTCAGCTTTCTCTTAAACAGTTGACCTCCGTTCCAGATTCTGCTACGAAGAAATATGCCCACTATACCCATCCTGCGGACACCCCTCATCTAAAGCCCATCTGTCAACCCACCTGTTCCAGGCATCAGTCAACTAAAGCTACCTGGAACATAGTCCTTAAATATGCAAACCACTCCTGCACATACACTTCCAAACGGAGCCTCACTAATCCCCTTTGAACTGAAGAGGTCTTCTTACTTTTGTATCCAATCCCCCCCCCCCCGCATCCCCACAGCGTTCTAGGTCATCTGCTGACCAAAGGCAGGTAAGGTCACCTAGGTTACCGGTTTACCTGCTGACCAAAGGTAAGTTGGGCACTAGATCCTTCAGCAATTCACATCTCTGTATTCTCTCAAAATCTCAACCCAATACGTTCTTTAATTTCCTTTGCCAGGATAGACAACTTGCCGTTTCTCATTTCCCCATTTACATTACACGCTTTACCTCATCTGCCACATCTTTGCCCACTTGCTTAACCTATCGATATCCCCTTGTATCCTCTCAATGTTCTCCTCAAAATCAATTTTCTACCAACCTGCGTCACCTGCCAACCCAGCAACCTCAGCGATGAGCCTTGTTCCTGGCCTTTATTTAAATTGCAGAAAGTCGAGGTGGGGATGCGACACGCCAGTCATTGCATCCCGACAGACAACGATTTATTCTGCCCACTTTGTCCTGGTAGCCAGCCTATGGTGCCGGGCCAACGTGTCACCAGCTGCATCACCAGCTTTCACTTCATAGAGTCTTACAGCACAGACACAGGCCCTTCAGCCTACTTGCCCACACTGACCAACATGTCCTAGCTACACTGGTCCCATCTGCCCACATTTGGCCAATATCTCTCCAAACCAATCGTATCCATGTATCTCATGAAATGTTGTCAATCTCACATTGACCAGTGTTGAGGCTCAACATGTTCATGGGTTTGTGATGCCCAATAATGACCAACAATTACCAGCCCTAAAAATCTGCCTCTACGGATCTCATGTTCATTCTGCAAACATCTGGAATCAAAAGCAAAGAGCCGCAAACAGTCCACATCTGGAATCAAAAGCAATGAGCCACAGTCCACACCTTGTGCAATTGAAATCAATGCTTTAAAATGTAAAGTAAATGGACTCAATATGTTATCATGTTAGAAAAGTGACTGAAACTGTGCTCAGTTTGTAATTTGACACAAACAGCTGGACTAACTCAACGGGACAGAAGGAATGGGTAACGTTTCGGGTCGAGACCCTTCTTC
This sequence comes from Rhinoraja longicauda, assembly GCF_053455715.1. Taxonomy (NCBI): domain Eukaryota; kingdom Metazoa; phylum Chordata; class Chondrichthyes; order Rajiformes; family Arhynchobatidae; genus Rhinoraja; species Rhinoraja longicauda. Next base: position 233,199 of record NC_135985.1, read on the forward strand.
AGACGGAGTCTCTTTCAGGAGGGAGAGATACAGTGCATTCAGAAAGTATTCAGACCCCTTCACTTTTTCCACATTTTGTTACGTTGCAGCCTTATTTTTAAATGGATTAAATTCTTTTTTTTTATCATCAATCTACACACAATACCCCATTAAAAAAAAAGCAAAAACAGGTGTTTAGAAATTTTTTGCAAAGTAATTAAAAAGAAATACCTGAAATATCACATTTACATAAGTATTCAGACCCTTTGCTATGACACTCAAAATTGAGCTTAGGTTCATCCTGTTTCCAATGATTATCCTTGACATGTTTCTACAACTTGATTGGAGTCCACCAGTGGTAAATTAAATTGATTGGACATGATTTGGAAAGGCACACACCTGTCTATATAAGGTCCCACAGTTGACAGTGCATGTCAGAGCAAATACCACGCCATGAAGATGAAGGAATTGTCCATAGACCTCCGAGACAGGGTTGTGTCGAGACACTGATCTAGGGAAGGGTATAAAACAATCTTTGCAGCATTGCAGGTCCCGAACAGCACAGTGGCCTCCATCATTCTTAAATGGAAGAACTTTGGAACAACCAGGACTCTTCATAGAGCTGGCCGCCCGGCCAAACTGAGCAATCGGGGGAGAAGGGCCTTGGTCAGGGAGGTGACCAAGAACCCAATGGTCACTCTGACAGAGCTCCAGAGTTCCTCTGTGAAGATGGGAGAACCTTCCAGAAGGACAACTATATCTGCAGTACTCCACCAATCAGGCCTTTCTGGCAGAGTGGCCAGACGGAAGCCAGTCCTCAGTAAAAGGCACATGACAGCCCGCTTGGAGTTTGCCAAAAGGCACCTAAAGGATTCTCAGACCATGAGAAACAAGATTCTCTGGTCTGATGAAACCAAGATTGAACTCTTTGGCCTGAATGCCAAGCGGCACCAGTCATCACCTGGCCAATACCATACCTACAGTGAAGCATGGTGGTGGCAGCATCATGCTGTGGGGATGTTTTTCAGCGGCAGGAACTGGGAGACTAGTCAGGATCGATGGAAAGATGAACGGAGCAAAGTACAGAGAGATCCTTGAGGAAAACCTGCTCCAGAGAGCGTTCTGGACCTCAGACTGGGGAAGAGGATCATCTTCCAACAGGACAATGACCCTAAGCATACAGCCAAGACAACGCAGGAATGGCTTCATGACAAGTCTGTGAATGTCCTTGATTGGCCCAGCCAGAGCCCGGACTTGAAATCGATCGAATATCTCTGGAGGGACCTGACAATATCTGTGCCTCAACGCTCCCCATCCAACCTGACAGAGCTTGAGTGGATCTGCAGAGAAGAATGGGAGAAATTACCCAAATATTGTTGTGCCGAGCTTGTAGCGTCAGACCCAAGAAGACTTGAGGCTGTAATCGCTGCCAAAGGTGCCTCAACAAAGTACTGAGTAAAGGGTGTGAATACTTATGTAAATGTGATATTTCAGTTATTTATTTTTAATTACTTTGCAAACATTTCTAAACAACTATTTTTGCTTTTTTATTATGGGGTATTGTGTGTAGATTGATGATTAAAAAAAAAAGGAATTTAATCCATTTTAAAATAAGGCAGTAACGTAGCAATATGTGGAAAAAGTGAAGGGTTCTGAATACTTTCTGAATGCCCTGTAGATCAGCCATGATTGAATGGTGGAGCAGACTTGATGGGCTGAATGGCCTGATTCTGCTCCCATCACTTATGATCTTATGATCCAGAGGTGCTGCCCGACCCACTGAGTTACTCCAGCATTTTGTTATTTATCTTCGGTGCAAACCGGCATCTGCAGTTCCTTCCTGCATGTTAATGGTGCCAATAATTGTTAATGGTGCAGCCGCTGGCACAAGGATGAGCAGAGTGTACCTGTCGTTGGCGATGGGAAGGGCGATCTCAAACTTGGCCAGGAACTGCAAGTATTGTTCCTCAGTGTGCTGGGTGAAGCCGGTTCCCACCAGCAGTTTCCGCAGCTCCGATACCCGCATCACGCCGTTCATGGCGAGAGACTGCGACGCCTTGACGTTGATAATCTTCAGCAAGCATTGGGAGAGCCAGACAGGATGCAGGAAGTAGAGGTTGTGTAGCCCGTGGCTGGTGTCGGGGAAGTGCAGCACCGCGCCTGTCTCAATGAGGAAGGCAAGAGCTGCCAAACACAGACATTATTCAGCATCGTCTTGGCCTCTTGCCTTTGACATTTTATCTTCTGTGGGCGGCACAGTGGTGCAGCGGGTGGAGCTGCTGCCTCCAGCGTCAGAGTCCCGGGCTCGATCCCGACCTCTGGTGCTGTCTGTGCGGAGTTTGCACGTTCTCCTTGTGACTGCATGGGTTTGTGCGGGTGCCCCGGTTTCCCCCAACATCCCAGAGACGTGCGGGTTTGTGGGTTAACTGGCCCCTGTAAATTGCCCCTCGTGTGCAGGGAGGGGGTGAGAAAGTGGGACAACACACTGTAGAACTAGTGGGAATGGGTGAGCGCTGGTCGGCATGGACTTGATGGGCTGAATGGCCAGTCTCCATGCTGCTTCACAAAACATCTTTCTTGCAATATGTGATTCCAGTCAGAAGCCAACTGATTTCATGATTTCGCCGAAAAATCACGGTGTTGGAAGAAGGTCTTTCATGAGTTGAAACACCATGAAAGGACTTGAGGAAGACGTGGATTTGGGGTCCCTGCGGATCAGGAGCCACAGTTTGTAGAGGTGACCCTCAGAGCCCCAGTGAGCCCGGTTCAACCCTGACCTCCGACCGCCCACACCCTCCCTGTGACCCTGTGACCTCGTGACCCCCCTCCGGATGTTCCGGATGCTCCCACATCTCCACAAGGTGCAGGTTGGTAACTGGTCAATCACCCCCGGTGTGTGGAACAATGTGGGGAGGAAATGGAAGGGCCAGTGTTAATATGTTGTGGTTGGGCGTGAGGGGCGGGATGGGTGGGTGGGTGTGAGGGGCGGGATAGGTGGGCGTGGGGGGAGCGGGGTGGGTGGGTGGGCGTGGGGCGGGGTGGGGGGAGTAGGGTGGGTGGGTGTGGGATGGGGTGGGGCGGGCATGAGGGGGCGGGCGTGAGTGGGTGGGTGGGTGGGTGGGCATGGGGTGGGGGAGTGGGTGGGCGTGGGGCGGGGTGGGCGTGGGGGGAGCTGGGTGGGTGGGTGTGACGGGTGGGGTAGGTGGGCATGGGTGGAGTGGAGTGGGTGGGTGGGCGTGGGGGGAGCTGAGTGGGTGGGCGTGGTGGGTGGGTGGGCATGGGGTGGGTGGGCGTGGGGGGAGTGGAGTGGGTGGGTGGGCGTGGGGGGAGCAGAGTGGATGGGGTGGGTGGGTGGGTGGGGGTGGGGCGGCGTTGGGGGAGTGGGGTGGGTGGGCGTGGGGGGAGTGGGGTGGGTGGGCGTGGGGGGAGTGGGTGGGCGTGGGGGGCAGAGTGGGGGGGGCTTGATGCTGCATCTCTCCAACACAATTACCGGCCTGCAGGTCCTGGAAGTGGTCGATGTCGTTGTCGGGCGTGAGCTGCACCAGGTCGTGCAGCTGCTGCTCAGTCACGTACTGCACCTCGTCGCGGTCACTCCGCGTCTGCTGCTCCTCCACAATAGCGGCTCGTAGCTTGAGGTAACTCCGGGGTATCTGGATCAGGGGCAGAGGGACTCGTTCAGCACCGGGCCAAGCCACCACCCCCCTACATTGTCCCACTTTCTCATTCACTCCCTGCACATTCGAGGCAATTTACAGAAGCTGATTAACCTGTAACCCCACATGTCTGGTCTGTGGGAGGAAACCGGAGTATCTGGAGCAAACCCACGCGGTCACAGTGAGAACGTGCAAACTCCGCACAGACAGCACCTGAGATCAGGATTGAACTCGGGTCTCTGGTGCCATGAGGCAGTGGCTGTGTCACTGTGCTGTCACCTGCTCTGGGATCGATGTGCTTTATCCCCGCTGTAATCCTCCTCAACCCAACTGTTAATTCTGCATTCCTGTAGAGGTTTCACATTTAGCTTGTACTCTGCCCACGATCGCCCTGTTACAATCTGCTTTACATTTGCAACGGTTTGAAACTGTTTGTTGTGCACAGTGCTGGAGCCGTGAACTTTGCAATGCTCAAGATGTGTTTCCAAAGAGAATGAACTACAAGTAATGACATCCACTCCTATACAACGAGTTCCCTTCCCTCTCTACAGCTCCTGACCCTGGCCTCTGGGATCCAGCGTACTAAAGCCGGAAAAAGGCACAGAGTGCTGGAGTAACTCAGCGGGTCAGGCAGCATCTGTGGAGAACATGGATAGGTGACGTTTCAGGTCCGAACCCTTCTTCAGACCGAACGATGGAAATAGCGAAGGTGTGAATGGGATGCTCATATTGTCTATGGTGGGGGCTATGAATTAAACACCAATATTGACAGAGTGTGGGCCCTACGATGAACACTCTCACTCCCCAGACACAAACCCTCGCAGGTCATTGTCCCACCAGCGGGCCTTACTCCGTTACCACAGGCTCTGTTCTTGCCCCAGAGATTCTACTCACTCTCTACAAAGCAGCTACTCACCAGTCTTCCCACAATCTTCTGTGAAGTCGTTACATTCCCTGTGTCTCTCATGCCACACGCAACTTGAAAGATCAGTTTACGAAGCTCTTCCAGCCCATCCAGGGTTTTGCACGATAATTCACTGCAAGAAAACACTGCAAATAAACTGTGGGAACAGTTAGCAAGCAGTTCTGGTCACTTCATTACAGTAAAGGTAGGATTACACAGGCCAGGTGTAGATGGGATTACACAGGGCAGGTGTGGGGGTTACACAGGGCAGGTGTAGGGGTTACACAGGGCAGGTGTAGGGGTTACACAGGGCAGGTGTAGATGGGATTACACAGGGCAGGTGTAGGGGTTACACAGGGCAGGTGTAGATGGGATTACACAGGGCAGGTGTAGGGGTTACACAGGGCAGGTGTAGATGGGATTACACAGGCCAGGTGTAGGGATTACACAGGCCAGGTGTAGGGGTTACACAGGGCAGGTGTGGGGATTACACAGGGCAGGTGTAGATGGGATTACACAGGGCAGGTGTAGGGATTACACAGGGCAGGTGTAGGGGTTACACAGGGCAGGTGTGGGGATTACACAGGGCAGGTGTAGATGGGATTTCACAGGGCAGGTGTAGGGGTTACACAGGGCAGGTGTGGGGATTACACAGGGCAGGTGTAGATGGATTACACAGGCCAGGTGTAGAGGTTACACAGGGCAGGTATAGGGGTTACACAGGGCAGGTGTAGGGATTACACAGGGCAGGTGTAGGGATTACACAGGGCAGGTGTAGATGGGATTACACAGGGCAGGTGTAGGGATTACACAGGGCAGGTGTAGATGGGATTACACAGGCCAGGTGTAGGGATTACACAGGCCAGGTGTAGATGGATTACACAGGGCAGGTGTAGGGGTTACACAGGGCAGGTGTAGGGATTACACAGGGCAGGTGTAGGGATTACACAGGGCAGGTGTGGGGGTTACACAGGGCAGGTGTAGGGATTACACAGGGCAGGTGTAGGGATTACACAGGGCAGGTGTAGGGATTACACAGAGCAGGTGTAGATGGGGTTACACAGGGCAGGTGTAGGGGTTACACAGGGCAGGTGTAGATGGGATTACACAGGCCAGGTGTGGGGGTTACACAGGGCAGGTGTGGGGATTACACAGGGCAGGTGTAGGGGTTACACATGGCAGGTGTAGGGGTTACACAGGGCAGGTGTAGATGGATTACACAGGGCAGGTGTAGGGGTTACACAGGGCAGGTGTAGGGGTTACACAGGGCAGGTGTAGGGATTACACAGGGCAGGTGTAGATGGGATTACACAGGCCAGGTGTAGATGGGATTACACAGGGCAGGTGTAGGGATTACACAGGGCAGGTGTAGGGGTTACACAGGGCAGGTGTAGGGGTTACACAGGGCAGGTGTAGGGATTACACAGGGCAGGTGTAGATGGGATTACACAGGCCAGGTGTAGATGGGATTACACAGGGCAGGTGTAGGGGTTACACAGGGCAGGTGTAGATGGGATTACACAGGGCAGGTGTAGGGATTACACAGGGCAGGTGTAGATGGGATTACACAGGGCAGGGGTGGGGGTTACACAGGGCAGGTGTAGATGGGATTACACAGGGCAGGTGTAGGGATTACACAGGACAGGTGTGGGGGTTACACAGGGCAGGTGTAGATGGGATTACACAGGGCAGGGGTGGGGGTTACACAGGGCAGGTGTAGGGATTACACAGGGCAGGTGTAGGGATTACACAGGGCAGGTGTAGATGGGATTACACAGGGCAGGGGTGGGGGTTACACAGGGCAGGTGTAGGGATTACACAGGGCAGGTGTGGGGGTTACACAGGGCAGGTGTGGGGATTACACAGGGCAGGTGTAGGGATTACACAGGGCAGGTGTAGGGGTTACACAGGGCAGGTGTGGGGGTTACACAGGGCAGGTGTAGGGGTTACACAGGGCAGGTGTGGGGGTTACACAGGGCAGGTGTAGGGGTTACACAGGGCAGGTGTAGGGGTTACACAGGGCAGGTGTAGGGGTTACACAGGGCAGGTGTGGGGGTTACACAGGGCAGGTGTAGATGGGATTACACAGGGCAGGTGTAGGGGTTACACAGGCCAGGTGTGGGGGTTACACAGGGCAGGTGTGGGGATTACACAGGGCAGGTGTAGGGATTACACAGGGCAGGTGTAGGGGTTACACAGGGCAGGTGTAGGGGTTACACAGGGCAGGTGTGGGGATTACACAGGGCAGGTGTAGGGGTTACACAGGCCAGGTGTAGGGGTTACACAGGGCAGGTGTGGGGGTTACACAGGGCAGGTGTGGGGGTTACACAGGGCAGGTGTAGGGGTTACACAGGGCAGGTGTGGGGGTTACACAGGGCAGGTGTGGGGGTTACACAGGGCAGGTGTAGGGGTTACACAGGGCAGGTGTGGGGGTTACACAGGGCAGGTGTGGGGGTTACACAGGGCAGGTGTAGGGGTTACACAGGGCAGGTGTGGGGATTACACAGGGCAGGTGTAGGGGTTACACAGGGCAGGTGTGGGGGTTACACAGGGCAGGTGTGGGGGTTACACAGGGCAGGTGTAGGGGTTACACAGGGCAGGTGTAGGGGTTACACAGGGCAGGTGTGGGGGTTACACAGGGCAGGTGTAGATGGGATTACACAGTGCAGGTGTTTATGTCCACCATGTCACCCTGGAGTGAATGCATCCCTTGTTGCTGTAACCATGGTGTTGTGGGTGGGGGAGTGATGGACTCACTGTAGGTTCCGGCAGCTGATGTCAGGGTAGCCGCTCGCTCGTGGCCCAGACGGGGAGCGACACAGTGCCAGGATGTACGCGCGCAGCGTGGCAATCCTCTCTGTGCGGAACTTGGTGGCGATCAAATCCAGGTGAGTTCCCACCACAATCACAGTGGCATTCGGAGCCTTGGCCTCCAGCAAAACACAAGCAGACACACTCTGTAAACATTTAACGTCACACCTGCTGGCAATCCAATGCAAACTCACACAGACAATATTCAGTGGAAGACAGAAAGTGCAAAGAGAAGGAGAATGGAGATGTGCTGACAGATGTGCTGACAGGTGTGCTGACAGGTGTGCGGACGGATGTGCTGACAGGTGTGCTGACAGGTGTGCGGACGGGTGTGCTGACAGGTGTGCGGACAGATGTGCTGACAGGTGTGCTGACGGGTGTGCGGACGGGTGTGCGGACGGGTGTACAGAGGAACACAAAGACAAAGGGCTGGGTGAGGGGGATGGACAGTATTTGGAGGCGGTGGGTGTCTAACGCATCCTGGAGAACCTTCTGACCAGCTGCAGACGGCCGTGTACAGGGAGGGCAGCACTGGAACTCTGTCAGGAGGTGTGAGCTGTGGGCTGTTGCTACAGGGGCTGGGCTCCGACAGTGAGCACCAACCACTCACCGGCCGGCTGGGAAAGGATGAGGATGGTTAGAAACGAGCTCCTCAATTGGGGAAAGACCAACGTTTATATCACAGGACAAGCAAGACCTGGAACCGCTGCCAACAGCAAGTCAACAGGGATGTGTGGAATGCAGTCACAGCTGGTTCAGGGAGTGTGTGGGTAATGGGAGTGGGGAGAGGGAGTGGGGAGAGGGAGTGGGGAGGAGGGGCGGGGATGTGGAGAGAGGGGGAGGGGAGGGGCGGGGATGTAGGGAGAGGGGCGGGGATGTGGAGAGAGGGGGAGGGGAGGGGCGGGGATGTGGAGAGAGGGGGAGGGGCGGGGATGTGGAGAGAGGGGGAGGGGAGGGGCGGGGATGTAGGGAGAGGGGCGGGGATGTGGGGAGAGGGGGAGGGGCGGGGATGTGGAGAGAGGGGGAGGGGAGGGGCGGGGATGTAGGGAGAGGGGCGGGGATGTGGGGAGAGGGGGAGGGGAGGGGCGGGGATGTGGAGAGAGGGGGAGGGGAGGGGCGGGGATGTAGGGAGAGGGGCGGGGATGTGGGGAGAGGGGGAGGGGCGGGGATGTGGAGAGAGGGGGAGGGGAGGGGCGGGGATGTAGGGAGAGGGGCGGGGATGTGGGGAGAGGGGGAGGGGAGGGGCGGGGATGTGGAGAGAGGGGGAGGGGAGGGGCGGGGATGTAGGGAGAGGGGCGGGGATGTGGGGAGAGGGGGAGAGGGAGTATGGCGGGGAGAGGTAGGGGCAGCAAGTCCAAAAATCCTGGAAGGCAAGCGTTGGATAAACCAAGTGACTCCGTGGGTGAGGGTCCAGTATCTGGGCTGGAGCCACGATGATCCAGCAGCTGTCTGAGTCTTGGGTCTGGAATGAGAGGCAGGGCTGAGAGCAAGCTGTGTCTACACCCAGAACATCACCACTCTGGACGATATGTTTGTAACCATCACTGTGAGATATTTCCACACAGTTACAGCATGTGTGCTTATCTTGCTTTTAGATTTACTTACTTTCTACAATGTAGAACAAGGCTGTTTATCACTGGGCCCACCACACTGGGCCCACACTGTGCCCACCACACTGGGCCCACACTGGGCCCACCACACTGGGCCCACACTGTGCCTACCACACTGGGCCCACACTGGGCCTACCACACTGACTCTGCAATGCTTTCTCTCCCACACACCATACTTGCACATCTTTTTGTGTGGTTTATCTACACTAATAGACAGCTTACAGCAGCCAATTATCTTACCAGCACATCATTGCAATATGGGAGGAAAGCTGGAAACCCTTACAGTCACAGGTAGAAGTGCAAACTCCACACAGACAGCAGCGGAGGTCAGGAGAGAAGGTGGGTGTGTGTAGCTCTGGTGTAATGCCACACTAGGTGTGCCTGCATGCATACATTCAGTAGTTGTCCATGTTCTCACCATCCTCGAGGTGTGTTTCTGTGTAACACGGTGCTACTCTGAACCGTCACGTCTGTTTTAGGCATGTTATGTACACGCGTGTGCTGTTTGCCGTGCCGAGCCCTACCTCAATGTTGAGGAGCCATGACTGTAAGTTGGCCACCGCTTCCTCACCAAGAGCCAGGTTCCACACGACCACATACAGGGCCTTCTCCGTGAAGAAACACTGGTTAACCGTGGCCATTTTAGCAGCACCACCAATGTCCCAAACATTAAACACAACGGAATCCACCTACAAAGTAACACAGAGAGTAACCCAATTACATTTATAGCAGTTCAGCAATTGCTGCAGTAAGGGGCCGTGAGAGTGGGCTGGAGATCGCTGGTCGCTGCAGTAAGGGGCCGTGAGGGTGGGGTGCTGGTCGCTGCAGTAAGGGGCCGTGAGGGTGGGGTGCAGTTTGCTGCAGTAAGGGGCCGTGAGGGTGGGGTGCAGGTCACTGCAGTAAGGGGCCGTGAGGGTGGGGTGCTGGTCGCTGCAGTAAGGGGCCGTGAGGGTGGGGTGCAGAAGGACTTCTGGTCCGATATCTTTCTGGAAGTGTTGGTCCAAATTACGTGGTCCCAGATGTGTACCTGTGGGTGAGGTGTACCTGTACCTATGTGTCAGGTGTACCTGTGGCTGTGGGTGAGATGTACCTGTGGCTCTGTGTGTCAGGTGTACCTGTGGCTCTGTGTGTCAGGTGTACCTGTGGCTCTGTGCGTCAGGTGTACCTGTGGAGGGTCACAGATCTGAGAGTAAAGGCAGACGCTCGAGTGTTGGCAGTGTTAGAGAGAACGGCTTCAGTAGAAACAAGATTAGAACAGGTTGTTTACCAATACATAGTAGTCATGTTTCTGGTAACTCTGTCGAGGTGTGAGTGTGTCACCACTGGTGCACTGTGGGCAGAGTTAATCCTGGAACATCAGACGCTCCCAGCTACTGAGAGAGGGTGGGGACCAAATCCTGTCTTCATTGAAGGTTGGTGATGGGACAGGTAAAGCTGCATGAAGCGAGCCGCCACAACACGCCACAACACGCACTGGGATGGAAGCAGCACCTCAGTACCTTGGTCTTCACTGCAGCAGGTCGCTGCAGCTCCCAGATGGTGGTGTGAATGCTGCTCTCTTTGGACATGGGCTGTGGAGGTTTCCCCGTCTGGAGGGTCTCCAGGAGTGTGGTCTTCCCCTGGCGAGGAGGTCCAACAACAATCATCTTCAGCAGCCAGCAGGGCTCAGCTTTCCGCAGGTGTGCTCTGAGGAAGGCCAGCACTGTCGTGGGCCCTGTGGAAACATACCCTGCGGTCAGTGAGGTCCAAACCACAGCGTGGGTCAGGGAGACTGTAACGTACACTGCGGTCAGGGAGACTGTAACGTACACTGCGGTCAGTGGAGGTCTAAACCACAGCGTGGGTCAAGGAGATGGTGAGACTGAACGTACAATACGGACAAGTATACTTGGCAACTGGACCCCCTCAGGGCTCACAGGTAGAACATTCCAGATTCACTGCCCTTTGGTAAAGACATTTCTTCTTAACTCAGTTTTTAGCGGCTGCCTTCATCGTGACAGTGCCCTTGGCTTTAGAGAGCAATGCAAACCCCATCCCGACATCAAACTCTGTAAGATTCTAGTGCGTTTCAATAAGATCATCTTGTTACCCTAAAAGGTTTGTCCAACCTACGTCACCACTCCTCATACTAAACACCAACCGGCCCACCGATCATCTGCTGCTATCTCCATCACAGGAGTTCCCTTGGTCCCAGAGGGAGAGCAGTTCTGTGGACAGTACACATTACAGTCCTACATAATCAGTGACAGACACAAAAAGCTGGAGTAACTCAGCGGGTCAGGCAGCATCTCTGAAGAAATGGAAAAGGTGACGTTTTGGGTCGAGACCCTTTCGATCCGAAACATCACCCATCCCTTCTCTCCAGAGATGCTGCCTGTCCCGCTGAGTTACTCCAGCTTTTTGTGTCTATCTTCGGTTTAAACCCACATCTACAGTTCCTCCCTACATAATTGGTGCAAGATGTCTCAGTCAAACCTGTTCCAGTAAAGCTCCGCCAACCACGGGCAGTTGCTGCCTGTTAACGGCCAGTGATTCTTGCAGAGTTGTCGAGACTCTGTATCTCTCTCGCTCATTCCTCCCCTACAGACCAACATTCAGACTCAGCTGATGGCTGCAACTACCACTGAGACACAGTGTCAGACAGACCCCCCCCAACTCCTTAGTGCACCAGTGTCTGGGTAATCCCCCCCCACCTAATGCCTCACAGTGTCAGACAGACCCCCCCCAACTCCTTAGTGCACCAGTGTCTGGGTAATCCCCCCCCACCTAATGCCTCACAGTGTCAGACAGACCCCCCCCCCCAACTCCTTAGTGCACCAGTGTCTGGGTAATCCCCCCACCCGCCCCTAAAGCACCACAGTGCCTCTGTAACCTCCCCCACCCCACCTAATGCCCCACAGTGTCAGACAGACCCCCTCCCCCCCCCACCTAATGCCCCACAGTGTCAGACAGACCCCCCCCAACTCCTTAGTGCACCGCAGTGCCTCTGTAGCCCCTCCCCCCCCCCACCTAATGCCCCACTGTATCAGACAGACCCCCCCCCCACCTAATGCCCCACAGTGCCTCTGTAACCTCCCCCACCCCACCCAATGCAAGCTGTGTGCAAATCTCATCGACTCTAAAGCAAAGACTCCCAAGAAGCAAAGCGTTTCACATCTTTGTGTTCCAGAAGTACTGAAGCTGACAGAGTGTAAGTGTTGCCAGCTCAATTACTTAGTGATTGATAGATTTTTGTTCACTGCAGTTGTGGGTGTGGAAGCCAGGTCCCAGACCAACCGTGATCTCATCCAACAGCAGAGCTGGAAGGGAAGGCAGATGACATCTCGTTCCTCTTTGCCTTTTGCTGCCCACATCCAGGGCTTGTTTTCCAGCTCAGCCAGAAACCAAATCAATTGTATTGAAGGAAAGTGTAAGATTGAACAACAGAGCTTTATTTACCTTCATTCCTGATCTCTATCGGTACGTTTGAGATGTTTAACTGGTCGATGTCTAGCTGCCAGAGATTGGACAACTGGCCCAGCTCGGCCGGAAGCTCCCGGATGCCAGGGTTACTGATGGAACAACGTACAGACAGATCAAATCCAGCTCCAGCCACCGCCAGGTAAATCACTAACTCCGTTACAGACACTTTACGTGTCAAACTTCATTTAATTTTGCTCCTGTGAAGCATGTTAAATGCATTAAAATAGACTTTTTAAATGCTCAGTGGAAGTGGATTCAAACGGTTGACCTTTTCATTCCATCGCCCAATGTAATGAGGAAAGATGACGCATTCAGAGTTGGCAATGATAGTTACTGCAGCAAACAACTTCAAGGATGAGGCTGCAACTTGAATTTTACAAAGTGATCCACCTTTCCCAGCAGGAGTCACGAGTAAAGCTGTACTCTGTGTCCACAATCAACAGTTCACTTACTTTGAAAGGTAGAGCTCTGAGAGTGCATGCAGTGAGCACACCGATGGTGGGACCGCATCCAGGAAATTACTGTCCAGGTGCAGAATCTCCAAACATTCCCCCAGGATGTGTGGGAATTCCACAGCTGAAGCTGCAACAGAGATTAATGCACTTTACTTGGTTAGCTTGTGATAACATCTTACTTTTGTTTTTGGCAGCAGGTTGCTTTTCTCTTAGAGGTCTGTGGTCACTTGGCACATCAAAATACACTGATGGCCTTTGGCTCTGGATCCCACAATGACAGCAGTACTCGGCCAAAGGCTCTGTGCTCGGCCCAAGGCTCTGTGCCCAAGGCTCTGTGCTCGGCCCAAGGCTCTGTGCTCGGCCCAAGGCTCTGTGCTCGGCCCAAGGCTCTGTGCCCAAGGCTCTGTGCTCGGCCCAAGGCTCTGTGCTCGGCCCAAGGCTCTGTGCTCGGCCCAAGGCTCTGTGCCCAAGGCTCTGTGCCCAAGGCTCTGTGCCCAAGGCTCTGTGCCCAAGGCTCTGTGCCCAAGGCTCTGTGCCCAAGGCTCTGTGCTCGGCCCAAGGCTCTGTGCCCAATGCTCTGTGCCCAAGGCTCTGTGCTCGGCCCAAGGCTCTGTGCTCGGCCCAAGGCTCTGTGCTCGGCCCAAGGCTCTGTGCTCTGTGCCCAAGGCTCTGTGCTCTGTGCCCAAGGCTCTGTGCCCAAGGCTCTGTGCTCTGTGCCCAAGGCTCTGTGCTCTGTGCCCAAGGCTCTGTGCTCTGTGCCCAAGGCTCTGTGCCCAAGGCTCTGTGCTCTGTGCCCAAGGCTCTGTGCTCGGCCCAAGGCTCTGTGCTCGGCCCAAGGCTCTGTGCTCTGTGCCCAAGGCTCTGTGCTCTGTGCCCAAGGCTCTGTGCTCTGTGCCCAAGGCTCTGTGCTCTGTGCCCAAGGCTCTGTGCTCGGCCCAAGGCTCTGTGCTCGGTGCCCAAGGCTCTGTGCTCGGCCCAAGGCTCTGTGCTCGGCCCAAGGCTCTGTGCTCTGTGCCCAAGGCTCTGTGCTCTGTGCCCAAGGCTGTGCTCTGTGCCCAAGGCTCTGTGCTCTGTGCCCAAGGCTCTGTGCTCTGTGCCCAAGGCTCTGTGCTCTGTGCCCAAGGCTCTGTGCTCGGCCCAAGGCTCTGTGCTCTGTGCCCAAGGCTCTGTGCTCTGTGCCCAAGGCTCTGTGCTCTGTGCCCAAGGCTCTGTGCTCTGTGCCCAAGGCTCTGTGCTCGGTCCAAGGCTCTGTGCTCGGCCCAAGGCTCTGTGCTCGGCCCAAGGCTCTGTGCTCGGCCCAAGGCTCTGTGCTCTGTGCCCAAGGCTCTGTGCTCGGCCCAAGGCTCTGTGCTCTGTGCTCTGTGCCCAAGGCTCTGTGCTCTGTGCCCAAGGCTCTGTGCTCGGCCCAAGGCTCTGTGCTCGGCCCCCATCCCAGCAAGACCAGTGCGTGGGACATGTACACAACTTATTCTGACTCAATCAGGAGCAGTGGAAGAGTTTAGTTTTCCTTCCCAGGGACCTGCTCCAAGCGTTTTGTTTTTAATCTTTGAGTGTGTGGAGCCACTCCAGGTTATCGGTGTTTCTCAAGGAGTGGGGAAAGCTGAGCAAACCTAATATATTCTGTTACGTTTAAGAGATATTTTGAAGTAAACATGAGAAAACCAGTTGTTCTGGTCAGAGGTTTGGGACACGAAGCATAAAAGGGAAAAACAGAACCAATACAACATTCAAACCGAGCCCAACATTCAAGGAGATCAAGGTTCATCACCAACAATATTCTCAGACCTTTGCCTCTTCTCCTTTTGTTTAACATAGAACCATCTCAATGCAGGTCTACAACAGACCGGTGCAGAGTGCACCTGCTGTGGGGTTCCAATGTTCCCCACGTGTACAGAAGTGGATCTCATCCTCAGGCAATGCCCTCCTCCACAGCTCAAATAACAAACATACTTCCTACTTTATATCTTCCCGTTGATGTTGGACATAGTTTGATTAAAGCACCAATTAACTTTCTAATTTCCAGAGGATACCACAGTTTCCATGGCTATGGTGGATTATTGAGGCACTCGCTGTGTCCAAGCTGGGCTAGACCAGGCAGGGACTGGACACCAATCCGTCTCGGTCCAAACTCCCTGCCGCTCAGCTCCTCACTGCCCAATGATTCGCGGCCAGAGAGTGACCTCTTACTTGTGTCCAAACCTCTCTTCAGTCGTGGTGTGAAGAAAGTGACTCTTCTGGTCTTGGACGGTTCCTCTCCCCTGCACACGGAAACAAACACACATGAGTCACGGCTGTACACAGACCCCATCACGGCTTGTACACACATCATCACGGCTGTACACACCCCATCACGGCTGTACACAGACCCCGTCACGGCTGTACACACATCATCACGGCTGTACACAGACCCCGTCACGGCTGTACACAGACCCCGTCACGGCTGTACACACATCATCACGGCTGTACACACATCATCACGGCTGTACACAGACCCCGTCACGGCTGTACACACATCATCACGGCTGTACACACATCATCACGGCTTGTACACACACCCCATCACGGCTGTACACACATCATCACGGCTGTACACACATACCGTCACAGCTGTACACAAACCCGGTACCATGGGCAGGGGCAGGTTCCCCAGACCCAGCCCCCACATTCCCACTGCCCCTCGCCCCCCTCCCACTGTTACAAATACACACAGTACTTACTTTCCAAACTGGTTTCGAGAGAGACTGAGCGACTTGAGACTGGTGCATTGCCAGTTCTCCGCGGAGGGAAGTGACTGCAGTTGGTTGCCCGCGAGCTTCAGGGAACTCAGTGCCTGGTGTGAACAAAACACAGCTCCGAGATTGTTTAGATGCAAGATCACAGCTCAAACTAACATCAAAGTATGCACTGGTCGCGGTCAGCAACCCAGGGCAATGTCATGTGTGGGTGGGCTCAGGGGCTGGACATGGAGACGAGGCATCCTGTAGACATGGGCGCGGTGGGAATGGGGTGGGAATGGGGTGGGGTGGGGGCGGGGTGGGAATGGGGTGGGAATGGGGTGGGAATGGGGTGGGGTGGGGGCGGGGTGGGAATGGAATGGGGTGGGGCGGGGGTGGGAATGGGGTGGGAATGGGGTGGGGTGGGAATGGGGTGGGAATGGGGTGGGGTGGGAATGGGGTGGGGGCGGGGTGGGAATGGGGTGGGAATGGGGTGGGGTGGGAATGGGGTGGGGGCGGGGTGGGAATGGGGTGGGGGCGGGGTGGGAATGGGGTGGGAATGTGGTGGGGTGGGAATGGGGTGGGGTGGGGGCGGGGTGGGAATGGGGTGGGGTGGGGTGGGAATGGGGTGGGGTGGGGTGGGAATGGGGTGGGGTGGGGGCGGGTGGGAATGGGGCGTCAGGCGGGTTGGTGCAGGCTGGACTGGAGCTCCATCTACTGTCATGCAGGAGAACTGCAACGGCAAGTGGGTTGAACCATGACTTGTAGATGGGAAGGATTAAATAAAACACGTGCGTTAATCGGGAGCGAGGGGGGGGGGGGAGTGAGGGGGGGGGTGGCAGCGAGGGGAGGTGGGAGCGAGGGGGGGTGGGAGCGAGGGGAGGTGGGAGCGAGGGGGGGTGGGAGCGAGGGGGGGTGACAGCGAGGGGGGGTGGGAGCGAGGGGGGGTGGGAGCGAGGGGGGGTGGGAGCGAGGGGAGGTGGTGGTAGTGAGGGGGGGTGGTGGGAGTGAGGGGGTGGTGACAGCGAGGGGGGGCGGTGACAGCAAGAGGGGCAGTGGGAGCGAGAGGGGGGGTGGGAGTGAGGGGGGGGCGGTGACAGCGAGGGGGGGGTGGGAGCGAGAGGTGGGTGGGAGTGAGGGGGGGGGCGGTGACAGCGAGTAGGGGGTGGGAGCTAGAGGGGGGTGGGAGTGAGGGGGGGCGGTGGGAGCGACAGGCGGACCCGGCAGGGGTGGGGCTGCCCAGAACTAAGGAAGAACAGAGTGATGGAGAGGGGACCGGGAGGGGGTAAAACTTCAGCAAATGAGAATGTCATTGTTCCATTGCAGGGGTGCAGGACAATTAACGTTAGACACTTGCATGAGATTATTCATATGGTCAGTAGTGATTGGAGCAGAATTAGGCCATTCGGCCCATCAAGTCTACTCCGCCATTCAACCATGGCTGATCTATCTCTCCCTCCTAACCCCATTCTCCTGCCTTCTCCCCGTAACCTCAGTGTTGACAGGTTGGTAGGTGGGGACTTTGATGAAAGGAGGTATGCTCCCAGTTCATCCATATATAGGGTGTGACTGTTAAATAATACAATTAAAGTTCTGAGAAATACCTGAAGCTCAAAGAAGTTTGATGGTAATTCCTTCAGTAAATTGTCGGAAAAGTCTACTTCCTTCAGATGCCTCTTCCAGAGGACACAAAGGCTGTCTGGTAGAGATTCCAATGAATTTCTGGAAACATTACAGAATTTCTAGAAGAAAAGAACATGTATTTTAGCTGGGCTTCATTTTCCCCTCTGTTGAGAAATAGAAGTGAAAAGTATTTTTTAGTGAGACTCAGGACTGTGTGCAGCCAAAGGCAAGGAAATGGAAAAATTAAACAGAAAGTACTGGAAGTGATCAGCAGCTGGAATGGGAAAGAGACTGAATGACAAGGAAGTAGAGAAGCTTGTTCTGAATAATCCATAGGATCAGAGGCTTTACAAATGGAGGCATTAATTATGTTAAGTTTTGTTTAGTTTGAGCAGTGTCCAGCCAGTCCATGCTGGCCCCATAGCAGAAGTGTCCACGTCGCGGGGCTGGAAACTGGAAGTGTCCTGAGCTAATTCTGCTACCACCACCATCTCTTGTACAAGTGATGGCTCCCACTCATTGTCGCCGGAAGCTTCCGTCCCTTTCAGGCAGACGATGACAGTGATGTAACATTTAAAACATGGATGAAGGACAGGAAAGAAGAAGACCTTGCCAACCATCGATCACCCGTCCACTAGTTCAATGTAATCCCACTTTCACACCCTAACAAACTAGGGACCATTTACAGAAGTCAATTACCCTGCAACTCAGCAGGTCAGGCAGCATCTCTGGAGAACATTGGTTGGTGACGTATAGAGTTGGCACCAGTCTGAAGAAAGTTCCCAACCTGAACTGTCACCTATCCATGTTCTCCAGAGTTGCTGCCTGACCCGCTGAGTTACTCCAACACGGTGTTTTGCTGAAGATTCCAACATCTATAGTTCCTTGTGTTTCCCAAAGACATCCTGATTGGTGTGAATTTGCCGTTGCATATTGGCCCTCATGTGCAGGGCTATACGTCACAGAGAAACGAGTGTGGAGATGGGATAGTTGGCTTGTGTTGTGAGCTGGCATAGACTTGTGTGGACCAAAGCTTCCCATGTCAGTAGATAGCATGAGAAGCTGTGCACCAGAGACTAATGTCTGCAATCTACACAGCCATTAGTTGCCGAGAAGCACAGTCAGGATCCTGCGTATTTCTACATTGATTACAAACACGCAATAATTCTTGCAAAACACATATTCACAACTTCATACAGAAAGCAAGACTATGACTATCATTACAACACAATTTCTAAAGTACTCATTTAGTTAGTTTAGTTTAGAGATACAGTGTAGAAACAGATCCTTTGGTCCACTGAGTCCACGCCGACCATTAATCACCCATTCACACTAGTTCCATTTTTTCTCACATTCACATCCACTCCCTACACACCAGGGGCGATTTACAGAGGGACAATTAACCTCCAAACCCGCATGTCTTTGGGATGTGGGAGGAAACCGGAGCACCCGGAGGAGACCCATGGGGTCACAGGGAGAATGTGCAAACTCCACACAGACAGCACCCGAGGTCAGGATTGAACCAGTCTCTGGCGCCGTGAGGCAGCAACTTTACCCGCTTTCTTCAGATGGAACTGCCCATATTAAAGTGGAGATTTTGTCCTCCACACGGCACTCTTTACAAATCTGCAGAGAGGTTATAAAACCTGTCCAGTGCCAGGTGCAACAATCACCATTGAACCAGGCAATGTCAATGTCGTTCTCACACACACTTGTTTTATTTCAGACATCCAGCATCTGCAGAGTTTCAGCACAAATACTAAAAAACAGAACCTCACGGTCTCTTGCTTAAACAATCGTTTCATTGTGAATAAACCGCACGCACTTACCAAAGCACAGGCCCAGGGTTCAGGAAAGCACCTGAGCACATTCCCAGCAGCAACAAGGCTGCTGAGGGACTTGAAGCAATGGAGCAGGGACGTTGGCAACACCTCCAGTCTGTTGTCAGAGACATCAAGCTCTTGCAGCTTTCGTAATCCAATCCAGTTTGTTGCTGGGGACAGAGGAATCGAACATTTACCTGACCCACCACACCAGGATCACACCTTTACCTGACCCACCACACCAGGATCACACCTTTACCTGACCCACCACACCTTTATCTGACCCACCTCTACCTGACCATCACACCTTTACCTGACGCACCACATTAGTCACACCTTTACCTGACCCACCGCATCTTTACCTGACCCGCCACACCAGAGACCCACCTTTACCTGACCATCACACCTTTACCTGACCCACCACTTCAGGATCACACCTATACCTGACCCACCACACCAGTCACACTTTTACCTGACCCACCACACAAGGGGACGTGAAGATACAAAATACTGCAGATGCTGGAAACTGGAGCAAAAAAACAAACTGCTGGAGGCAGGAGGGAGGGAGGGGGGGAGGGAGGGGGGAGGGGGAGGCAAAGGCTGGGACATTATAAGTGGAGACACAACAGGCTGCAGATGCTGGAATCTGACAGGTAAGAAAGGTGAGGGGTCAGTGTGAGGGTGAGGGGTCAGTGTGAGGGTGAGGGGTCAGTGTGAGGGTGAGGGGTCAGTGTGAGGGGTCAGTGTGAGGGTGAGGGGTCAGTGTGAGGGTGAGGGGTCAGTGTGAGGGTGAGGGGTCAGTGTGAGGGGTCAGTGTGAGGGTGAGGGGTCAGTGTGAGGGTGAGGGGTCAGTGTGAGGGTGAGAGGTCAGTGTGAGGGTGAGGGGTCAGTGTGAGGGTGAGGGGTCAGTGTGAGGGTGAGGGGTTAGTATGAGGGTGATGGGTGAATGGAGCCAGGTGGGGGAGGGGAATGAAACTGGGCGCTGGGAGTATTTGGTTAAAGGGAAGATAGTACACAATGCTGGAGTAACTCAGCAGGACGGGCAGCATCTCTGGAGAGCAGAAATGGGTGACGTTTCGGGTCAAGACCCTTCAGATAAAGGGAGGTGAGAGAGAAGGAAAGAGGAAAGGAACTTGAACCTGGGTCTTGACCCAACACGTTGTCCATGGCTCTGCCTGTGATGGTCTGCAGTGAACATTATCTGCCCAACCAGTCGTACAGGGTAGAACTTTGCAACAGAATGAGCGTGGATTTTACCCAATGATGAGGGCCCTACCTTTCTCTTCATCAAACAGCCTGTCAAGTAGGTTGCTGGAGGCCATGAGTTTCTGAAGCTTTGGGAGATGCAAGAGGCCTGTGGGTAGAGAGGTCAGCTGGTTCCGTGAGACGTCCATCTCCAGGATTCTGAAAGGGCATGTGTGCTTTAGTTTAGAGAAACAGCACAGAAACAGGCCCTTTGGCCCACCGGGTCCGCATCGACCAGTGATCACCCGTTCACACTAGTTCTCCAGTATGTTATCCCACTTTCTCATCCACTCCCTGCACACTAAGGGCAATTTACAGAAGCCAATTAACCTACAAACCCGCACGTCTCTGGGATGTGGGGGGAAACCCATGTGGTCACAGGGAGAACATGCAAACTCCACAGAGACATTACCCAAAGTCAGGATTGAACCCAGATCTCTGGTGCTGTAAGGCAGCAGCTCTACCAGACACTGTGCCATCAGAGTATTGTTTTAGCCTGTCCTGTTTCATTAAAGATTCCTGGTATTTGCCGATCATCGGCCTGCTTCCTGCAACACCAGAACACTCTGCAGCTTTGAGCACAGCCCGTCGCTCAGGGATGGGTTCCTCACTCACCCTGTACAGAGGATTTCCTCTGACGAGATCGTATTCGGCAATTCCTTCAGCTGGTTTGCAGACACGTTGAGCTTTCTGAGATGCACCAAACCCCAAGGAATGATGGAAGGGAGGAGGGTGAGGTTGTTCCGAGCCAGATCGAGCTCCGTTACTTGAGTGGACACATCTATGAACCAATCCAGGTCCAACCACGGCAGCTTCAGGCAAGACCACTTCAGTGACTGGCCCTGCAATTCAGAAGCACCAATCAGAACCTCATAACAACACGGACAGGGAACGTTTAGAGGGATTTGGGCCAAACAAGGGCAGGTGGGACTAGTGGACATGGGGCATCCTGGTTGGCATGGACAAGATGGGCCGAACGGCCTGTTTCTGTGCGGTTTGACCCCATGACAAGACAGTTCAGTAGGTCAGGCATTAGCTGTCAAAGAAAACTAGCTAATAGTTCCAGCAAGTATTGGAGAATACAGGAGGTGATAGAATGTGTCATTCTGGAGGAAGGAACATTCGATGTCCCACGTTTCCCAACATTTTTCAGATATTTATCCATCTTGCTACTGATGCTGACCACAGGCCCACAATACATTTAACAGTCAGAGATACTGCATGAAAACAGCAAGGCCATGCTAACGACCTTGCTCCCATTCCTTCTGCAACAATCCCACCCCAACTCATTTTATTCTCCCCATATTTCTATCAACTCCTTGCCCACACACCAAGAGTCTATCTCTCACTTACAAACTAGGGGCAATTTATAGACACAAGGAATTGCAGATGCTGGTTTATACAAAAAAGATACAGCGTGCTGGAGTTACTCAGTGGGTCAGGCAGCATCTCTGGAGAACACAGATAGGTCATGTCCTCCAGAGATACTGCCTGACCCACTGAGTTACTCCAGCACTCGAATGTGAGGTAAAAGCTCTTCTTGCTATTCCTCTACACTGGCCATTTCTTAACAGCTCAACTCTCGTTCAAATTCTGACCATTAACACATCTTTGAAATATCTCCCGGCAGAACATTAGCATTTATATCAATAATACGCCAGGCAGACATAGGGTGGACAGTCAGAAGCTTTCCCCCAGGGTGGAAATGTCCAACACCAGACGCACAGCTATAAGGTGAGGGAGGAACGTTTCATGGAGATTTAACGTCCAGCAGAGTATTGGCATCTTATATCAATAATAAGACTGAGCCTCTCACAGTGAGCATTTATCTCAGTGAGACCACCATTCATTCCTGGACCAACCTCTCTCAACGCTCCTTTGCAAATATCCTTTAGAATCTCCATTGCCATAACTCGACCATAACTTCAGTGTTGCCCAAACATGGTTCCCCCTAAACCCTGTGCCGTTTCAGTGACAATGCTTCACCTTTCTACCGGAGGGCACTTGCAATGATGGCCAAGGAACCACTGGCCTTCTGCTGGTTTCTGCATTTCATTAATGTGTACCTTAAGATCAGAGGGTCAAGGAAATGTACAGCACAGAAAAAGGCCATTGAAGTTAGTGTGGGACTTTGCTGCCAGTTAGTCACTAGTTAGTGTGGGACTTTGCTGCCAGTTAGTCACTAGTTAGTGTGGGACTTTGCTGCCAGTTAGTCACTAGTTAGTGTGGGACTTTGTTGCCAGTTAGTCACTAGTGTGGGACTGCTGCCAGTTTGTCACTAGTTAGTGTGGGACTTTGCTGCCAGTTAGTCACTAGTTAGTGTGGGACTTTGTTGCCAGTTAGTCACTAGTGTGGGACTGCTGCCAGTTAGTTACTAGTTAGTGTGGGACTTTGCTGCCAGTTAGTCACTAGTTAGTGTGGGACTTTGCTGCCAGTTAGTCACTAATGTGGGACTGCTGCCAGTTAGTCACTAGTTAGTGTGGGACTTTGCTGCCAGTTAGTCACTAGTTAGTGTGGGACTTTGCTGCCAGTTAGTCACTAGTGTGGGACTGCTGCCAGTTAGTCACTAGTTGGTGTGGGACTTTGCTGCCAGTTAGTCACTAGTTAGTGTGGGACTTTGCTGCCAGTTAGTCACTAGTTAGTGTGGGACTTTGCTGCCAGTTAGTCACTAGTGTGGGACTGCTGCCAGTTAGTCACTAGTTGGCGTGGGACTTTGCTGCCAGTTAGTCATTAGTTAGTGTGGGACTTTGCTGCCAGTTAGTCACTAGTTAGTGTGGGACTTTGCTGCCAGTTAGTCACTAGTTAGTGTGGGACTGCTGCCAGTTAGTCACTAGTTAGTGTGGGACTTTGCTGCCAGTTACCATAGTGAGGGGCTGTGCCACTGTGTGTGTGTAGGTCGCTTCACACGGGCTGGGTTCAGTAAAGCAGGATCGGAGCAGGTGCTTGCTGAGCTGAGGGTGGTCCATGAGTGTGTACGAGGTGAAGTGTGCTCCATGGTCTAGGAGGAAGGCCGCGATCTCTTCATTCCCTGCAACAAAAACAAACATTCCACTAAACCCACAACGGTCCAGAAACCAGATGCTTCCCCACCTGAAATGTCATCTGCCCACTCCCTCCACAGATGCTGCTTGACTTGCTGAGTTCCTCCAGCACTGTGTGTTGTGCTCACGGTTCCAGTATCTGCAGTTCCTGGTGTTCTCATGAAAAGATTGAAAAGACTAAGCTTGTATTCACTGGAGTTTAGAAGGATGAGAGGGGATCTTATAGAAACATAAAATTATAAAAGGACTGGACAAGCTAGATGCAGGAAAAATGTTCCCAATGTTGGGCGAGTCCAGAACCAGGGGCCACAGTCTTAGAATAAAGGGGAGGCCATTTAAAACTGAGGTGAGAAAAAACTTTTTCACCCAGAGAGTTGTGAATTTGTGGAATTCTCTGCCACAGAGGGCAGTGGAGGCCAAATCACTGGATGGGTTTAAGAGAGAGTTAGATAGAGCTCTAGGGGCTAGTGGAATCAAGGGATATGGGGAGAAGGCAGGCACGGGTTATTGATTGGGGACGATCAGCCATGATCACAATGAATGGCGGTGCTGGCTCGAAGGGCCAAGTGGCCTCCACCCGCACCTATTTTCTATGTTTCTATGAAAACCACAACCAACTACTGGACACCACAGGAAGACGAAGACCAAAACCCACCTGAACACGGGACAGAACTGCAGCAGGAGATAATCCGCTGAAAAATAAAAACTAATGAGATAAAACAATGGAGTTGCTGGAAACCTGAAATAAAAGCTGGTGCCGAGATCAAGTAGAGTCCATTGTGGTCCCAAGTATGGTGAGGTACAGGAACAGCCTTGCTCATGACATCGGCACACAGACAACACACAAACACATGGCAGCTACACGAGGCGGGGCGGGCCACGTACCTGCCTGCATCGCTGCGTACAGAGGCTGCCCCGTGATGACAGGATGGTTCTGGGTCCTCACCCCACAGCTGTCCACCTCTGCCTTGTACTCCAGCACCAGCAGCTTCACCAGTGACACGTGGCCTTGCTGGCAGGCTGCTGCCAACATGCAGCTCAGCAGGTCCATGCATGCACCTGGAACAACACACCAATGCAGTTAGAGACCACAGCTGGAACAGACACCAATGCAGTTAGAGACCACAGCTGGATCAACGCACACCAATGCAGTTAGAGACCACAGCAAGTGATAGAGGCCACTGTTAGATACACAGGCCAGGGTTAGTGATACAGAGGCCAGTGTTAGAGATACACAGGCCAGTGTTAGAGATACACAGGCCAGTGTTAGAGATACACAGGCCAGTGTTAGAGATACACAGGCCAGTGTTAGTGATACACAGGCCAGTGTTAGTGATACACAGGCCAGTGTTAGTGATACACAGGCCAGTGTTAGAGATACACAGGCCAGTGTTAGTGATACACAGGCCAGTGTTAGAGATACACAGGCCAGTGTTAGTGATACACAGGCCAGTGTTAGAGATACACAGGCCAGTGTTAATGATACACAGGCCAGTGTTAGTGATACACAGGCCAGTGTTAGAGATACACAGGCCAGTGTTAGTGATACACAGGCCAGTGTTAGTGATACACAGGCCAGTGTTAGTGATACACAGGCCAGTGTTAGAGATACACAGGCCAGTGTTAGTGATACACAGGCCAGTGTTAGAGATACACAGGCCAGTGTTAGTGATACACAGGCCAGTGTTAGAGATACAGAGGCCAGGGTTCCATGCCTGATCTTGTCTGTGTAATCATGACACAATGAAACCTTACCTGGCATTGAATCCAAGACGACTTTGACGACCTCCTCGTGACCCTGATGTGTGGCGATGATCGCAGGGTTTTCGTGACTGGGCTCCTTGGACAATCCCACCTGCACCTCCTGGATCAGGAACCGAACCATCTCCACATCTCCATGGGAGGCAGCAACGGTCAGGAGCTGAGACTGGGGAGAGGGGCAGCGAGAGTCAGACCCGCACCACCAGGCCCGCACCACCAGGCCCACACCACCAGGTCCACACCACCAGGCCCGCACCACCAGGCCCGCACCACCAGGCCCGCACCACCAGGTCCACACCACCAGGCCCGCACCACCAGACCCGCACCACCAGGCCCGCACCACCAGGCCCGCACCACCAGGTCCGCACCACCAGGCCCACACCACCAGGCCCACACCACCAGGTCCACACCACCAGGCAGCGAGAGTCAGACCCACACCACCAGGCCCACACCACCAGGCCCACACCACCAGGCCCACACCACCAGACCCACACCACCAGGCCCACACCACCAGGCAGCAGAGACTGGTGCATTTCCAGCCTCTCCACTCTCTTCCCTCCTGAACCCTGCAGTTTCATGCTGTCCCTGCCTGCTCACTCCTTGTGTTTGACTCCTTTCCTGCTCTTTGGTCCCACACATGGAGTGTAAAATTGTGCAACCTCTCTCAAAATTAATTGGCTGGAAAATCACACCAACACTTTGGTTAATCAGCTGCCAACGAGCCAGCCTTGTACTGAGGCCCCTTCTGAGCTATCTGGCCACAGAGTCACAGAGCAAGGAACAGGCCCTTTGGCCCACTGAGTTGCCACTGACCGTCAAACGCCCATTTATATTCATCCCACTTTCATTCTCCCTGTATCCCCATCAACTCTCCCACACAACATCACTCACCTAATTCCCCCTCTATCATTTGACGTTTCCACCTTGGGTAAAAGACTGACTATGCCTCAGCTTTATTTACTTCTACCAGGTGGTCTCTTAGCCTCCGATGCTCCAGAGAAAACAACGCGTTTGTCAAATCTCTGGTAAGTAATTGTCTGTAATCCAGGCAATGTCCAAGAGGACCTTTGCTGCACCCTCTCCACAACCTCCACAGCCTTCCTGTAAAGTGGCATCACTAACGTCCACATCAGCCTCTCCAACAGGAAACCCCATGAGGGGAGGAATGTCCCAGCTCATCCCAGCCAGGACCACATGTAGGGGCATCACATGCTGGGAAAGGTGCCACATGGAAAGTTAGATGGAACTCTCGGGGCTAGTGGAATCAAGGGATATGTGGAGAAGTCAGGAATGGGCTACTGATTGTGGATGGTCAGCCATGATCACAATGAATGGCGGTGCTGGCTCGAAGGGCCGAATGGCCTCCTCCTGCACCTATTTTCTATGTTCTATGTTGCCCAGCTGGGGCAGGGTGTGGAAGAAGCTACCTGTTCACCAGCGGCAGGTCCATGCTTCACCATCCACTCACCTTGTTCATGTTCAGAAGTAACAGGAGCAGAATGAGGCCGTTCGGCCCATCTTTAATATCCGTGCCTTCTCCACTGGGGGCCAGGTGCTGTGACATTCTTACCTTCTCCTCACTGTTGCCAGAGTCCTCACACAACAGGCGGGCGAGATGCTGTGCTTGTTCCACCTCCCCTGCACTGTAGGCAGCCTGCACATTCTGTAGGCTTGGACACTGCCCAAGGTCTGGGTTCTCCAGCCCCGACTGCTTGCTGCCCATGGTCTCATCGGCAGTCCCTGTGAACAAAGACATAGATCAGACCCTCGGGCAGTCACGGAGAGATGGCAGCGGCTGTAATTCATGTCCTCAGACCCAACAATGCACAAACCACTCGTTCTCAGGGTT
Organism: Rhinoraja longicauda; assembly: GCF_053455715.1. Taxonomy (NCBI): domain Eukaryota; kingdom Metazoa; phylum Chordata; class Chondrichthyes; order Rajiformes; family Arhynchobatidae; genus Rhinoraja; species Rhinoraja longicauda. The sequence goes on from NC_135985.1 coordinate 260,129, forward strand.
ACGAGGTGTGGGGCTACACACTGCACAGCCGGCAACACGGTCACCAGCACGGGATTTTAGCCCCATCACTCACAGTGTAGCGGCAGTGACCTCCGGATATTGACCCCACGTTCCCCACTCTCTGACAGCTTCACGCCAGACAGTGCACAGTGCGATCCCACGCCGGCAACCATTGGTCAACACGGTGCACAGTGCGATCCCACACCTGCAACCATTGGTCAACACGGTACACAGTGCAATCCCACACCTGCAACCATTGGTCAACACGGTACACAGTGCGATCCCACGCCAGTAACTATTGGTCAACACGGTGCGATCCCACGCCGGCAACCATTGGTCAACACGGTGCACAGTGTGATCCCACGCCAGTAACCATTGGTCAACACGGTACACAGTGCAATCCCACGCCTGCAACCATTGGTCAACACGGTACACAGTGCAATCCCACGCCGGCAACCATTGGTCAACACGGTACACAGTGTGATCCCACGCCTGCAACCATTGGTCAACACGGTACACAGTGCGATCCCACACCTGCAACCATTGGTCAACACGGTACACAGTGTGATCCCACACCTGCAACCATTGGTCAACACGGTGCACAGTGCGATCCCACACCTGCAACCATTGGTCAACATGGTGCAACACTGGTGAGGGCAGGAACAGAGAGATGGGGGATATGAATGTATGGCTGAGGGGCTGGTGCAGGGAGCAGGGATTTAGATTTCTAGACCACTGGGATCTCGTCTGGGGTAGGGGTGACCTGTACAAAAGGGGCGGGTTACACCTTAACAGCAGGGGGACCAACATTCTGGCAGGTAGGTTTGCTAGTGCTACACATGTGGCTTTAAACTAAGTAGTGGGGGGGTGGGGTTGACAAACTGGGAATATGGAGATGGAGTTAAAGGGGAAGCAAATACAGGAGAAATTGCAAAGGACTCTAGAATAAATGGGAAGGGAAGTTCTAGAAGGGATAAGAGAGTAAGGTCAGGGCCAATTGTGACCCGTGTGAGAGGGGAGGTGAATACGGAAATTAAAGTGTTGGATTTAAATGCGCGAAGTATAAGATATAAAGTGGATGAGCTTGAGGCTCAGTTAGACATTGGCAAGTATGATGTTGTAGGGATCACTGAGACATGGCTACAAGAGGACCAGGGCTGGGAACTGAATATTCAGGGGTACACAACGTATAGAAAAGACAGACAGGTGGGCAGAGGGGGTGGGGTCGCTCTGTTGGTGAGGAATGATATTCACTCCCTTGCAAGGAATGACATAGAATCAGGAGATGTAGAATCAGTATGGATAGAAATGAGGAATTATAAGGGTAAAAAGACCCTAATGGGAGTTATCTACAGGCCCCCAAACAGTAGCCTCGACATAGGGTGCAAGTTGAATGAGGAGCTAAAATTGGCATGTCGCAAATGTAATGCTACGGTGGTTATGGGAGATTTCAACATGCAGGTAGACTGGGAAAATCAGGTTGGTAATGGACCCCAGGAAACAGAATTTGTGGAGTGCCTCCGAGATGGATTCTCAGAGCAGCTTGTACTGGAGCCTACTAGGGAGAAGGCAATTCTGGATTTAGTGTTGTGTAATGAACCTGATCTGATAAGGGAACTCGAGGTAAAAGAGCCATTAGGAGGCAGTGATCACAATATGATAAGTTTTACTCTACAAATTGAGAGGGAGAAGGGAAAATCGGAAGTGTCAGTATTACAGTATAGCAAAGGGGATTACAGAGGCATGAGGCAGGAGCTGGCCAGATTTGACTGGAAGGAGACCCTAGCAGGGAAGACGGTGGAACAGCAATGGCAGGTATTCCTGGGAATAATGCAGAAGTTGCAGGATCAATTCATCCCAAAGAGGAGGAAATATTCTAAGGGGAGTAAGAGGCACCCGTGGCTGACAAGAGAAGTCAGGGACAGCATAAAAATAAAAGAGATTAAGTATAACATAGCAAAGAAGAGTGGGAAGCCAGAGGATTGGGACTCTTTTAAAGAGCAACAGAAGATGACTAAGAAGGCAATACGGGGAGAAAAGATGAGGTACGTAGGTAAGCTAGCCAATAATATAAAGGAGGATAGTAAAAGCTTTTTTAGGTATGTGAAGAGGAAAAAAATAGTCAAGGCAAATGTGGGTCCCTTGCAGACAGACGCAGGGGAATTTATTACGGGGAACAAGGAAATGGCAGATGAGTTGAACCGGTACTTTGGATCTGTCTTCACTAAGGAAGATACAATCTCCCAGGTATGTAGGTTAATTGGCTGGGTAAATGTTAAAAAAAAAAATTGTCCCTAGTGGGTGTAGGATAGTGTTAATGTGCGGGGATCGCTGGGCGGCACGGACTTGGTGGGCCGAAAAGGCCTGTTTGCGGCTGTATATATATGATATGATATGATATGATATGATATGATGTTCTAGTGGCCAGAGATCCTAGGGTGACGGAGGAACTGAAGGAAATTCACATTAGGCAGGAAATGGTGTTGGGTAGACTGATGGGACTGAAGGCTGATAAATCCCCAGGACCTGATGGTCTGCATCCCAGGGTACTTAAGGAGGTGGCTCTAGAAATCATGGACGCATTGGTGATCATTTTCCAATGTTCTATAGATTCAGGATCAGTTCCTGTGGATTGGAGGGTAGCTAATGTTATCCCACTTTTTAAGAAAGGAGGGAGAGAGAAAACAGGAAATTATAGACCAGTTAGTCTGACATCAGTGGTGGGGAAGATACTGGAGTCAATTATAAAAGATGAAATTGCGGAGCATTTGGATAGCAGTAACAGGATCGTTCCGAGTCAGCATGGATTTACGAAGGGGAAATCGTGCTTGACGAATCTTCTGGAATTTTTTGAGGATGTAACTAGGAAAATGGACAGGGGAGAGCCAGTGGATGTGGTGTACCTTGACTTTCAGAAAGCCTTCGACAAGGTCCCACATAGGAGATTAGTGTGCAAAATTAGAGCGCATGGTATTGGAGGTAGGGTACTGACATGGATCGAAAATTGGTTGACAGACAGAAAGCAAAGAGTGGGGATAAATGGGTCCCTTTCAGAATGGCAGGCAGTGACTAGTGGGGTACCGCAAGGCTCGGTGCTGGGACCGCAGCTATTTACAATATACATTAATGACTTGGATGAAGGGATTAAAAGTAACATTAACAAATTTGCAGGTGAGGCAAAGCTGTGAGGAAGATGCTATGAGGATGCAGGGTGACTTGGACAGGTTGTGTAAGTGGGCGGATGCATGGCAGATGCAGTTTAATGTGGATAAGTGTGAGATCTGGGTGTCCTAGTGCATCAGTCACTGAAAGGAAGCATGCAGGTACAGCAGGCAGTGAAGAAAGCCAATGGAATGTTAGCCTTCATAACAAGAGGAGTTTCTACGGTTGTACAGGGGTCCTTCTACAGTTGTACAGGGCCCTAGTGAGACCGCACCTGGAGTACTGTGTGCAGTTTTGGTCTCCAAATTTGAGGAAGGGTATTCTTGCTATTGAGGGCGTGCAGCGTAGGTTTACAAGGTTAATTCCCGGAATGGCGGGACTGTCGTATGTTGAAAGACTGGAGCGACTAGGCTTGTATACACTGGAATTTAGAAGGATGAGAGGAGATCTTATTGAAACATATAAGGCTATTAAGGGGTTGGACACGTTAGAGGCAGGAAACATGTTCCCAAAGTTGGGGGAGTCCAGAACCAGGGGCCACAGTTTAAGAATAAGGGGTAGGCCATTTAGAACGGAGATGAGGAAAAACTTTTTCAGTCAGAGAGTTGTGAATCTGTGGAATTCTCTGCCTCAGAGGGCAGTGGAGGCCAATTCTCTGAATGCATTCAAGAGAGAGCTGGAAAGAGCTCTTAAGGATGGACAATAGACAATAGGTGCAGGAGTAGGCCATTCAGCCCTTCGAGCCAGCACCGCCATTCAATGCGATCATGGCTGATCACTCTCAATCAGTACCCCGTTCCTGCCTTCTCCCCATACCCCCTCACTCCGCTATCCTTAAGAGCTCTATCCAGCTCTCTCTTGAAAACATCCAACGAACTGGCCTCCACTGCCTTCTGAGGCAGAGAATTCCACACCTTCACCACTCTCTGACTGAAAAAGTTCTTCCTCATCTCAGTTCTAAATGGCCTACCCCTTATTCTTAAACTGTGGCCCCTTGTTCTGGACTCCCCCAACATTGGGAACATGTTTCCTGCCTCTAATGTGTCCAATCCCCTAATTATCTTATATGTTTCAATAAGATCCCCCCTCATCCTTCTAAATTCCAGTGTATACAAGCCCAATCGCTCCAGCCTTTCAACATACGACAGTCCCGCCATTCCGGGAATTAACCTAGTGAACCTACGCTGCACGCCCTCCATAGCAAGAATATCCTTCCTCAAATTTGGAGACCAAAACTGCACACAGTACTCCAGGTGCGGTCTCACCAGGGCCCGGTACAACTGTAGAAGGACCTCTTTGCTCCTATACTCAACTCCTCTTGTTATGAAGGCCAACATTCCATTGGTTTTCTTCACTGCCTGCTGTACCTGCATGCTTCCTTTCATTGACTGATGCACTAGGACACCCAGATCTCGTTGAACTCCCCCTCCTCCTAACTTGACACCATTCAGATAATAATCTGCCTTTCTATTCTTACTTCCAAAGTGAATAACCTCACACTTATCTACATTAAACTGCATCTGCCATGTATCCGCCCACTCACACAACCTGTCCAAGTCACCCTGCAGCCTTATTGCATCTTCCTCACAATTCACACTACCCCCCAGCTTAGTATCATCTGCAAATTTGCTAATGGTACTTTTAATCCCTTCGTCTAAGTCATTAATGTATATCGTAAATAGCTGGGGTCCCAGCACCGAACCTTGCGGTACCCCACTGGTCACTGCCTGCCATTCCGAAAGGGACCCATTTATCCCCACTCTTTGCTTTCTGTCTGTCAACCAATTTTCTATCCATGTCAGTACCCTACCCCCAATACCATGTGCCCTAATTTTGCCCACTAATCTCCTATGTGGGACCTTGTCGAAGGCTTTCTGAAAGTCGAGGTACACCACATCCACTGACTCTCCCCTGTCAATTTTCCTAGTTACATCCTCAAAAAATTCCAGTAGATTTGTCAAGCATGATTTCCCCTTCGTAAATCCATGCTGACTCGGAATGATCCTGTTACTGCTATCCAAATGCTCAGCAATTTCGTCTTTTATAATTGACTCCAGCATCTTCCCCACCACTGATGTCAAACTAACTGGTCTATAAATACCCGTTTTCTCTCTCCCTCCTTTCTTAAAAAGTGGGATAACATTTGCTATCCTCCAATCCACAGGAACTGATCCTGAATCTATAGAACATTGAAAAATGATCTCCAATGCTTCCACTATTTCTAGAGCCACCTCCTTAAGTACCCTGGGATGCAGACCATCAGGCCCTGGGGATTTATCAGCCTTCAGTCCCATCAGTCTACCCAAAACCATTTCCTGCCTAATGTGGATTTCCTTCAGTTCCTCCATCACCCTAGGTTCTCCGGCCCCTAGAACATTTGGGAGATTGTGTGTATCTTCCTCAGTGAAGACAGATCCAAAGTAACGGTTTAACTCGTCTGCCATTTCTTTGTTCCCCATAATAAATTCCCCTGCTTCTGTCTTCAAGGGACCCACGTTTGCCTTGACTATTTTTTTCCTCTTCACGTACCTAAAAAAACTTTTGCTATCCTCCTTTATATTATTGGCTAGTTTACCCTCGTACCTCATCTTTTCTCCCCGTATTGCCTTTTTAGTTAACTTTTGTTGCTCTTTAAAAGAGTCCCAATCCTCTGTCTTCCCACTCTTCTTTGCTATGTTATACTTCCTCTCCTTAATTTTTATGCTGTCCCTGACTTCCCTTGTCAGCCACAGGTGTCTCTTACTCCCCTTAGAGTCTTTCCACCTCTTTGGAATAAATTGATCCTGCAACCTCTGCATTATTCCCAGGAATACCTGCCATTGCTGTTCTACCGTCTTCCCTGCTAGGGCCTCCTTCCAGTCAATTTTGGCCAGCTCCTGCCTCATGCCTCTGTAATCCCCTTTGCTATACTGTAATACCGACACTTCCGATTTTCCCTTCTGCCTTTCCATTTGCAGAGTAACACTTATCATGTTGTGATCACTGCCTCCTAATGGCTCTTTTACCTCTAGTCCCCTTATCAGATCAGGATCATTACACAACACTAAATCCAGAATTGCCTTCTCCCTGGTAGGCTCCAGTACAAGCTGTTCTAAGAATCCATCTCGAAGACACTCTACAAACTCTCTTTCCTGGGGTCCATTTCCAACCTGATTTTCCCAGTCTACCTGCATGTTGAAATCTCCCATAACCACCGTAGCATTACATTTTTGACACGCCAATTTTATCTCCTGATTCAACTTGCACCCTATGTCGAGGCTACTGTTTGGGGGCCTATAGATAACTCCCATTAGGGTCTTTTTACCCTTACAATTTCTCATTTCTATCCATACTGATTCAACATCTACTGATTCTATGTCACCCCTTGCAAGGGAATGAATATCATTCCTTACCATCAGAGCAACCCCACCCCCTCTGCCCACCTGTCTGTCTTTTCTATACGTTGTGTACCCCTGAATATTCAGTTCCCAGCCTTGGTCCTCTTGTAGCCATGTCTCAGTGATCCCTACAACATCATACTTGCCAATGACTAACTGAGCCTCAAGCTCATCCACTTTATTTTTTATACTACGCGCATTTAAGTACAACACTTTAACTTCTGTATTTACCTCCCCTCTCACATCGGTCACAAATCAAGTCAAGTCAAGTCAAATTTATTTGTCACATACACATACACGATGTGCAGTGAAATGAAAGTGGCAATGCCTGCGGGTTGTGCACAAAAAATAATTACAGTTACAGCATATAAATAAAGTTAATAAGTTACTATTAGTGTCGACAAAAATTTATTCTCTGGGGTTATAAAAGTTGACAGTCCTGATGGCCTGTGGGAAGAAGCTCCGTCTCATCCTCTCCGTTTTCACAGCGTGACAGCGGAGGCGTTTGCCTGACCGTATCATCTGGAACAGTCCGTTACTGGGGTGGCAGGGGTCCCTCATGATCTTGCTTGCTCTGGATCTGCACCTCCTGATGTATAGGTCCTGCAGGGGGGCGAGTGTAGTTCCCATGGTGCGTTCTGCCGAACGCACTACTCTCTGCAGGGCCATCCTGTCCTGGGCAGAGCTGTTCCCAAACCAGACTGTAATGTTGCCGGACAGGATGCTCTCTACAGCCCCAGAGTAAAAGCAATGAAGGATCCTCAGAGACACTCTGAATTTCCTCAGTTGTCTAAGGTGGTAAAGGCGCTGCTTTGCCTTACCCACCAGTGCGGCAATGTGTGTTGCCCACGTCAGATCCTCTGTGATGCGGACTCCCAAGTATTTAAAACTGCTCACCCTATCCACAGTAGACCCATTTATCTCCAGTGGCGTGTACGTCCTTGGATGTTTAGCCCTTCTGAAGTCCACAATCAGCTCTTTTGTTTTAGTGACATTCAAGAGGAGGCTATTGTCCTGACACCAGAGTGCCAGATCAGCCACCTCCTCCCGGTAGGCCTTCTCATCGTTGTTGGAGATCCGGCCCACCACCACAGTGTCATCAGCAAACTTGATGATGGAGTTTGAGCTGAACTTGGCCCCACAGTCATGTGTGCACAGGGAGTACAGTAGGGGGCTAAGGACGCAACCCTGGGGGGATCCTATGTTCAGGGTGAGGGAGCTAGATGTGTGTTCCCCCATCCTGACCACTTGGGGCCTGGCAGTGAGAAAGTCCAGGACCCAGGCACACAGAGGGGTGCTAAGCCCCAGTTCCAGCAGCTTCTCAACCAGTCTGCTGGGGACTATTGTGTTGAATGCTGAACTAAAGTCAATGAACAGCATCCTCACATAGCCCCCCTGGCTGTCCAGATGAGAGAGAGCGGTGTGTAGAACCTGGGAGACCGCATCATCCTGCCCTGCCCTTAATTTCTTTTCCTCTCTAGAACTTCTGTTCCCATTCTTCCGAGAGTCTTTTGCAATATCTTCTGTATTCCCTTTTACCTCATCTTCATATTCACAATTTGTTAACCCCTCCCCCCCAGGGGGTATGGGGAGAAGGCAGGAACGGGGTACTGATGATCAGCCATAATCACATTGAATGGTGGTGCTGGCTCGAAGGGCCGAATGGCCTCCTCCTGCACCTATTGTCTATTGTCTATTGTCTATCCCACGCCGGCAACTATTGGTCTGCGCAGGGCTGCCCGGTCCCAGCCAGGCCCAGAAACAGAGCCGTCCACCAGGGGGCGTAACTGGTGGATGGAGGCCGCCAACAGCTTCACAACAGGCTGGACCTTGGTCACGGTGAAGGCTTCCAGCCCCAGATACCCTCTGCCCACCTCAACTCCTCTCCCCAACTAAACCCACTTCCTCTCTCCAAACAATCCCTCCCCAAACCACTTCCAGCTCAACAACACCCTGACCCTCTCCTCTCTCCAACTAACGCCGTCCCATCTCCCCACGATCCCTCCCCGATCCCTCAGACTCCATCCCGTGGCACTAGGCTCACCACGCCAGGCTCACCAGGCCCAGGCTCACCAGGCCCAGGCTCACCACGGCCTGGCTCACCACGACCTGGCTCACCACGCCAGGCTCACCACGCCAGGCTCAGCATGCCAGGCTCACCACGCCAGGCTCACCACGCCAGGCACACCACGCCAGGCACACCACGCCAGGCTCACCACGCCAGGCTCACCACGCCAGGCTCACCAGGCCCAGGCTCACCAGGCCCAGGCTCACCACGGCCTGGCTCACCACGACCTGGCTCACCACGGCCTGGCTCACCACGCCAGGCTCACCACGCCAGGCTCAGCATGCCAGGCTCACCACGCCAGGCTCACCACGCCAGGCTCACCACGCCAGGCTCACCACGCCAGGCTCACCACGGCCTGGCTCACCATGACCTGGCTCACCACGACGAGGCTCACCAGGCCCAGGCTCACCACGGCCTGGCTCACCACGACCTGGCTCACCACGACCAGGCTCACCAGGCCCAGGCTCACCACGGCCTGGCTCACCACGAACTGGCTCACCACGCCAGGCTCACCAGGCCCAGGCTCACCACGGCCTGGCTCACCACGACCGGCTCACCACGGCCTGGCTCACCACGACCGGCTCACCACGCCAGGCTCACCACGCCAGGCTCACCACGGCCTGGCTCACCACGACCTGGCTCACCACGACGAGGCTCACCAGGCCCAGGCTCACCACGGCCTGGCTCACCACGACCTGGCTCACCACGACCAGGCTCACCAGGCCCAGGCTCACCATGGCCTGGCTCACCACGAACTGGCTCACCACGCCAGGCTCACCAGGCCCAGGCTCACCACGGCCTGGCTCACCACGACCGGCTCACCACGGCCTGGCTCACCACGAACTGGCTCACCACGCCAGGCTCACCAGGCCCAGGCTCACCACGGCCTGGCTCACCACGACCGGCTCACCACGGCCTGGCTCACCACGACCGGCTCACCACGCCAGGCTCACCACGCCAGGCTCACCACGGCCTGGCTCACCATGACCTGGCTCACCACGACGAGGCTCACCAGGCCCAGGCTCACCACGGCCTGGCTCACCACGACCTGGCTCACCACGACCAGGCTCACCAGGCCCAGGCTCACCATGGCCTGGCTCACCACGAACTGGCTCACCATGCCAGGCTCACCAGGCCCAGGCTCACCACGGCCTGGCTCACCACGACCGGCTCACCACGGCCTGGCTCACCACGACCTGGCTCACCACGCCAGGCTCACCAGGCCCAGGCTCACCACGGCCTGGCTCACCACGACCTGGCCCACCACGACCAGGCTCACCAGGCCCAGGCTCACCACGACCTGGCTCACCACGACCAGGCTCACCGTGGCACGGCTCACCACTGCCTGGCTCACCACGGCCTGGCTCACCACGACCAGGCTCACCACGGCCAGGCTCACCAGGCCCAGGCTCACCACGGCCTGGCTCACCACGACCAGGCTCACCACGGCCTGGCTCACCACGGCCTGGCTCACCACGACCAGGCTCACCACGGCCAGGCTCACCACGCTAGGCTCACCAGGCCCAGGCTCACCACGGCCTGGCTCACCACGGCCTGGCTCACCACGACCTGGCTCACCACGGCCTGGCTCACCACGACCTGGCTCACCACGACCAGGCTCACCACTGCCTGGCTCACCACGGCCTGGCTCACCACGACCAGGCTCACCACGGCCAGGCTCACCACGCTAGGCTCACCAGGCCCAGGCTCACCACGGCCTGGCTCACCACGACCAGGCTCACCGTGGCACGGACACGTGATTGAGAAGACCACATCAAATGAGAAGCATGGAATCAGACCGTTCGGCCCTGTTTGCCCAGGCTGATCAAGGTGCCCCATCTACACTAGAATCACCTTCTGCGTTTGGCCTATATCCCGCTAAACCTTTCTTATCCATATTCCTGTCCAAATGATTTAAATGTTGTTTTCTTGCTGAAGCTCCAAATCTTGGTGGAGATGAACATCTGGTTGGAATTCCCACCTCATCTTCCTCCACCCTGTAGAGGGAGGTTCCCAGAGACACCATCACCATGAACACGTCAAACACGAGGGGCTGTGGAGCATCCTTCTCACGTAAGTGAAACCTCGTTACATGTTCTCAGTCTAAGTCTGCTAGTGAGTGAAAGGCCTGATCCCGCAATGGAGCCCCCAAAGCCCCAACCCTGATGCAGACAGATGCCGTTCCTCCACACAGCCCTCCTCAACCTCCTCACCATAAAACTGCCCCTCACTCCCAACCACAGGGAAATCTACAGGAAATAGGAAACTGGTCACCTTCAATTCTTCCTCACCAAAACAATGGTCACTCTCGCCCTGACCAATGGTCAGTCAAAATGCAGCCTAGCCCTAACCCGAACCGTCAGGGCAATGAACACACAGTGTCTTCAACAGAAGCAGGCAGAAATCAAACACAAACAGAACATCCCAAACATCACCTTCTCACCCCTGTCCATCCCCCACCTCATGGTCAGCCTGGCCCGACTCCTCCCAATCTCCCCCCATTGGTCTCCGTTACTCTCTGCTCTGTTACTGTTAATCACAGTGTCCGCAGCAATGAATCATAACCAGTAACTCAATGACATTTCTCGTTGGCCTTCCTGGTGGTTGGGTTGTTAATTACAGAGAGGCGCAGACAGACAGTGTCTACGAGAGGCAGTCTTGGCTGTGAAGTAAAACCATTGGATTACTCAGCATGTCAGGCAGCATCTGTGCACGGGGAGAGAGGTGGCGGCTTGGGCAAAAGATCTTCCTTCTGAAACAAGTGTTTCCAGCATTTGTCTGTCATTTCAGATTTGTCAGCATCTGTAGTTTTTTTAAACTTTTAGCACAAAACTATCTTGTCACGGTTTCCTTGATCTTTGGGGTTAATTGCAGCAACAACTAACAGTCCCTGTGTTACTGTAACTGTTATCAAATCCCTGCCACTGATTGCAAACTTGAGAACGATATGAAAGAGTAAACTGGTTCCGCATTTGGTAACGTACCTCAGCTCAACGCTCCTGTGTGTGTAATGTTTCAGACGGTTTTATTTCCATGCAAGTGAACGCTTGCTGGGAATGTTCCTTCTCGAGGCAAGGAGTTCAGTCTTTGAGCAGAGCACGGCACAGCTCCATCAGCACAGCTAACAATACCATCCATTCACCCAATGCCAGCACTGTACAGTAACCGTACAGCACTGTACAGTAACCATACAGCGCTGGCCCCACGGCGACACGCCCAGATCTCCATTCCTCAGTCCATAATAACATGGGCATGATTATACAATGCAGGGCAACCCCAACAGTTCAAAACTCCTACTGTCGATGATGGCAAAGTCGTACAAAATGAAAGTAACTTTAAACAAACAGTTAAAAAAATGTTGCTAATGTGCGAGCTCTAAGAATAATAGATTCCATTCAGATTTCTGTTGATGACATTCATTATGTGAAGTCAATCCTTGTTCTACTTCAACATGTCTCTGATGATATTTTTGTTCTCTTACTGAGACTACTTAAGGCTTGTGTAAAGAACACTGACCTTGTTACAGCAGCGATTCAGTGCCCCTGCCCTTTACATCCCCATTAACAATGCAGATTACCAGCCAAACTCTACAATATCCATGGCGATCTTTCCCGAGTATTCCGGTCGGATTCTCAGCGTGACGCTAGAGATCGGATGCAGTCAGAACTCCCCCTCACGCCACTCGCTGAGTCCTGGCCCTCTGGCTCATCACAAGGCTGCTTTGTCTGGAGATGTTGGAGTTTTCCCAGTACCGGTGTCCCATCTCTGGGTCTGTGGCTGTGCACTCCAAGCTCTCACCCGTGAAGGTGAATATCTGCCACAGGTCTCTCCAGCTTCACTGTGGCCCCACTGGGTGGAGCAGCAACACTGCAGTCAATCAGTCAGGCCACCACTCCCATCACAAACCTCAGCCCAATCAATGGCTTTGGATATTGATCTGGAGATTACGATTACCATTAGCGACCAAGGACAGACGGCACCACATGACCCTGGACATTGTCACTGTCCCAGAACCTGAGAGTCAATGAACACTGCACCTGTGGGCTGGTGCTCACACAGATGGTCCTGAATAATACATCTCGACCAGGGACTGAAGAAGGGTCCCGACCTGAAACGTCATTCCCCCCACAGATACTGCCTGGCCCGCTGAGTTACTCCAGCACTTTGTGCCTTACCTCTGGAGAAGCTGAGCTGGAGATCTCTGTTTGGAGAGTGTTTGCCTGACTTTCTGCTTGTTCCCTGAGCACCAATAATCTTCCCCCCTCATTTCACCAAAGCACGTCATCAAATCAAAAATATCGAATGACTCCATCACTTCATTCAAGTAGATGATCGCATGCCAATCCTGCTTTCATTATTCTTCACATCAGCCCAGCTCAGGCACTTGCCCTGAACCTCAGTGTCAGAGGGCTCTGCTGGGCTCAGCGACGGACTGGAGCAGGTAGACATGGCTGTGTGGTAGTGAAGGAGTGCTGCAATGTGCTGCATCATGCTGTGCTGGGGTACACACAGTACTGGGGTACACACTGTACTGGGGTACACACTGTACTGGGGTACACACTGTGCTGGGGTACACACAGTACTGGGGTACACACTGTACTGGGGTACACACTGTACTGGGGTACACACTGTACTGGGGTACACACTGTACTGGGGTACACACAGTACTGGGGTACACACTGTACTGGGGTACACACTGTACTGGGGTACACACTGTACTGGGGTACACACTGTACTGGGGTACACACTGTACTGGGGTACACACAGTACTGGGGTACACACTGTACTGGGGTACACACTGTACTGGGGTACACACTGTACTGGGGTACACACAGTACTGGGGTACACACAGTACTGGGGTACACACTGTACTGGGGTACACACTGTACTGGGGTACACACAGTACTGGGGTACACACAGTACTGGGGTACACACTGTACTGGGGTACACACTGTACTGGGGTACACACTGTACTGGGGTACACACTGTACTGGGGTACACACAGTACTGGGGTACACACTGTACTGGGGTACACACAGTACTGGGGTGCACAGAGTACTGGGGTACACACTGTACTGGGGTACACACAGTACTGGGGTACACACTGTACTGGGGTACACACAGTACTGGGGTACACACTGTACTGGGGTACACACTGTACTGGGGTACACACTGTACTGGGGTACACACAGTACTGGGGTACACACTGTACTGGGGTACACACTGTACTGGGGTACACACTGTACTGGGGTACACACAGTACTGGGGTACACACTGTACTGGGGTACACACAGTACTGGGGGTGCACAGACTACTGGGGGTGCACAGAGTACTGGGGTACACACTGTACTGGGGTACACACTGTACTGGGGTACACACAGTACTGGGGGTGCACAGAGTACTGGGGGTGCACAGAGTACTGGGGTACACACTGTACTGGGGTACACACAGTACTGGGGTACACACAGTACTGGGGTACACACAGTACTGGGGTACACACTGTACTGGGGTACACACTGTACTGGGGTACACACTGTACTGGGGTACACACTGTACTGGGGTACACACTGTACTGGGGTACACACTGTACTGGGGTACACACTGTACTGGGGTGCCACACAGTACTGGGGTACACACTGTACTGGGGTACACACAGTACTGGGGTACACACTGCCACACAGTACTGGGGTACACACTGCCACACAGTACTGTACAATGCAGTACTGAAGGAGTGTACTGTGCTGTGCTGTACTGTGGTGTGGTCCAGTACTGGAGTGCTCTCTCCTCTACTCTACTGTACAATACAGTATCGCAGGAGTGCTGCACTGTACTATGCAGTGTAATACTGGAGCGTTGTACTGTGCGGTCAGTGTACTGTACCGTGCCGTGAGTGTACTGTACCGTGAGTGTACTGTACCGTGCCGTGAAGTATTGTGCTCTGCTGCACTGTGTGTACAATTTTATACATCCTGGGTTTACACAGGCAGTTGATGCAATGGAGGAGCTGTAGAGAGGCCAGGGCCGGTTCCACCTCGCCCGTTACAGGGAGAGACAGGGGTGCTCTCTCACAGCAAGGTGCTCCATGTTTATTCTAACACACTCAGTGCTGAGCAGTGAAGAATGATCTGGACCTGAGATGCAGCAGGTGTGCTGAACAGAGGCAGCGTGGAGAGTGTGTGTTCACGGCTGGGCCGCTGTGAGATTCACCAGTAACAACAGCGGCTCAATATTATCCCCTCGGCAAAGGGCGATTGATGCTGAGGAGTTTGCTCAGACTGGCTCCACCCCCCCCATGCCCACTGAAGGGGCCAATCACACTCGCACACTCACTCATACACACTCGCACACACGCTCCCTAACTCACACACACACTCACACTCGCACACACGTCACACTCGCACACACGTGCACACACACTCACACTCACACACATGTGCATACACACACACTCACACTCGCACACACACACTCACTGAGCAGTGGAGCCCACCGTAGGGGACTGGGCACAATTGTGGCCTTTCCTTCCGCCAGGGAGCTGCTGTGGGAGCCGTGGGCAAAGCTGCAAAGCCTTTGAACAACGTGACTGTCCACACACTCTCTGAGCTGCTCCTAGAGTTCCCGGCATACTTTTCTGTTATTATTTCAGTTTTCGTATGTCTGCAGTTATTTGCGTTTCATTCAGGGTGACACCTGTCTCCAGATCACGCCTCAGTGACAAACTGCAACACCATCATCTCACTAATCGTACTGAACGACGTGGAAGTCCAGTGCTGTGGCCGCAGTAATCAACCTGCCCAGGAACACTGGTCATGGACCGACCATTGACCTGCTGCTGCTCACATCCCCGATGGACAAACCAGCCTGGCCATTCAAAGTGGAAGCCTCTCCCTCCACTCTCTCTCCCCCACAGTTACTTTGCACAGATTACACTCGCCTTTCACTTCCTCATTACAACTTCCCCTTTCGGCCCTGATCATTGACTAACTGACTCAAATATACCTTTTAAAAAGGCGCACAATAATTGATAAAACACATGAAGTTCAAAGATAGGATTTCCTGCCGGGAATTTCCATAAAACGGTGTTTCTGACTGAAAAGTTGTTTTGAAGTATTTTGGAGACTAATTCTAACTTTAGTCGGCTTTCCTCCTCAAAGTTTTTTGGCAAATTTATTCTTCATGTTGGAAAAGACTACTGTTTTCCAAATGTCACTCGATCCTATTGTGCCGGTTTTTCCAAGAATACTTTCCAAGATTTCTCTGCTTTCCCCCAATTCGCAGCGTCGCGGCGCTCAAACGGGAGTGGAGTGGAAGATGAAGTACTCGGGCAAGTAAAGGGAAACTGGTTCCATCGTCAGCTGCCCGAGGCCTGTGTATATAAACCTATAAACCTGTGTAGGAAATCATTGTACGTTCCAACATAAGGAGATCAACAGGCCATTGTACTTTTCAGATAGATCAGATGAATGGACAGCGATTGGGTCAATTAGGCCCATATTCAATGGAGTTCAGAGGATTGGGCCCCATATGTGAGGAAGGACGTGCTGGCATTGGAAGGGGTAGAGGAGGTTTACGAGAATTATCCCAGGGTTGAGTGGGTTAACGTCCAAAGAATGTTTGTGCAGGGATATGTTTTTACAATGGATGAGCAGCCATGTCCACATTGAATGGTGGGATAGAATTGTGGGGCCAAATGGCCTCCTCCTTTGACTATGTTTCAATGAGGAGGAAGCGTGAACTTTCAGACCAAAGGATTTTCATCAAATAAATGCCCCTGAGGGAACAGTGTAGTCATGTAAACGTGGAGAGGGAATAATAAGTTTGTTTTGGCAAGGAAGTCCTGCGCTAAAGTGAAAGAACGGTGGTGCACAAACCACAGGACGTTACCACATCATTAGCTCACATCTTCTGCATTGAAACTGGAGCAGCTTTGTGTCACACCACTGACTTCAATGTTCCCGGAACCGTTATCTGTAAAACTTGTGTATTTCAATATTATTCAACAAATTATTCAGAAACGTTCAGGTTTTGATGTTGTACTAGAGTTACCAACTCAGGAGATGTTCCAGCCTGTGAAGAGGCCTCTTGGCCTCAGTAACCCGGGCAGCAGACAGTCCAGGGGGTGAACCTTGCGCGATACACACAACATCTCTTATTTTCTGACCTTCTCACTGAAGCTGCTCCGGCCTGATACAAAGCAGCTGTTACATTTACCACATTGCCACACTTGCATTAAACGGGCAGATCTACAAGAGCAGACAGCCTTTCTGTTCCAAGTCCTTAAATCTCCTGCATTTCCCCCACCCCTCACCCATCAGTTCCCAAGCTGAGACAGCACATCACTTTGCTAAAAGAAAACAGAAGAGGAATATTCTATTCTGTGCAGGAGCAGGGGGTCCATAACTCTAGACTCAGAGTTGAGTTACTACTCAGAGTTAGACTCAGAGTTACTACCATAATTCAGGCCTGAACTCAACATTTCAATCAATCTGTACCCAATTCAACATCTTGGTCAATGACACAGTGCAGAGGTCTGGCCTACTCACACACTCCCTCAGAATGCCCAAGAAACAGACTCTTTGCCTCTCCACTCTTCAACTGGATCTTCTATGGACCATGCTCTTACTTCAACGGAGGTATCTCCTCAACCAGATGATGGCCTTGTGTGGGGGTCATTGATGGTGATGATGGGCAAGGTCAACCCAGGGAGGGCAACACTGAGGTGGATGGAGAAGGTTTGTGGGTAATGACAGGGTTGAAGTCAAATGATCCAAATGAAACTCCTCTTCCACGATTAACCAAATCAGATAATAATGCAAATATTCAATGGTTAATTTATTAATTGCCATCACATTCTATATATTCAAGGGGTTAGCACGCTACCTGTTTCCTGTGGCACGTTGTCCTCCGTGTCTTCATGGCCGACATCCCAATACATCTTGGTGGTGGCTGCTTCTCAAACCTCGCAGGTAACACCAATGGCTCCTCAGTTCATCGCCAACTCTGTTATTCCGATAATCTTCTCTCTGCTAAAAATACAAATGCTACTTAGTTTTGCAGGTTATTTAAAAAATAATTGATGTTTCTTGATCAGCAGACGCAATGGACCAAATAACCTTCAGCCTTGTAAATGTTTTATGAAGCCAAGTCGGCCAGGAGTGAAGTAATGCATCGTATTCTCTGCACGAACTACACGAAGCTTGTGAAGCCCCTGAAGAGGTGCGGGAAATATTCACTAGAGTGGTTCCGGGAACAAGAGCAAGGTTAGACTGGAGGAGCTAGAGATACTCTCCATCCAGATTCGATAGTGGACAAAATAGTGCAGATTTATATAGTAAATAGAGAGAGCATATTCTGAACGGGAACGGCCGAGCCCGGGGGGGGGGGGTGAGAAGATGCTTTTGAAAAAGGCAAAGGAAGTTAAGATCTGGAACTCATTACTATAGGGGGATAACAATGAAGACTTTCCAGAGGGAGTTGGTAGAGCAGTTGGTGGAGCACAGTTTGGAGGAGCGGAGAGAGAGTGAGGCAGGGAATACACTGATCTGTCCTACAGAGAGATGGCAGGACCTGGCTCCCTCTTCCTGTAGTGATCTTGTCAGTCAGTGTAAAAGACAAAACATGGAGCACACAGCAGAACCCAACCAGGGTGTTTGTGAAGGGTGGCAGCAAATTAAACGCCAACACGAGGCAAAACACATCCAGTGTGAGGAATCTGAAACGTAATAAATGTTGAACATTCACAGCACAGCAGACAGATCCTTCAGACCCACCTCTCAGCTTCCCAAAGGAACTGATGCTCTGTGTAATGGTGTAATAACAAGGAACTGCAGATGCTGGTTCACCATGGAAAGGCACAAAGTGTTGGAGTAACTCAGCGGGTCAGGCAGCATCTCCAGAGAACATGGATAGGTGACGTTTTGGGTCAGGACCCTTCGTCAGACTGATTGCAGAAGAACAGGAAATACTCTGGGGAAACAACGGCCATGTTCTGTCCTGCCCCTCCTCTCTTCCAGCTTTCTTTCCCGACCCTCCTGCAATCAGTCTGAAGGGTCCCGACCCGAATTGTCACCTATCCATGTTCTCCAGAGGTATGCCTGACCCGCTGAGTTACTCCAGCACTGCGTCTTTCTCTGTGGAATGGTGACTTTAATGTGCTTACCACTGTCATAGAGTGACACGGTGTGGAAACAGGCCCTTAGGCCCAACTTACCCACACCAGCCAACATGTCCCATCTACACTAGTTCAATCTGCCCACGTTGGTCCATATCCCTCCAAACCTGTCCTATCCATGTACCTGTCCAAATGTTTTTTAAATTATCAGCAGCATCTTTCCTACTGCAGTCCGTCCCTGGTCCCAGAGTAGGATAGCATCACTGCTCACTCAGATCCCCAAACACTGCCGCAGCTGAAACCATTAGTACCTCTGCCACAGTGGGGTCTCATCTGTTTCACTATGCATCTGCTCAAGTCCAGAACCACAACCTGATCTTGTTATTTTCATTCACCCCCCATAAGCTCTCTGTCTTTCACCTCCCGCACTGTACGAATGCAATTCATTGCACGCGCGAGGAATATCGCCTCATTTTTCCATTATCTGCAATCTTTGTAACCTGGCATTTAAAAAATAATAGTGGGTGGCACGGTGGCGCAGCGGTAGAGTTGCTGCCTTGCAACACTTGCAGCGCCAGGGACCCGGGTTCGACCCTGACTACAGGTGCTGTCTGTGCGGAGTTTGTATGTTCTCCCCGTGACCTGCGTGGGTTTTCACCGAGATCTTCGGTTTTCTCCCACACTCCAAAGACGCGCAGGTTTGTAGGTTAATTGGCTGGATATAAATGTAACTTGTCCGTAGTGTGTAGGATGGTGTTAGTGTGCGGGGATCGCTGGCCGGTGACTGAAGGGCCTGTTTCCGCGCTGTATCTCTAAACTAAACTAAAATATTAGTGCAGAACAAAAGCCCCAAGCCCCGAGTGCAACCAAGACAGTTCATAGTTTAGTTGGTGTTCGTAGTGTTTAAGAGCCCGATGGTTGTTGGGAAGAAGCTGTCCCTGAACCTGGAGATCACAGTTTTCAAACTCTACCCACTCCCAATGGTAGGGGTGAGATGGAAGTGTGGTTGTGGTGGCGAGGGTCCTTGATGTGGCAAGTAATTCTAATACTTAATGGATTGTCTTAGTTAAAGCAGCAGTGTCTTGATTGTAATAAAATATTTGATGAACAAAGACACAAAGTGCTGGAGTAACTGAGCGGGTCAGGCAGCGTTGACAGAACTGTCAGGTAAACAGTAATTTGCTGAACTATGCAAAATAAAGAATTTCACCATTGACCATTCCCGGAGAACATGAAGGGCGACGTTTTGGGCTGGAACCCTTCTTCAGTGATGTTCTCGCTCCACAGATTGTCTGACTTATTCTATTTGCTTCACATTTCAAACATTCGCGATATGTTGATGATCTTTCAGATTGGTAAACATCTGTTCCTTTGGTGAGCCACGTTTATTGTATTGAAGGTTCGGGCATTACTGCGGGGGCTTCGTTTGGGGACAGCGGCTGGGTCCTTCAGGGGCTGCGGCTCAAAACCCAGGGTCCAGCAACAACACCAATGCTTGGTCCAAATGGAAGCATTGGCCAAGGAAGACCACCAATGCCTCTACTTCCATCTACCTCATTGGAGACCCTTGGACTATCTTTAAGTGGACTCTACTGGACTTTATCTTGCACTAAACGTTATTCCATTTATCCTGTATCTGTAAACTTTGTAATCATGTATAATCTTTTCACTGACATGATAACACGCAACAACAAACTTTACATGGACAGGACAGGTATGGAGGGATGTGGACCAAGCGCGGGCAAGTGGCACCAGGGTCGCTAGGACATTGTTGGCCGGTGTGGGCGAGTTGGGCCGAAGAACTTGTTCCCCTCTCTCTGTATCACGCTACAACCCTATAACAAACCTGTCACTGTACTTCAGTAGACGTGACAATAAACTAAACTAATGCGTCTCTTACCTCGGCCCCAACTGTGCCCCCCCCCTCCCCCCAGCTGTGAACCCACCCCCTCCCCCTCCCCCAGATGTGCCCCTTCCCCAGATGTGCCCCTCCCCAGATGTGTTCCTCCCCCCAGATGTGTTCCTCCCCCCAGATGTGCCCCTCCCCCCAGATGTGCCCCTCCCCCCAGATGTGCCCCTCCCCCCTCAACACATGAACAATTAGTTCCTCAAACAGCCGCCAAAAGGGCCTCCGCTTCAATCACAACGCGGCCCCGAACCGCTGGATCAACGCGAGGCAGATGTGTGCAGATGTGTGCAGATGTGTGGGTCTGGCGCCGCGCTCCCCCAGATGTGGACAGATGTGGGCAGCGCCGGCACATCTTTGATCTTCACGCAGGCGGGGAGCGGGAGGGAGAGGGCGGGCGGGCGGTCGGGCGGGTGGTCACAGCGTCTCCCCCTGTCTGTCCTGTCCCACCCCCACCCCTCTCCTCCTGTCTGTCCCGTCCTGTCCCACCCCCACCACTCTCCCCCTGTCCTGTCCCGTCCTGTCCCCGCACCCCCTCCCCACCCACCCTGTCCCGCTTACCCGTGAAGGAGCCGCCGGACCGGACCGGGGTGAATGTGCCCGGGCGGCCGCGGAATGAGGAAGTGAGGGCGGGGAGATGGGGAGGGAGGAGACAGTGAGGGGCCGGACCGCCCGCGACAGTCCCGGACCAACCCACGTACAGATCCCCACCACCCTGGGCCAGCACTCGACCAACCCGGGCTAGTGTGGGTCAGACCCGGGCTAGTGTGGGTCAGTCAATAGACAATAGGTGCAGGAGGAGGCCATTCGGCCCTTCGAGCCAGCACCGCCATTCATTGTGATCATGGCTGATCATCCACAATCAGTAACCCGTGCCTGCCTTCTCCCCATATCCCTTGATTTTACTAGCCCCTAACTCTCTTTTAAATCCATCCAGTGATTTGGCCTCCACTGCCCTCTGTGGCAGAGAATTCCACACATTCACAACTCTCTGGGTGAAAAAGTTTCTTCTCATCTCAGTTTTAAATGTCCTCCCCTTTGGTGCAAAGTATTTATTTGGCCTATTGTGTGTATGATGACCTAATATAAAACTACGTATGTTACTGTCACCTATGTAATACGGGTCAATAGTACTTTAACAGTTATGTGGTATGACCCACTGCCCTCTGTGTTTTACTCCAGTGTTCCAGAAGCTTCCACAGGTTCTATGTGAAAGCCCCGAGAAGAATTGCTGTTTATACAATGTAAGTGATTTGGTAAATGAAGTGCCTTAGTATGTTAAAGTCACCCCCTCACCCTCACCCTCACCCTCACCCTCCCCCCCCCCCCCACCCCCCCCCCCCCCCCCACCCAGTATCTCAGTGTGATTGGGAGAGATGGGGAGAGCATTATTGCTCTTGTAAACTCTTGGCCCATGACTTCAAAACATAGAAAATAGGTGGAGGAGGCCATTCGGCCCTTCAAGCCAGCACCGCCATTCAGTATGATCATGGCTGATGATCCAGAATCAGTACCCCATTCCTGCTTCCTCCCCATATCCCTTGATTCTGATAGCCCTGAGCTATATAAGCCAATGCTTGTCCAGGTGAATTCTAAAGTATCAAGGGTTTCTATTCCCAGATCTGTGAAGCAGTGAATTTCAGAACATTTTTGCTGATTGCTTTCTGAAAAACAGCTCGATTATCAATCTATCCCGAGGAATAATGACTTTCCTGTTCACTTTATGCCTTGCATAATTGCATAATTGTGTGTACCTCAGTCAACCCTCCCACTCTCTGTATATCTCATTATCACCAACCCCACAGCCAACAATGGACTATTGTGGGCTCCACCTTTCCTTGATCATCATTGCTTTTGACATACCTTTCATTCATTCGTTCCATGTACCTTCTATATATCTTGTTTCCCTTTCTCCTGACTCTCAGTCTGAAGAAGGGTCTCGGCCCGAAACAACACCTGTTCCTTTTCTCCAGAGATGCTGCCTGACCCGCTGAGTTACTCCAGCACATTGTGTCTACCTCCCACTGCTCTCCTTTGTTCCTGAGAAAGCAGCCTGATCCTGAGGGTTTCTCCACAGAGACATCACTCATGAGGCCTGGCAACACCCCTGCCCACCTCCCCTGGACCAACACCCCTGCCCACCTCCCCTGGACCAACACCCCTGCCCACCTCCCCTGGACCAACACCCCTGCCCACCTCCCCTGGACCACCATCCCTGCCCACCTCCCCTGGACCACCATCCCTGCCCACCTCCCCTGGACCAACACCCCAGCCCACCTCCCCTGGACCACCATCCCAGCCCACCTCCCCTGGACCAACACCCCTGCCCACCTCCCCTGGACCAACACCCCTGCCCACCTCCCCTGGACCAACACCCCTGCCCACCTCCCCTGGACCAACATCCCAGCCCACCTCCCCTGGACCAACACCCCTGCCCACCTGCTCTGGACCAACACCCCTGCCCACCTCCCCTGGACCAACACCCCTGCCCACCTCCCCTGGACCAACACCCCTGCCCACCTCCCCTGGACCAACACCCCTGCCCACCTGCTCTGGACCACCATCCCTGCCCACCTCCCCTGGACCAACACCCCTGCCCACCTCCCCTGGACCAACATCCCTGCCCACCTCCCATGGACCAACATCCCTGCCCACCTGCTCTGGACCACCACCCCTGCCCACCTCCCCTGGACCAACACCCATGCCCACCTGCTCTGGACCACCATCCCTGCCCACCTCCCCTGGACCAACACCCCTGCCCACCTGCTCTGGACCACCATCCCTGCCCACCTCCCCTGGACCACCATCCCTGCCCACCTCCCCTGGACCACCATCCCTGCCCACCTCCCCTGGACCACCATCCCTGCCCACCTGCTCTGGACCACTACTAGTTCCACCAACCCGTCCTGCAGTGCGGTCGGTGACCAACACTACACATTGTGCCAGAGCTGTAAACTGACCCATGTTTAACATGATTGTAACACAAGCTCCTTGTTTGTGTGTTATGTGATGTAAAGTATTCCTGAAACCATCTTTCAATACCAGATGCTACTGTGAGCGACACATTCTTGATAACATCCACCCTTTCTCATCTTTACAGATGAGTTAAAGCTGTTCTTTGATTTTCCCGACCAATGCACCTCCTCCTTAATTTCCTTTGGAATTTCACCTTGAACTTTCTGTTCTCTGCAAAGCTGAACTTTCAGTTTTGTCACAAGCTTCCCTATTTGGTTTATCCAACCAAATATTTCCTCATAGGGTCTAATTTTGCCAGTTCCCCTTTTCTTCTATTAGGAACATAGTTATTTTGAATTACTCTCTTGCTTGAACACCTCCCACCGTTCTGATGTAACTAGCTTTTAGCTGTTGTTTCATTTATTTTCACCAAATCACTCTTCAGCCTGCAGAGTCATAGGGTCCTATTTCGTTGTCACACAGCACAGAACCAGGCCCTTCGGCCCAACTTGCCCATGCTGACCAACATGCCCCATCTACACTAGTCCCATCTGCCCGCATTTGGCCCATATCGGTCTAAACCTTTCCTATCCATGTACCTGTCCAAATGTCTTTTAAATTTTTGGTATAGTAACTGCCTCAACAACCTCCTCCTTAAATCTTTGACCTCTGGAAGAATGTTGCCTCTGCTTTCTGAAGTATCCATTGTTCTCAATACAACTTTTATTCACTAATGAGTTAGAAATGAATATTCAGAATATCAAAAAACTCTGCTGACAACTGTAATGGTGCACCAAATATCCAAGCTGCTCAGTACTGTGCCGTTAGGCTTTTAAACTCATAATTGTGTTACACTTAATTAACAGTTTATTTTGCTCGATTAAAGAACTGGACCTAGCGAGACACTAGGTCCAGTTCTTTAATTAAGCCTTAGTCTGTTCTTTTGAAGACACAACCTATGTACAAAAAGCATTGTTATGTCCCATGGTTGGCTAAACTACCCACAGATTGCAAGGAATAGTCTCTGTTGCATTGAATGATCTTTCCTTCTTCCTTGATTCCACTTATTTCTATTCAATGGATATTTTTAAGGCAGAGATAGACAGATTCTTGATTAGTACGCGTTCTTTTGGAAAGGAGGTGAGGAGGAATTTCTTTAGTCAGAGGGTAGTTAATCTGTGAAACATTTGCCACAGAGGGCTGTGGAGGCCAGTCAGTGGATATTTTTAAGGCAGAGATAGACAAATTCTTGATTAGAACAGGTGTCAAGGGTTATGGGGAGAAGGCAGGAAATGGGATTAGGAGGCAGAGATCAGCCATGATTGGAATGGCTGAGTAGACTTGATGGGCCAAATGGCCTAATTCTGCTCCTATCATTTATGACCTTAATCTCACACTCTTACCACAATGTTATAATGAAAAGTATTTTCAAACTTGGGAGGAAATTCCAAATATTTTCAAACAATAATTTATGGATAAACATGACTCCAGAGTTCACCAAAACAGGAAGGTCATCAATCATTCAAAGATTCAGATTTGGAAGGTTTAAAATACATTTATTTCTATGTTCAAGAATTAGATACAAAAAATGATTTTTCAAAGTTGATGTCCAGACCCTCCACTTTGCCCGTGGGGAATTTGGGAGACATGTTCTCCAGTGATTGCTTATCATCCTCAGGGAGGTGCTTTGAAGTACTTTATATTAAAGGCATCACATCATCCCAACCGGTCTGTCATGGGTCGACATTGTGCCTTGCTGCCAGTGAAGGAAACTGAGATTGAAGAGGTCCCAGTGAATGATGGGTACGTGCCAGCTTACGCCAACCATGCCACCTTACGCCCGTCCTATGTATGAAGACTGCAGACCGTCTCCTTCAGTCACTGGCAACACTGACTGAAAACGCTAATATCAGGTTAAATCTATGTTTTAAAAGGAAATATAAAAATATTTTCTTTGTGCAAAGTCAGAAATTATTTTTTAAGAACTTAAAGCTTTTGCCCAGTTATAAAACTTGATTTTGTCAGTGTCCTTATTGTTCTTCATCTTTCAGATGTTCTCCAGGCCCTCTGGTACCATTTCAGTCCACTTCACCAGTTTACTGGCATTTCTGTGAGATTTTGATGGTGACAGTTTTTACTTCTGTGTACTCCTTCAGCCCATATTCACCCCTATAGAGAACAGCACAATAAACATTAGCGCCAAACAGGTGTGTACAGGCATCTTTGCACATGGCAGTGTGAAATAGAAATACATCAATACTCTTGACTGATGAAGGTCTTTAGGGTGAAACGTTACTCTCTTTCTCTTTCCACAGACACTGCTCGGACCTGCTGAGTGTTTACTGTATTTTCTGTTCTTGCTTGAGACTTCCAGCATCTATAGATTTTTTTATTCTCTTTCATTTTCAATGTTTGGTTTGAATGAGTAAAGCTGTCTGTGAACATTTACCCCCAATTTAACAAGACCCTCTCCATCCCCAGCCCATCCCCATGACCACATAGTTTATCAGCTCCAGTAAACAGCCAGAAAGAAGCAGCTTCCTCGTCTGGAGAGAGAAAACCACGTGACCAAGGGGCTCTAAGTCTGGCTGGACGTTCCCCAATAAATCTAAAACTAATATAAATTGTGAACAAGTAGCTGACAATCAAATGGAAGAGGATGGGCCGAGGAGCCTATTTCTGTGCTGTACCATGTACAGGTAGATGAGATCAGCTTAACTTGGCATTGTGTTTGGTACAGACATTGTGGGCCGAAGGGCTGTACTGTGCTGTGTTCTATGTAAGGTGGCAATAGCTAATAAACCTTACTTGGCAGCTAACATTTTAGGGACAAATAATATTGAGGTCCACGTTCACATTGGGAGCTCGAGTTTCTCTGTCTACCGTCAGTAATTTCATTCTGCTTATTCTTCTCTCAAACAGCAGCAATGGGAAATTATTATTTGCACAAGACATCATTCACAGCTAATTATCAGTTTGGTAAAATTAAAGCTAATTTGATCAATAATTATTGGTAACAGCTGCTTTGAGAGCAGGCTTCGCCCTGTAAAGCTGTGAGCATCCTGTTTAATAACTGAGTAGTCAGGGACTAAGTCATCTGATGGACTGGGACTTAGTCATCTTATTTATACATACTGGCTGCAACCAGGTCTCAGTCTGGTTCAATCTAAATGAGACTGGGACAGACATAGAATCACACAGGGCTTATGCCCATTGATTAACTAAAAGGAGCTAACAACTAATATTAAAAGGTACAAATCCAATGTGAGTTAAAGGCAGTGAGGTGATTAATGTAGAGACTACTGCCTCAGTCCATCATTCTGAGGGAGAGAGGGTGAGTGCCCCATCCTGCCTCTTTGATGAAGCATGACTGCTCAGTGAGTCTCGGGTGCTAAATCCCAAGGGATTTCTGGTCCATCGTACCTTCAGTCTGGTGGTCAAGGAGACAGATTTCCACCTCACTTCTGCGATGCATTAAGTCTATTTAGGATTTCTCTCACATCACAAGGTTAATGATTTATCAGCTGTACAACAAGACACTAAGTGAAACAAGAGAAGCCAATATACAAGTTTAGATATTGTATGCCCCTTCTTAGCACTGTACTTATAAGCTAAAGCTGTAGTCTCAATCTTCCAATCTACTTTATTGGGACCCTTGCACTTTTTAAAATCTGCACTTTCTCTGTGCTGTAATGCTGTAACACTATATTCTGCACTCTTTCTCTTTACACCACCTGTTGTACTTCTGCATGAGTTGATTATACTCGTAGAGTATGATTGCACTGGATTGTATCTTGGTCATACTCAACAATAATAAAACAATACTTGGTCGCCCTGTTCTGGTACAAATTTACAAAACAGCTGTAAGATACAATATCACAGGGGAGAGCAGGACAGGAGTGTATTTTGGGGAAGATGCACAGATTTCTGTTTTTAATGGCGAGTTTCTGTGATCTGCAAATTGCTGTTGAAGAAAGAGATGGTGAAAGAGATTCAGAAGTAAATGTCAAAAGGCAATTGGATAAACATTGGATCTTTTGTTTCAGTTCCAAGAGCCCCCAAACTAACCTGCCACGTCCCCTTCCTCTGGGAGTTACTTCCTCACAACCTGCTGTCATGAAGGATGGGGGGATGGGGGGTCTTAAGTACTAAAGACAGACAGGATAGAGGGGTTCTATGTTTCACACAACCCCTACTCTGGGATAATACCCAACAATGAGAGCAGACACTGTGGCACAGCGGGTAGAGTCGCTGCCTCACAGCACCAGGGACCCGGGTTCGATCCTGACCTTAGCTGCTGTCTGTGTGGAAGATGCACGTTCTTCATGTGACCACATGGGTTTCTTGGTGGAACAGCGCCTCGTATTTTGCTTGGACAGCTTACCACACAAGGGTATGAATATTGAGTTCAAGTAAGCCTTGCATTCCTTCTCCCTCCGCTGCTAGTTCCACTGTTTGCATCCATATGTCCCTTCGTTACCACCTCTTCCTCACCCAACCATGGACCATTGTGGGCTCCACCTTTCCTGAGTTATTACTGTCGGCTCTGATTTGTTCTGAACCTTTTCAGACCTTGGGTGGCACGGGTGGGCAGCGGTAGAGTTGCTGCCCTACAGCGCCAGAGATCCAGGTTCAATCCTGACTGATGGGTGCTGTCTTTATGGAGTTTGTACGTTCTCCCTGTGACCTGCGTGGGTTTTCTCTGAGATCTTTGGTTTCCTCCCACTCTTCAAAGACGTGCAGGTTTGTAAGTTAAATGGCTTGGTATAAATGTAAAATTGTCCCTAGTGTGTCATGTAGTAACGTGTGGAGATTGCTGACCCAGAGGGCCACGCTGCGTCTATATCAAAAAATGTCAGTTTCAACGTGCTGCCAGACAGAGAAGAATTCGAGCACGTTCCTAATGGGAATAACAGACACAGATCTGGAATTCAAACAAAAGTTAAAGTTCTACATTCTTACATTTCTCTTCCATTTCCAGACATTTTGAAGCCTCCAAAGGGGGCCTGGACATGCAGAGCATTATAGCAGTTAATCCTGTAAAGGAAGACAGAAGTCTATTAAACGATTATATCTTCAGTGGTGATCGCCACCTTGTGGCCACTGTACTCCGGGCAGCCTCCCAGGCCACTGTGTCGGACCGGCAAGTACAGGCCAATGGTCACATGAGGCAGAGCTGGTTCCAGGTCCCACAAGGTCACGTGTTGGCGTCATGCCCCAGGGGGATGTGGAGGACACGTGTGACAGGACTCGGCTCCATCCCCACCCACGCATGGGAATCCTTGGCTAATGACCCCTCACAGTGGAGAAGGCAGAGAGATGTTGCCAGGACTCGAGGGCCTGAGTTACAGGGAGAGGGTGGTCAGGCTAGGATTATTCCTTGGAGCGCAGGAGGATGTCGTGTGATCTTAAAG
Organism: Rhinoraja longicauda; assembly: GCF_053455715.1. Classification (NCBI taxonomy): domain Eukaryota; kingdom Metazoa; phylum Chordata; class Chondrichthyes; order Rajiformes; family Arhynchobatidae; genus Rhinoraja; species Rhinoraja longicauda. The sequence goes on from NC_135985.1 coordinate 289,122, forward strand.
AGGCGTATAAAATCATGAGGGGAATAGAGTGTGAATGTTGCAGAGAGCCCTTTGCCCAGGGTAGGTGAATCAAAAACCAGAGGACATAGGTTAAAGGTGAAATGGGAAAATATTTAATATGAACCTGAGGGGCAACTGTTTTTACATAAAGGGCGGTGGGTGTATGGAACGAGCTGCCAGAGGAGGTAGTTGAGGCAGGTACTAACACAAATGTTTAAAAAATATTTGGACGGGTACATGGATAGGACAGGTATAGAGAGAAAATGGGCCAAACACAAGCAGGTGGGACTAGTGTAGATGGGACATGTTGGCCGGTGTGGGCAAGTTGGGCCGAAGGGCCTGTCTCTGTGCTGTTTTACTCTATGACTCTCGTCAATCACCTCAGAACTGGAAGGAGACCCTAGCAGGGAAGACGGTGGAACAGCAATGGCAGGTATTCCTGGGAATAATGCAGAAGTTGCAGGATCAATTTATCCCAAAGAGGAGGAAAGATTCTAAGGGGAGTAAGAGGCACCCGTAGGTGGCAGGAAACATGTTCCCAATGTTGGGGGAGTCCAGAACCAGGGGCCACAGTTTAAGAATAAGGGGTAGGCCATTTAGAACGGAGATGAGGAAAAACTTTTTCAGTCAGAGAGTTATAAATCTGTGGAATTCTCTGCCTCAGAAGGCAGTGGAGGCCAATTCTCTGAATGCATTCAAGAGGGAGCTAGATAGAGCTCTTAAGGATAGCGGAGTCAGGGGGTACGGGGAGAAGGCAGGAACGGGGTACTGATTGAGAATGATCAGCCATGATCACATTGAATGGTGGTGCTGGCTCGAAGGGCCGAATGGCCTCCTCCTGCACCTATTGTCTATTGTTCGGGTGATCACTGGTGGGACTCGGTGGGTCAAAGGGTGTGTTTCCGTGCTGTATCTCTAAACTAAAGTAAAACTTCAGAGAGAAATACAGGTGGAACTATGATGATAATCTGGGTGGGAAATGTTTGATTTGAGGTTTACCATACGGTTCCAGACTGCAGGGCCTTGGCCAAGGTCATTGCTCGGTCGATGCTGGTAGTGAACACTCCTGCGGTCAGCCCAAACTCGCTGCTGTTGGCTCTTCTGATCACCTCCTCCATGCTCTTAAACTTCATGATCACTTGGACCGGTCCAAAGATCTGCAGCACAGGAGAGGTACTGGTTACGTGTGCTAGTGTGTGTAACGTTCTCACTAAATCGTCCGGTTGCTGCGGCGGACGTACCTCCTCCTTGGCGATGCGCATGGAGTCCGTCACCTCTGAGAAGATCGTGGGTTGAATGTAGTGACCCTCGTCCCCAGAGGCAGCCCCGCCAGATTCCAGCCGTGCCCCTTCCTTCTTGCCACTCTCGATCAGCTCCAGGACTTTGTCAAACTGGTCTTGGTCGATCTGCGTGGGTGGAGAGAAATAGAGGTGGTGGAGATGTGAGCGAGCCTACCTGTGGTGGAGAGGTGAGCGAGCCCACCTGTGATGGAGGTGAGTGAGCCCACCTGTGGTGGAGGTGAGTGAGCTCACCTGTGATAGAGGTGAGTGAACCCACCTGTGACAGGGGTGTGTGAGCCCACCTGTGATGAAGGTGTGCGAGCCCAGCTGTGACAGAGGTGTAAACAGTGCTTTATAAAGTCAGAGTTATACAGCATGCAAACAGGCCCTTCGGCCCATCTTGTCCATGCCGACCAAGTTGGCATTCAGGGCTAGTCCCATCTACCTGCATTTCGCCCTGATCCCTCAAGCCCTTCCTGTCCATGTACCTGTCTAAATAACTGTGGAAATGATGTTCATTGATGGTCACCAAATATCCCATGGAATAGTTGAATCTATTCCTGTTTGAGCATAAACAAGAATGTAATGTTTTCTCTATTTAAGTAAACTTATGAAGGCACTGAGTTTATTGTATGTGGGCAGCACAGAGGCGCAGCATGTAGTGCACCAGCGACCCAGGTTTGATCCTGACCTTGGGTGCTGTCTGTGTGGAGTTTGCATGCTCTCCCTTTGACCAGATGGGTTTCCACTGGGTGCTCCGGTTTCCTTTCACATCCCTGAGACACGCAGTTTTATAGTTTAAATTGCTACAGGATGAGGAAGTTGGATGACATATAACTGGTGTGAACAGGTGATCAAGATCGGCATGGACTCGGTGGGCCAAAGGGCCTCTTTCCATGCTGTACATTTCGAACAATTCAATTCAAGTCAACCTGATGCAGGGAGGTTTATATGCTCCCAGTTTCAGCAACATGCAATGAGAAGTCAATCAGCTCGAATGTTGCTGAAACATCAACCTACACAACAGGACACCTCTAGTGCCTCACTCAGGGTGATGGTGTGCAATGGGACAAGCTGCCTATTACACATCACAGCCACTTACACTGACCATAGAGTGACCATGTGCTCCTGGACATTCCACATTGAGCTCAGACGATGCTTCAGAGTGATTGAAAGAGAGTGAGACAATTTAAAAATTTACCCCAGTGTTAGAAACTCACCCACAACCTGGTTTAGGTAATTAATCTACAAACACCCCCTCCCCGCCCGCCTTCTTCCCCCCTCCCCTTCCCTGTACCGCACCTGGGTGTGCACCCATTTCTCCCTTTCCCCTTCCTCCGTCCCCTCTCACTTATATTCCATCCTCTGGCTTCACTATTCACACGTTCTCTCCTTATCTCACGCGATCAGATAATCCAACTTGTTCTTGCAAAGCCCACCCTCTCCCAGAATAATGTATCCACCCCTGATGTTAAACCACTCTCTCACGGGATAATCCATCCTCTCCTTGGCTACCTCCCTCCCTCACCTCTGGGATCATTCACCTTGTACTACTGGGATGAGCCAAACTACTGCATGGCACAGATTAGTCTCATCAGTAAGCACCACCCAAGATAATCCAACCCCCCCCCCCCCCCCCCAACACTCCATGAGGTCATTGCCCGTCACAGTTTTGCGTTAATGCTGCGTTACTCTACATCAACCCCACTCCACACAGGTGGCTGCTCCAGGCAAGCTCCTCTTACCTGTGGTCCTTGTTCAGTTTTTGGGTCGAAGGGATTGCCCACCACTCTGCTCTTCACTCTGTCCACACTGCGCTGCACAAACTCCTTGTACACCGGCTCCTCCACAAAGATGCGAGCAGCTGCTGTGCAGCACTGGCCCTGGTTGAAGAAAGCCCCTTGTGAGGCACAGTCCACAGCGAGGCCCACTGAGGGGGAAACAGGGCCAGGCCCAGGTTATTGCCACATGGACCGAGCTACAGTGAACACTGAAATGCCTTAGTGTGTCTGCTCCTCAATGTAATCAGACATACTGTACATGAATACAATCCAGCCCAACTCAAGTACAAAGGGTAGAGCCATGGGAAAGATCCCGCAGTGTGGAGTATAGTTTCTCAACATTGTAGCACAACAGTTCCAGCTAAAAACTCCCAAGTGCACAATGGGTAGGTTGGAAGACTGCATCTGCAGTTCTTCATTTCTACATTCTGAGTTAAGGAGCTGTTTGGCTCACACCCCCTTAATGATGTTACTTTTGCAATGCATGCAGCGAGCATGCAGAAAGGAGCGCAGCAACTTCAGACCAGAGACCACACACAAACGTGACCTTTGCCACAGAGACCGTCACTTCCACATTGGTCTCTTCAGCCACAAGCGACGCTGCTCTAGCCGAGGTGTGGAGCAAGCAGCCAACCAGGATGCATCACCCATGGTCAGCCATGACCCAGGGGCCTATAGCAATGCGGTGAGGCAGGTATAATGGGACCAGCAGTGCACATAGAAAAATAAACTCCACTACAACAACGATGGCGGAAGTGACCAGTTCTGACATGGACTGAAAGAGAGAGAGTTCCCGGGTCTAGCAGGACGCAGTGCCTCAGTGCAAGGCGAGGTGCTGTTCCTTCTGCTTGTGTTGCCTACACCTCACTGAGTGTAACAGTGCGAGAGGCCACAGGTGGAGAGGGCAGAGTGTGTGAGCTCACACGTCCCGAGACTAAATGCAGGAACTCCACAAAGTGATCACACGATTGGCATTTGTTTCCTCCAACTAAATGTCGACTAGAGTGGAACGCGTCTGGAGAATCACTGCTTACCATTGGACAGATTGTTTAGGTTCCTGGAGTGGAAGGACTGGAAAGACAGGTGTTGCATTTCGTGCAGGTACAAGTGGAGGTGCCTAGGATGAAGGGAGTGGTTGGTGGGAACAGCAGAGATGGCCATGGTAGGTGACAGGAGCAATCTTGTTGAGTCTCATTGTCGGCAGCTCGTTCTCACCGAGCCCACAGCTAACAATGGCCTGTTTCCTTTATCATCGTTACTTTTTGCACATCTTTCATTCATTTGTTCTATATCTCTCTCTACATCACTGTCTATATCTCTCTCTACATCACTGTCTATATCTCTCTCTACATCACTGTCTATATCTCTCTCTACATCACTGTCTATATCTCTCTCTACATCACTGTCTATATCTCTCTCTACATCACTGTCTATATCTCTCTCTACATCACTGTCTATATCTCTCTCTACATCACTGTCTATATCTCTCTCTACATCACTGTCTATATCTCTCTCTACATCACTGTCTATATCTCTCTACATCACTGTCTATATCTTTCTCTACATCACTGTCTATATCTCTCTCTACATCACTGTCTATATCTCTCTCTACATCACTGTCTATATCTCTCTCTACATCACTGTCTATATCTCTCTCTACATCACTGTCTATATCTCTCTCTACATCACTGTCTATATCTCTCTCTACATCACTGTCTATATCTCTCTCTACATCACTGTCTATATCTCTCTCTACATCACTGTCTATATCTCTCTCTACATCACTGTCTATATCTCTCGTTTCCCTTTCCGCTGCCTCTCAGTCTGAAGATTGGTCTCGACCTGAAATGTCATCTATCTGCTGAATTGTTCCAGCTTGTTGTCTCCATCTTTCTCTGTCACTCCTGTTCACTTTAGTAAACTTGTTATGGCAACGACGACTATCCAGGAGAGATTCTATCAGATAGAGTGACAGAATGATACAGTGTGGAAACAGGCCCTTCGGCCCAACTCGCCCACACCGGCCAACGTGTCCCAGCTACACTAGTCACAGAGTGATACAGTGTGGAAACAGGCCCTTCGGCCCAACTCGCCCACACCGGCCAACATGCCCCAGCTACACTAGTCACAGAGTGATACAGTGTGGAAACAGGCCCTTCGGCCCAACTCGCCCACACCGGCCAACATGCCCCAGCTACACTAGTCCCACTTGCCTGCGCTTGGTCCATATCCTTCCAAACCTGTCCTATCCATGTACCTGTCTAATTGTTTGTTAAAGTCCCAGGCTCAACTACCTCCTCTGGCAGCTTGTTCCATACACCAGTTACCCCTCGGATTCCTATTAAATCTTTTCCCCTTCACCCAACAATCGACTGATCTCAGAGATGAAGGTGCTTAACCTGTGAACTCACATTCAGAGTCATATAGAACATCCAGCACGGACAGAGGCCGCTCGGCCCAACTCGCCCATGCAGACCCAGGGCACGTCCAAATTGCCCTTGTTTGCCCCGTCACCAGAGGTTGGGAATTCCTAACACGCTGCGTTTTAATTGACGGAAACACAATTTGACCATGGTTGGATGATGGAGCATCGTGAAATTCATTAAAAAAGACAAAAAGAGGTTTTTCTTACAATCAGAGTCGGCGAACACGATGAGGGGGTTCTTGCCTCCAAGCTCCAGCGTCACTCTCTTCAGATTGCTTCTGGAGGCCGCTTCCATGATGGACTTCCCCACCTGTCACATGGCAACAACAGGAGGACAATGGGTCTGAGCAACAGCAGCAGATCCTACACCTCCCTCTGTGGCCCACCCTCCCTGATGTGAAAATCAAGACCTGCCTTCTTTGCAACATGTGCTCACTTTGGTTCATCTAATCAACCGCACCAGTAATCCAAAACCGCATTTGATCTTGACTATGGGTGCTGTGTTTGTACGTTCTCCCCATGACCTGCGTGGGTTATCCCTGGTATTTAACATTCCCACTATTCATCTCACCAACGACAGAGTATTCCAAAGACATGTCATCAACGTATCTCCCCATATTTCCACTGTAGACTGCTGTACCCCACACTGCTGTACCCCACACTGCTGTACCCCACACTGCTGTACCCCACACTGCTGTACCCCACACTGCTGTGTCCCACACTGCTGTACCCCATACTGCTGTACCCCACACTGCTGTACCCCACACTGCTGTACCCCACACTGCTGTGTCCCACACTGCTGTACCCCACACTGCTGTACCCCACACTGCTGTACCCCACACTGCTGTACCCCACACTGCTGTACCCCACACTGCTGTGTCCCACACTGCTGTACCCCACACTGCTGTGTCCCACACTGCTGTGTCCCACACTGCTGTACCCCACACTGCTGTACCCCACACTGCTGTGTCCCACACTGCTGTACCCCACACTGCTGTACCCCATACTGCTGTACCCCACACTGCTGTACCCCACACTGCTGTGTCCCACACTGCTGTACCCCACACTGCTGTGTCCCACACTGCTGTGTCCCACACTGCTGTACCCCACACTGCTGTACCCCACACTGCTGTACCCCACACTGCTGTGTCCCTCACTGCTGTACCCCACACTGCTGTACCCCACACTGCTGTACCCCACACTGCTGTGTCCCACACTGCTGTACCCCACACTGCTGTACCCCACACTGCTGTACCCCACACTGCTGTACCCCACACTGCTGTACCCCACACTGCTGTACCCCACACTGCTGTACCCCACACTGCTGTACCCCACACTGCTGTACCCCACACTGCTGTACCCCACACTGCTGTACCCCACCCACCCTGCTGTACCCCACCCACCCTGCTGTACCCCACACTGCTGTACCCCACACTGCTGTACCCCACCCTGCTGTACCCACCCTGCTGTACCCCACACTGCTGTACCCCACACTGCTGTATCCCACACTGCTGTACCCCACACCGCTGTACCCCACACCGCTGTACCCCACACCGCTGTACCCCACACCGCTGTACCCCACACCGCTGTACCCCACACCGCTGTACCCCACACCGCTGTACCCCACACCGCTGTACCCCACACCGCTGTACCCCACACTGCTGTACCCCACACTGCTGTACCCCACACTGCTGTGGGGGTGGGTGGGGGTGGGGGCGGGGGCGGGGCACTCCGGCTGCTCTGTCCTATCTGGTGTTAAGCTTCTTGTGTCATTAGTCATTAGTGATTATTTCACTAACCAATACTTTTAAAATGTGTCTCCTTGTGAATACTCAGCGGCTGGTGTGGGCTCTAGGTCTGGCCATTCCTTGGTGTGTGATGGGGCCACACTCTCCCCACTGGTTGCAACCCACCCACACACGTGTCTCTGACCTGGTCTTCACCATAGATACATTGGACTGGAATTAGTGAGAAGTTGGGTCTGCCTGCTTTGATGCATGTCCTGGTGACAGTGTGTGTTTCTACAGGTGCCGGGCTGTGGTGCTGTGATACCTCGGTAGAGCCAGTGAAGGCAACTTTATCGATGTCTCTGTGGCAAGCTATTGCCGCCCCGGCTGTGGGGCCAAATCCTGGAACGATGTTGACCACACCGGGAGGGAACGGAACCTGAAAGTAAGAAATGGATTTGCAAGTTAAAGATTGGAATCTCCAATCACTTCCAGCCTCCAGAGTAAGCAGCAGATGGCCATGGACATTAATGCAGGGCAATGTTTATACTGAAACTCGTGGATATTCCATTAAAATGTTGCATTACACCATCTAACTCTTAGAACATGAGAACATCCGACTTTCATGCTCTGATTTTTTAGTTTAGTTTCTAGTTTTGGAAGTGAGTTTGGTGTGGATGCCACTGTAGATATGGCTGTGTTCTCAGTGGGAGAGCTCAGGAGAGAGCAGCAATGGTTCTGAATAACCGTGAGGATGTGACACAATCTTTCCCCCTCCCCTCCACAACCCCCCCCCCAATCCAACATGTTCTTGCTGGGGGTCTCAGCTGTCCATGCCAAGGGTGCTTGTGGTGTTTCTCTGTGCCAACGTTGCCCTGGTCTGGAGGTTCACACGTCAACCTGCAGCTGGGGATCTGGGCAGCAGGGGGCAGTGTGTCCTACAGGAGGCAGCTCTACTTTAACACTGAACAGCCCACAGCCTGAGCCACACCACATGGAACCAGACCCTTTGCTTGCTCCATCCCCACCTACACTAGGGCACCCATTTACACTGAGGTGGACCCGGTGTGGGGGACCACCGAGCACTCAGGGGGCCACAATGGAATATGTGTTCAACAAAGACTTGTCACTCGTGACAATAAAGTATCATTCATTCAACACTGTGATGCAGCAGGTAGAGCTGCTGCCTTACAGCCTCTGTGATTCAGGTTCAATCCTGACCAGGGGCATTGTATGTGTGGAGTTTGCACGTTCTCCCAGTGACTGTTGGTCAGTGGGGAGCAGGTTGGTGAGAATGTCAGGAAATTAAAATGGGTTTGTGTAGGATGAGTGTGTGTGTTAAACGGTCATCACGGGTACATTGGGTCTGCTGTATCTCTCTGGCACTATAACCCCAGTACCATCTAAGGAGACCGCTCATCAATGATGGGACTCTGCCTGTCTGCATCGTAGACGCAAAGTGTTCTTAAAAGAATCTGTACTTCTGTATTTTATATTTTGATTAACTCAAATAATTATAGGATTATTTTTTGCTGATACAAGCTGCCTGATTAACATTCTATTACTGACCCCTATAGAGTGTTCCCATGTACATCTCGTTTCCCTGATCCCTAACCAGTCTGAAGAAGGGTCTTGTCCCAAAACGTCACCCATTCCTTCTCTCCTAGATGCTGGCTGACCCGCTGAGTTACTCCAGCATTTTGTGATACCTTCGATTTGTACCAGCATCTGCAGTTATTTTGTACCAGTTATCAGCAGTAACAGAGACGTCTGTTACTGACCTCCCTGATTAACGCTCCCATGTAGAGTACTCACAGAGACATCTGTTACTGACCTCCCTGATTAACGCTCCCATGTACAGTACTCAGAGACATCTGTTACTGACCTCCCTGATTAACGCTCCCATATAGAGTACTCACAGAGACGCCTGTTACTGACCTCCCTGATTAACGCTCCCATGTACAGTACTCACAGAGACGCCTGTTACTGACCTCTCGCACTAACGCTCCCATGTAGAGTGCCGTCAGTGGAGTCTGCTCAGCTGGTTTAATCACCACCGTGTTCCCACAGCACAGTGCTGGCGCCACCTTCCACACGAACATCAGCAGAGGGAAATTCCACTGAGGAAAGAAACAAAGTCAGCCACAGGGTGTGGTGTGGGTGGGGGGGGGTGTGGGTGGGTGTGGGTGGGGGGGGGGGTGTGGTGTGGTGGGGGGGGGGGTGTGGTGTGGTGGGGGGGGGTGTGGTGTGGTGGGGGGGGGGGGGGGTTAGTGAGTGAGATGGACTGCACTGTAGGATTGGCTACAAGTGGTCAGACGCATTGGGAGTATTGTGAGCAGTTTTGGGCTCCATATCGGAGGGATGTGCTGGCTCTGGAGAGAGTCCAGAGGAAGTTTACGAGAGTTATCTCAGGAATGAGTGGGTTAACATATGATGACGTTTGTCGGCACTGGGCCTGTACTCGCTGGAGTTTAGCAGGATGAGGGGGAACTACCAAATAGTGAAAGGCCTGGATAGCGTGGATATGGAGAGGATGTTTCCATTAGTGGGAGAGTCTAGGACCAGAGGGTATAGCCTCAGAATAAAAGGACGTACCTTTAGGAAGGAGATGAGGAGGAATTTCTTTAGCCAGAGGGTGGTGAATCTGTAATTTCATTGCCACAGAAGGCTGTGGAAGCCACATCAATGGATATTTTTAAGGCACTGATAGATGGATTCTTGATTAGTGCTTAGTGTCAGGGTTTATGAGGAGAAGGCAGGAGAATGGGGTTAAGAGGGAGAGATAGATCGCCATGATTGAATAGTAGAGTAGACGATATGCCGAATGGCCTAATTCTGCTCCTAGAAGTTATGAACCTGATTAAGTGGGAGGGAGAGGGAGGTTTCTGATCAGGAGCTGAGATAATGACCAGGTTGGGTACAAGAAACGTTCCGGAGTGTGCCATGGTTTGGTCACCTGAAGTGCCAACACTCCAAGCCACCTGCCCCAGTAATCTTCCCACTGTTGCCTGAAACAGATATCAGAAGGCAGCTTGAACTGCGAGCTGGAGTGGCCATTGCTGAGTGGGACATATCAGTGTAACCCTCCTCAGATCCAATAACCACAGTTGTACATTTGCAAAACAAAGGCCCCTTCTCAGTTTTTAACGTGATTCATCAATATATATCTGATATAAAGCCTCAGCTTATAAACGGCATGACACGATATGGACCATATTAAATCCCCAGACATTCTGTTGCAAAAGTCGTCCCTGGAAACAATGGATGAAGACCAGAGGACATGGGTTTAAGGTGAAGATGAAGAGGAAAAGATTTAATAGGAATCTGGGTAACTTTTCCACACAGAGGGTGGTGGAACAAACTGCCAGATGAGGTAGTTGAGGCAGGGACAATCCCAACGTTTAAGAAACAGTTAGACAGGTACATGGATAGGACAGGTTTGGAGGGATATGGGCCAAATGCGGTCAGGTAGGACTAGTGTAGCTGGGACATGTGGGCCGGTGTGGGCAGGTGGGACTAGTGTAGCTGGGACATGTGGGCCGGTGTGGGCAGGTGGGACTAGTATAGCTGGGACATGTGGGCCGGTGTTGGCAGGTGGGACTAGTGTAGCTGGGACATGTGGGCCGGTGTGGGCAGGTTGGGCTGAAGGGCCAGTTTTTCATGCTG